>NC_051855.1:4951184-5284194 GCF_905115235.1 Hermetia illucens | reverse complement strand
AAAATGGTATATAGGTTGTGGGGTCTAGGTGCCAGAAAATTTCTGATTTTTGGAGGAATCTGGGGAAAAACTTTAAACGCTTATATCTCCGTTAATATTGAGAATTTCGCAAAAAGGAGCTTAATTCGTGATCACTACTACTGGTACAGGGTCTGAGCTTCAAAATGGTATATAGGTTGTGGGGTCTAGGTGCCAGGAAAATTTCTGATTTTTGGAGGAATCTGGGGAAAAACTTTAAACGCTTATATCTCCATTAATATTGCGAATTTCGCAAAAAGGAGCTTAATTCGTGATCACTACTACTGGTAGAGGGTCTGAGCTTCAAAATGGTATATAGGTTGTGGGGTCTAGGTGCCAGGAAAATTTCTGATTTTTGGAGGAATCTGGGGAAAAACTTTAAACGCTTATATCTCCGTTAATATTGAGAATTTCGCAAAAAGGAGCTTAATTCGTGATCACTACTACTGGTAGAGGGTCTGAGCTTCAAAATGGTATATAGGTTGTGGGGTCTAGGTGCCAGGAAAATTTCTGATTTTTGGAGGAATCTGGGGAAAAACTTTAAACGCTTATATCTCCGTTAATATTGCGAATTTCGCAAAAAGGAGCTTAATTCGTGATCACTACTACTGGTAGAGGGTCTGAGCTTCAAAATGGTATATAGGTTGTGGGGTCTAGGTGCCAGGAAAATTTCTGATTTTTGGAGGAATCTGGGGAAAAACTTTAAACGCTTATATCTCCGTTAATATTGAGAATTTCGCAAAAAGGAGCTTAATTCGTGATCACTACTACTGGTACAGGGTCTGAGCTTCAAAATGGTATATAGGTTGTGGGGTCTAGGTGCCAGGAAAATTTCTGATTTTTGGAGGAATCTGGGGAAAAACTTTAAACGCTTATATCTCCAGTTAATATTGCGAATTTCGCAAAAAGGAGCTTAATTCGTGATCACTACTACTGGTACAGGGTCTGAGCTTCAAAATGGTATATAGGTTGTGGGGTCTAGGTGCCAGGAAAAATTTCTGATTTTTGGAGGAATCTGGGGAAAAACTTTAAACGCTTATATCTCCGTTAATATTGAGAATTTCGCAAAAAGGAGCTTAATTCGTGATCACTACTATTGGTAGATGGTCTGAGCTTCAAAATGGTATATAGGTTGTGGGGTCTAGGTGCCAGGAAAATTTCTGATTTTTGGAGGAATCTGGGGAAAAACTTTAAACGCTTATATCTCCGTTAATATTGCGAATTTCGCAAAAAGGAGCTTAATTCGTGATCACTACTATTGCTAGATGGTCTGAGCTTCAAAATGGTATATAGGCTGTGGGGTCTAGGTGCCAGGAAAATTTCTGATTTTTGGAGGAATCTGGGGAAAAACTTTAAACGCTTATATCTCCGTTAATATTGCGAATTTCGCAAAAAGGAGCTTAATTCGTGATCACTACTATTGGTAGATGGTCTGAGCTTCAAAATGGTATATAGGTTGTGGGGTCTAGGTGCCAGGAAAATTTCTGATTTTTGGAGGAATCTGGGGAAAAACTTTAAACGCTTATATCTCCGTTAATATTGCGAATTTCGCAAAAAGGAGCTTAATTCGTGATCACTACTATTGGTAGAGGGTCTGAGCTTCAAAATGGTATATAGGTTGTGGGGTCTAGGTGCCAGGAAAATTTCTGATTTTTGGAGGAATCTGGGGAAAAACTTTAAACGCTTATATCTCCGTTAATATTGCGAATTTCGCAAAAAGGAGCTTAATTCGTGATCACTACTATTGGTAGATGGTCTGAGCTTCAAAATGGTATATAGGCTGTGGGGTCTAGGTGCCAGGAAAATTTCTGATTTTTGGAGGAATCTGGGGAAAAACTTTAAACGCTTATATCTCCGTTAATATTGCGAATTTCGCAAAAAGGAGCTTAATTCGTGATCACTACTATTGGTAGAGGGTCTGAGCTTCAAAATGGTATATAGGTTGTGGGGTCTAGGTGCCAGGAAAATTTCTGATTTTTGGAGGAATCTGGGGAAAAACTTTAAACGCTTATATCTCCGTTAATATTGCGAATTTCGCAAAAAGGAGCTTAATTCGTGATCACTACTATTGGTAGAGGGTCTGAGCTTCAAAATGGTATATAGGTTGTGGGGTCTAGGTGCCAGGAAAATTTCTGATTTTTGGAGGAATCTGGGGAAAAACTTTAAACGCTTATATCTCCGTTAATATTGCGAATTTCGCAAAAAGGAGCTTAATTCGTGATCACTACTACTGGTACAGGGTCTGAGCTTCAAAATGGTATATAGGTTGTGGGGTCTAGGTGCCAGGAAAATTTCTGATTTTTGGAGGAATCTGGGGAAAAACTTTAAACGCTTATATCTCCGTTAATATTGAGAATTTCGCAAAAAGGAGCTTAATTCGTGATCACTACTACTGGTACAGGGTCTGAGCTTCAAAATGGTATATAGGTTGTGGGGTCTAGGTGCCAGGAAAATTTCTGATTTTTGGAGGAATCTGGGGAAAAACTTTAAACGCTTATATCTCCGTTAATATTGAGAATTTCGCAAAAAGGAGCTTAATTCGTGATCACTACTACTGGTACAGGGTCTGAGCTTCAAAATGGTATATAGGTTGTGGGGTCTAGGTGCCAGGAAAATTTCTGATTTTTGGAGGAATCTGGGGAAAAACTTTAAACGCTTATATCTCCGTTAATATTGAGAATTTCGCAAAAAGGAGCTTAATTCGTGATCACTACTACTGGTACAGGGTCTGAGCTTCAAAATGGTATAGGTTGTGGGGTCTAGGTGCCAGGAAAATTTCTGATTTTTGGAGGAATCTGGGGAAAAACTTTAAACGCTTATATCTCCGTTAATATTGAGAATTTCGCAAAAAGGAGCTTAATTCGTGATCACTACTACTGGTACAGGGTCTGAGCTTCAAAATGGTATATAGGTTGTGGGGTCTAGGTGCCAGGAAAATTTCTGATTTTTGGAGGAATCTGGGGAAAAACTTTAAACGCTTATATCTCCGTTAATATTGAGAATTTCGCAAAAAGGAGCTTAATTCGTGATCACTACTACTGGTACAGGGTCTGAGCTTCAAAATGGTATATAGGTTGTGGGGTCTAGGTGCCAGGAAAATTTCTGATTTTTGGAGGAATCTGGGGAAAAACTTTAAACGCTTATATCTCCGTTAATATTGAGAATTTCGCAAAAAGGAGCTTAATTCGTGATCACTACTATTGGTAGAGGGTCTGAGCTTCAAAATGGTATATAGGTTGTGGGGTCTAGGTGCCAGGAAAATTTCTGATTTTTGGAGGAATCTGGGGAAAAACTTTAAACGCTTATATCTCCGTTAATATTGCGAATTTCGCAAAAAGGAGCTTAATTCGTGATCACTACTATTGGTAGAGGGTCTGAGCTTCAAAATGGTATATAGGTTGTGGGGTCTAGGTGCCAGGAAAATTTCTGATTTTTGGAGGAATCTGGGGAAAAACTTTAAACGCTTATATCTCCGTTAATATTGCGAATTTCGCAAAAAGGAGCTTAATTCGTGATCACTACTATTGGTAGATGGTCTGAGCTTCAAAATGGTATATAGGTTGTGGGGTCTAGGTGCCAGGAAAATTTCTGATTTTTGGAGGAATCTGGGGAAAAACTTTAAACGCTTATATCTCCGTTAATATTGCGAATTTCGCAAAAAGGAGCTTAATTCGTGATCACTACTACTGGTACAGGGTCT
Organism: Hermetia illucens; assembly: GCF_905115235.1. NCBI lineage: Eukaryota > Metazoa > Arthropoda > Insecta > Diptera > Stratiomyidae > Hermetia > Hermetia illucens. The sequence goes on along the minus strand of NC_051855.1, from coordinate 5,280,476 downwards.
GAGCTTCAAAATGGTATATAGGTTGTGGGGTCTAGGTGCCAGGAAAATTTCTGATTTTTGGAGGAATCTGGGGAAAAACTTTAAACGCTTATATCTCCGTTAATATTGAGAATTTCGCAAAAAGGAGCTTAATTCGTGATCACTACTACTGGTACAGGGTCTGAGCTTCAAAATGGTATATAGGTTGTGGGGTCTAGGTGCCAGGAAAATTTCTGATTTTTGGAGGAATCTGGGGAAAAACTTTAAACGCTTATATCTCCGTTAATATTGAGAATTTCGCAAAAAGGAGCTTAATTCGTGATCACTACTACTGGTACAGGGTCTGAGCTTCAAAATGGTATATAGGTTGTGGGGTCTAGGTGCCAGGAAAATTTCTGATTTTTGGAGGAATCTGGGGAAAAACTTTAAACGCTTATATCTCCGTTAATATTGAGAATTTCGCAAAAAGGAGCTTAATTCGTGATCACTACTACTGGTACAGGGTCTGAGCTTCAAAATGGTATATAGGTTGTGGGGTCTAGGTGCCAGGAAAATTTCTGATTTTTGGAGGAATCTGGGGAAAAACTTTAAACGCTTATATCTCCGTTAATATTGAGAATTTCACAAAAAGGAGCTTAATTCGTGATCACTACTACTGGTAGAGGGTCTGAGCTTCAAAATGGTATATAGGTTGTGGGGTCTAGGTGCCAGGAAAATTTCTGATTTTTGGAGGAATCTGGGGAAAAACTTTAAACGCTTATATCTCCGTTAATATTGCGAATTTCGCAAAAAGGAGCTTAATTCGTGATCACTACTACTGGTAGAGGGTCTGAGCTTCAAAATGGTATATAGGTTGTGGGGTCTAGGTGCCAGAAAAATTTCTGATTTTTGGAGGAATCTGGGGAAAAACTTTAAACGCTTATATCTCCGTTAATATTGAGAATTTCGCAAAAAGGAGCTTAATTCGTGATCACTACTACTGGTACAGGGTCTGAGCTTCAAAATGGTATATAGGTTGTGGGGTCTAGGTGCCAGGAAAATTTCTGATTTTTGGAGGAATCTGGGGAAAAACTTTAAACGCTTATATCTCCGTTAATATTGCGAATTTCGCAAAAAGGAGCTTAATTCGTGATCACTACTACTGGTACAGGGTCTGAGCTTCAAAATGGTATATAGGTTGTGGGGTCTAGGTGCCAGGAAAATTTCTGATTTTTGGAGGAATCTGGGGAAAAACTTTAAACGCTTATATCTCCGTTAATATTGAGAATTTCGCAAAAAGGAGCTTAATTCGTGATCACTACTACTGGTACAGGGTCTGAGCTTCAAAATGGTATATAGGTTGTGGGGTCTAGGTGCCAGGAAAATTTCTGATTTTTGGAGGAATCTGGGGAAAAACTTTAAACGCTTATATCTCCGTTAATATTGAGAATTTCGCAAAAAGGAGCTTAATTCGTGATCACTACTACTGGTACAGGGTCTGAGCTTCAAAATGGTATATAGGTTGTGGGGTCTAGGTGCCAGAAAAATTTCTGATTTTTGGAGGAATCTGGGGAAAAACTTTAAACGCTTATATCTCCGTTAATATTGAGAATTTCGCAAAAAGGAGCTTAATTCGTGATCACTACTATTGGTAGATGGTCTGAGCTTCAAAATGGTATATAGGTTGTGGGGTCTAGGTGCCAGGAAAATTTCTGATTTTTGGAGGAATCTGGGGAAAAACTTTAAACGCTTATATCTCCGTTAATATTGCGAATTTCGCAAAAAGGAGCTTAATTCGTGATCACTACTATTGGTAGAGGGTCTGAGCTTCAAAATGGTATATAGGTTGTGGGGTCTAGGTGCCAGGAAAATTTCTGATTTTTGGAGGAATCTGGGGAAAAACTTTAAACGCTTATATCTCCGTTAATATTGCGAATTTCGCAAAAAGGAGCTTAATTCGTGATCACTACTATTGGTAGATGGTCTGAGCTTCAAAATGGTATATAGGTTGTGGGGTCTAGGTGCCAGGAAAATTTCTGATTTTTGGAGGAATCTGGGGAAAAACTTTAAACGCTTATATCTCCGTTAATATTGCGAATTTCGCAAAAAGGAGCTTAATTCGTGATCACTACTATTGGTAGAGGGTCTGAGCTTCAAAATGGTATATAGGTTGTGGGGTCTAGGTGCCAGGAAAATTTCTGATTTTTGGAGGAATCTGGGGAAAAACTTTAAACGCTTATATCTCCGTTAATATTGCGAATTTCGCAAAAAGGAGCTTAATTCGTGATCACTACTATTGCTAGATGGTCTGAGCTTCAAAATGGTATATAGGTTGTGGGGTCTAGGTGCCAGGAAAATTTCTGATTTTTGGAGGAATCTGGGGAAAAACTTTAAACGCTTATATCTCCGTTAATATTGCGAATTTCGCAAAAAGGAGCTTAATTCGTGATCACTACTATTGGTAGATGGTCTGAGCTTCAAAATGGTATATAGGTTGTGGGGTCTAGGTGCCAGGAAAATTTCTGATTTTTGGAGGAATCTGGGGAAAAACTTTAAACGCTTATATCTCCGTTAATATTGCGAATTTCGCAAAAAGGAGCTTAATTCGTGATCACTACTATTGCTAGATGGTCTGAGCTTCAAAATGGTATATAGGCTGTGGGGTCTAGGTGCCAGGAAAATTTCTGATTTTTGGAGGAATCTGGGGAAAAACTTTAAACGCTTATATCTCCGTTAATATTGCGAATTTCGCAAAAAGGAGCTTAATTCGTGATCACTACTATTGGTAGATGGTCTGAGCTTCAAAATGGTATATAGGTTGTGGGGTCTAGGTGCCAGGAAAATTTCTGATTTTTGGAGGAATCTGGGGAAAAACTTTAAACGCTTATATCTCCGTTAATATTGCGAATTTCGCAAAAAGGAGCTTAATTCGTGATCACTACTATTGGTAGAGGGTCTGAGCTTCAAAATGGTATATAGGTTGTGGGGTCTAGGTGCCAGGAAAATTTCTGATTTTTGGAGGAATCTGGGGAAAAACTTTAAACGCTTATATCTCCGTTAATATTGCGAATTTCGCAAAAAGGAGCTTAATTCGTGATCACTACTATTGGTAGATGGTCTGAGCTTCAAAATGGTATATAGGTTGTGGGGTCTAGGTGCCAGGAAAATTTCTGATTTTTGGAGGAATCTGGGGAAAAACTTTAAACGCTTATATCTCCGTTAATATTGCGAATTTCGCAAAAAGGAGCTTAATTCGTGATCACTACTATTGGTAGATGGTCTGAGCTTCAAAATGGTATATAGGTTGTGGGGTCTAGGTGCCAGGAAAATTTCTGATTTTTGGAGGAATCTGGGGAAAAACTTTAAACGCTTATATCTCCGTTAATATTGCGAATTTCGCAAAAAGGAGCTTAATTCGTGATCACTACTATTGGTAGAGGGTCTGAGCTTCAAAATGGTATATAGGTTGTGGGGTCTAGGTGCCAGGAAAATTTCTGATTTTTGGAGGAATCTGGGGAAAAACTTTAAACGCTTATATCTCCGTTAATATTGCGAATTTCGCAAAAAGGAGCTTAATTCGTGATCACTACTACTGGTACAGGGTCTGAGCTTCAAAATGGTATATAGGTTGTGGGGTCTAGGTGCCAGGAAAATTTCTGATTTTTGGAGGAATCTGGGGAAAAACTTTAAACGCTTATATCTCCGTTAATATTGAGAATTTCGCAAAAAGGAGCTTAATTCGTGATCACTACTACTGGTACAGGGTCTGAGCTTCAAAATGGTATATAGGTTGTGGGGTCTAGGTGCCAGGAAAATTTCTGATTTTTGGAGGAATCTGGGGAAAAACTTTAAACGCTTATATCTCCGTTAATATTGAGAATTTCGCAAAAAGGAGCTTAATTCGTGATCACTACTACTGGTACAGGGTCTGAGCTTCAAAATGGTATATAGGTTGTGGGGTCTAGGTGCCAGGAAAATTTCTGATTTTTGGAGGAATCTGGGGAAAAACTTTAAACGCTTATATCTCCGTTAATATTGAGAATTTCGCAAAAAGGAGCTTAATTCGTGATCACTACTACTGGTACAGGGTCTGAGCTTCAAAATGGTATATAGGTTGTGGGGTCTAGGTGCCAGGAAAATTTCTGATTTTTGGAGGAATCTGGGGAAAAACTTTAAACGCTTATATCTCCGTTAATATTGAGAATTTCGCAAAAAGGAGCTTAATTCGTGATCACTACTACTGGTACAGGGTCTGAGCTTCAAAATGGTATATAGGTTGTGGGGTCTAGGTGCCAGGAAAATTTCTGATTTTTGGAGGAATCTGGGGAAAAACTTTAAACGCTTATATCTCCGTTAATATTGCGAATTTCGCAAAAAGGAGCTTAATTCGTGATCACTACTATTGGTAGATGGTCTGAGCTTCAAAATGGTATATAGGTTGTGGGGTCTAGGTGCCAGGAAAATTTCTGATTTTTGGAGGAATCTGGGGAAAAACTTTAAACGCTTATATCTCCGTTAATATTGAGAATTTCGCAAAAAGGAGCTTAATTCGTGATCACTACTATTGGTAGATGGTCTGAGCTTCAAAATGGTATATAGGTTGTGGGGTCTAGGTGCCAGGAAAATTTCTGATTTTTGGAGGAATCTGGGGAAAAACTTTAAACGCTTATATCTCCGTTAATATTGCGAATTTCGCAAAAAGGAGCTTAATTCGTGATCACTACTATTGGTAGAGGGTCTGAGCTTCAAAATGGTATATAGGTTGTGGGGTCTAGGTGCCAGGAAAATTTCTGATTTTTGGAGGAATCTGGGGAAAAACTTTAAACGCTTATATCTCCGTTAATATTGCGAATTTCGCAAAAAGGAGCTTAATTCGTGATCACTACTATTGGTAGAGGGTCTGAGCTTCAAAATGGTATATAGGTTGTGGGGTCTAGGTGCCAGGAAAATTTCTGATTTTTGGAGGAATCTGGGGAAAAACTTTAAACGCTTATATCTCCGTTAATATTGCGAATTTCGCAAAAAGGAGCTTAATTCGTGATCACTACTATTGGTAGAGGGTCTGAGCTTCAAAATGGTATATAGGTTGTGGGGTCTAGGTGCCAGGAAAATTTCTGATTTTTGGAGGAATCTGGGGAAAAACTTTAAACGCTTATATCTCCGTTAATATTGCGAATTTCGCAAAAAGGAGCTTAATTCGTGATCACTACTATTGGTAGATGGTCTGAGCTTCAAAATGGTATATAGGTTGTGGGGTCTAGGTGCCAGGAAAATTTCTGATTTTTGGAGGAATCTGGGGAAAAACTTTAAACGCTTATATCTCCGTTAATATTGCGAATTTCGCAAAAAGGAGCTTAATTCGTGATCACTACTACTGGTACAGGGTCTGAGCTTCAAAATGGTATATAGGTTGTGGGGTCTAGGTGCCAGGAAAATTTCTGATTTTTGGAGGAATCTGGGGAAAAACTTTAAACGCTTATATCTCCGTTAATATTGAGAATTTCGCAAAAAGGAGCTTAATTCGTGATCACTACTACTGGTACAGGGTCTGAGCTTCAAAATGGTATATAGGTTGTGGGGTCTAGGTGCCAGGAAAATTTCTGATTTTTGGAGGAATCTGGGGAAAAACTTTAAACGCTTATATCTCCGTTAATATTGAGAATTTCGCAAAAAGGAGCTTAATTCGTGATCACTACTACTGGTACAGGGTCTGAGCTTCAAAATGGTATATAGGTTGTGGGGTCTAGGTGCCAGGAAAATTTCTGATTTTTGGAGGAATCTGGGGAAAAACTTTAAACGCTTATATCTCCGTTAATATTGAGAATTTCGCAAAAAGGAGCTTAATTCGTGATCACTACTACTGGTACAGGGTCTGAGCTTCAAAATGGTATATAGGTTGTGGGGTCTAGGTGCCAGGAAAATTTCTGATTTTTGGAGGAATCTGGGGAAAAACTTTAAACGCTTATATCTCCGTTAATATTGAGAATTTCGCAAAAAGGAGCTTAATTCGTGATCACTACTACTGGTACAGGGTCTGAGCTTCAAAATGGTATATAGGTTGTGGGGTCTAGGTGCCAGGAAAATTTCTGATTTTTGGAGGAATCTGGGGAAAAACTTTAAACGCTTATATCTCCGTTAATATTGAGAATTTCGCAAAAAGGAGCTTAATTCGTGATCACTACTACTGGTACAGGGTCTGAGCTTCAAAATGGTATATAGGTTGTGGGGTCTAGGTGCCAGGAAAATTTCTGATTTTTGGAGGAATCTGGGGAAAAACTTTAAACGCTTATATCTCCGTTAATATTGAGAATTTCGCAAAAAGGAGCTTAATTCGTGATCACTACTGCTGGTAGAGGGTCTGAGCTTCAAAATGGTATATAGGTTGTGGGGTCTAGGTGCCAGGAAAATTTCTGATTTTTGGAGGAATCTGGGGAGAAAACTTTAAACGCTTATATCTCCGTTAATATTGAGAATTTCGCAAAAAGGAGCTTAATTCTTGATCACTACTATTGGTAGATGGTCTGAGCTTCAAATGGTAGAAAAAGAAGAGAATTCCTTACTAAGCCAGGCATAAACCGGTTCTTACGCCGTTGATGATGATGATAATGAGGTGTCCCTTAACGTATTAAGTACCAAAAGTTAAGCATAATGCAACTCCTACATCATATTACGATGCGCAACGCATGCCGTAGAACCTTGCAAGGTTCTAACTTTTACGTTACGCTACGTTTCCGTTTAATGAGGTGAAATCAGTGTCGTGTAAAAGTTAGTTGCGACTAACGATTAATGAACGAAATTAATTCATTCATATCTTCATTCGTTATTCAAACGATTTCAATTGCTTAGTTAGAAGGTAAATTGCCAATTACAATTAACGAATAACAACTTATTAGTCGTGAGCAATCAATGCTTCCGATTTTTAATTGCTAGTTGCAAGCTTTAAATAACGAATGAAAATTGAAAAAGTTAATTTCTCACTCGTGATTACAACTAATCAATTGTTAGTCGAATAACTAGTAAATTGGTTAACTACTGGATAACACTGGGTGAAATCAACAGCTGATCACAACAAGGCATGCATGGAATTGTTTATTGTATGATGGGAAATAAAGGAAAACCTTTTCATAGAACTTATTGAAGATGTAAAATTTATAATAATAATCGTTGGCACAACAATCCATATTGGATATTGGAAGTCAAATCACGATACAAATCCCTCTGCCACCAGCGAGATTTGAACCGCGACAACCTTGTGCTCTAACCACTCAGCTCAGATGTAAAATTACTTTACGAAAAGTCGCACTTTGGTTTTAAAAACCCAGCAATTAAAAACGCTTCGGGAATTCGAGTAGCCGTTACAATGGACGGTGCGTTTTTTGTGAATTTCTGAATTCGTACGTCGGAATTGTTCATATAATTTTGACCCTGCGGTTTATCGTATAAAGTTGTGGAAGCAAATCGCATTCTCAGAAACTTCACGAGAATTTTCAATGGTCAGAGCAAAAAGATGAGAACTCTCCATCGAGCAGGTAAGGCACCGAACGTGATTTAAATTATTCGCTGAGAGCTCCTTAAACGATAATTAGATACATAATTTCCAAACGGAATATCGCTGTTACCGTACTGTTTCATCATTCTCTTTCAGTGCATCCTCATAAAGTACATAGAGAAATCGATAGGTAATTTTCGTGCCGTTGTCCATCTCTATTTTTCACTACTTTTCGTAAACTATTATAATCTTCACCGACGGGTCAGTCACGGAGGATGGACCGGGTGCAGGTGTGTTCTCGAAGAATTCGATTATAGAACTGGCCCGACCCCTCGGAAAAATGACGACCATAGTCCAGGCGGAGATATATGCCATTTCATTGGCAGCAGAAGAATGTCTGCGACAAAAATGGAGGGGTCGCACCATTCGAATCTGTTCCGACAGCCGGGCGGCATTATCAGCACTAAATGGCAACAACATATCAAGCCAGTTGGTGTGGAGTTGTTATCAGGTGCTGCTGAAACTTGGCCGACTGAACGAAACATTCCCGATGAGGGTGCCGGGACACTCTTAACATCGCCGGTAATGAGGGGGCTGATAGACTGGCTCGCCGAGGGTCTCCACAATGGTGGGGCCAGAACCAGCTCTTGGAATCCGACCATCTACTGTCAAGTCTACTCTGAAGGGTGAAATTGCAAGGATTCACGCAACCGAGTGGAGAAATTTGGACTCTTGCCGGCAAGCGAAAATCATTGTAAAGGAGCCTAGGGCCACTAGAGCGGCATTTTTGTTGTCTCTTAAGAAGTCGGACATGAAAACCCTAGTAGGGCTTTTGACGGGACACTGCCCCTTAAACTACCATATGGAAAGGATTGGGGTAGTGGTTTCGGTGCACACAGCCGATGTGCGGTGCACACAGCGAATGTGAGGAGGAGAAGGAGACGGCCCTGCACTTTTTATGCAGCTGCCCGGCATCCTCAGATCTCAGACGAAGACACCTTGGCAAGGTTTTCTTCAATGAAGAATCTGCCTCTTGAGAATGTTCTCAGATTCGCTAAAGCCTACGAACATCGTAGGCGGTAATCCATTAAATAGGCAACTTACGGGGATAATACAATGGGCCTAATAATAGCCTGAGTGCTCGGAGCTGCGGCTCCCCCCAGTTAACTGAACTAAACTAAACTATTATCTGAACGGAAGAAGCAGTAACTGCCATCCTATGCTTTTACGGCAATCGTCGCATTGATTTACGCCAAGCGACATTATCCGCATCGTAAATGCGACTTTAGTCTCCATCTATATGTAACACCGAACACTTTCAGAACTATGTAGTCAGCTAGTTCCTTGCTTTTAAGCTGCCCTTGGTGATGCCGGCACTAGGAAATGTGAATTTTTTTCCAAAAAAAAAGTTGTTTTCCGAAAAATGCTAAAAAGTTGCCTATCAGTGGCCGCTTCGGAGAGTCCAGTAAACGCTATGAGGTGCCGTTTTGATGAAGCAAACTCCTAAGGTCATGACTACTGTGAGAAGAGTAAGGGGAGCGAAATATAAAAATCCAACCGGCTCAGATGTTCAGGGTCAGTCAGTAGCTAGTTACTTCACCCTGCACCTCTGAGGTCCCAAAGAATTGTTTACCTACTGTACGTAGCCTGGCTATCCCTAGCCAATAATAAAAGAAGTGCCTAAGAGTTTCTTCTTTTTCTCCAAAACTTCGGCAATGCAAGTTGTAGGACATGCAAAGTCTGGCAACATTGTCCCCTAAAGGGTAGGGTCTCATGCAAACCATTAAACCTGTACGTATTTACACGCGTCTGGTTCTGGCTGTAGCGGAGCCTTTTCCATTTAAATTCAGTGCCTGCTAAATAGTGCGAGGAGCACGGAATGCCGGCTGCGCCTACCGAAGGATTGCCAACAGCAGTTCTCGGCCTGGCTTTCCAAGTTCGACTTGTCTGTGGCAACCGTTGGGAATGCCTACAGTATTTTCTCCAAGATGCTGCTATGCTCGTAGGAAATTGCTGTCCTACAAATGGAGTCATTTAGTCTGACACCCTTTATGCTTCCAAGGGGAAGGGGAGTACACTTGGGACATCTGCGGGGCAGAACTGTAGAAGCCCAGTAGCACCAGAACACGCAGAAGCGTGAATTGAAACCATTAAGCTATTGAGCTTGGTTTTATTGTTGTTTTTGGCTCAGCGATTCTCAGACAAAAACCTAACTTCCTTATAAACGTCCTCTTGTGGGCATAGGTTATATATGCCCTTTTAATCTTTAGTTTTGCGATACTTTACATTGGAGAAAAAGATAATCTTTGTCCATTTAGCTGCAGGAAGTGAAATTCAAGTATACCTGGCTTGGTGATAAAAAGCGTCAGATCCGTTTTTGTTGAGTTAACGCTTTTGTGTCCGCAGCTTAGCGACATGAATGTAATTTGATCCGCCCGTTTGCCGGGGTCAATCTAACAACAGAATGCATTCAAGGTGTAATATTCCCTTTTTTCTCACATTTGTTTTTACACCCTTAACTTTCCCTATTACACCTCTCAATCCCATAGCTCCCATCCTAGCCTACATTTACATACAATATTTAACATTTCAAATAACTAATTTTACTTGTTTTTAAAACAATCTAACAATTGGTCGCTTTGCCCTAAATTCATGAACTCAATTTCATTCCATAGTTCCAAATTCTCTTTTAATAATTTTCAAATTTTGCAAGCAAAAATTGACCGAACCAATCATTCCTCGTTAAAGCCGCCTATGATAGCATAGCCAGGGTAAAACTGTACTCGGCCATGAGAGAATTCGATATCCCGACGAAATTAATAAGACTGACTAGGCTGACCCTGACCAATGTGCGAGGCCAGATAAAAGCAGCAGGATCACTCTCAAGACCATTCGACATCAACAACGGTCTACGACAAGGGGATGCCCTATCATGCGTCCTCTTCAACCTGGCTCTCGAGAATGTGATCAGTGATGCTGAGGTAAATGCAAGAGGTACAATCCTCTTTAAGTCCACCCAACTACTGGCCTATACTGACGATATCGACATCATGGGAAGAACCACCCGAGATGTACAAACTGCCTCCATCCCGATCGAGCAGGCGGGGCAAGATCTTGGGCTGCATATAAATGAAGGCAAGACAAAGTATATGGTGGCAACGTGAGCACCGAAGACGAATCAACCAACAACATCAAACCGCACTGGTCAAACACAAACACGAAGAAGAATAAGGATAGAAGAATACAACTTTGAAACCGTTGACAATTTCTTCTATCTAGGGTCGAAAATCAAAACCGGTAACAGTTACGATGATGAAATCCGCGCACGGTTGTTGTCAGCCAACAGAGGCTATTTCAGCTTACAAAGACTGTTCCGCTCGAAACGTCTCACCATAGGGTCAAAGCTCTTACTGTACAAGACTATGATCTTACCAGTCCTCATGTATTCCTCGGAAACTTGGGTTCTTAGCAAGAAAAATTGCGAGCTCTTGGCGGCGTTCGAGAGAAGAATCCTCCGAAGAATTTTCAGCCCCCTACATGAGGATGGACGATTCCGTAGCCTACACAATGACGAAATCTATGAGCGATACCATGACCGTCCGGTTGTGCATAAAATCCGGCTCAATAGGTTACGGTGGGCGGGTCACTTAATCCGTATGGATGAGGATGATCCCACCCGGAAAGTCTATAAGGGCAATATCTATGGTAGAAAAAGAAGACGAGGCAGACCCTGCCTAAGATGGAGCGATGGCGTAGGTCAGGACGCCAGACAGCTTTTGAAGATATCCCCAAAAAACTTCGCCTTGTTTGCTGAAAATGGCGAATAAATTTAAAGTTTATGACTGCTTAATGCTTGGAGAGTTACAATCGGCAGTTTCCATCTTCATGTGTTGTGCGCTACAGGCTACGACAAGGTGGTGTCCGAGTTGGTGAAATGCTCCTTCCACGCCTTCATTCGCTCGTCAGGGTGGGAGCTGAACCTTTTTCTAACTTCCGAGGAACGTACAAGGAGAGAACTGAAAATTCCTGCGATGATTTTGCCGATGTCCGGGATGTCTGGAATTCCTTATTAAGGCAGGCCTACACCGGATACCGGTTGTTGCGCCGTTGATGATGATGAATCATTCGTTGATCCTCATAAACTAGCTCATACTGCACATTATTAGATGCTGAACCGTTGGTGGTGGTAATCTACATGTCACATAATCCAATGAAATAGGGTGCAGTTGTTGTCACTGAGTGGACTTGGCTCTTGAAGCTCCGTGTCCAGCGGAAGCAAGATTTGCGGGGGAGTTTATTTTTACCTTAAATTTTCCAGGAACAATCATCACGCAAATGTACAATTTTTTTATTTCTCGGATTATAATGGGAAAGACTACATACGTTCGATGTATCCCTTCTACCAACAACCTGTAATTCAGATGGATGTTACTACAAAGGCGTAGCGCACCGCTTCAACAAGGCTCGCAGTGTTCTTCGTTCGTGGGACATGGAGTCATCGGCATACGCAATCCTGATGACTGATCCTGTCCAATATCTGTGGAGTTTCATTCATTACTATCAACCAGAGCACCGGAGAGACTTCGCCGCCTTGGTACGCCCTTCTGCTCGCAATTGTGATCTCCCTGGCATCCTCCTTAAACGGATGTCGAGGGCGCCCTCTACAGCCTTTAATATGAAAGAGGTGAGGCTGATTGTCCGAAAGTCCTTTGCGGACTCACACCCACGCTAGACCGGCGTGCATCTCCTGGGGTACGAAATGCATCCGAACGAAATACAGCTCCGGTAAATCCTTAAAAGCTATGGTGCAACTTTTTCTTGCTGTTTCTGGAGCATTATACCAACTGGGCTCGGGGAATTATATGTGTAGCAGCTTGGTGACGATCTGACTACACCGATATAACATTCGTTATTTTGGAAATCTAGAGAGACTAGGGTAAAGTGACCAAAATATTCCTTGATATACATATGTATTTCCAAACTCCAACTTTGTCGTTCACATGAGTTCACTCTGTATAATGATGACGTCGTACACGTCCACTGAGTGAGATAAATTCACGTAAAAAGCACGAAGCACGTGGATTGTCGTGAAGGAGTACATCATCTCTGTTAAATAATCTCGGCTGTTGAATACTCAACTTTTAGTGCATTACCTCGAGTCGGGCACAGTATTTCTGTGCATTTACCGTTCCTCCAGGTGCCAAAAAAGAATAGTGGATAACTCCAGCTGTAGATCACCAAACAGTCACCATTACCTTCTTCGGATGGAGACTTGGTTTCGGCATATGCTTCGGAGGTTCATCAGCTTCTAACCATTGGGCTGATCGGTAACGATTGTCGTATATTATCCACTTTTCATCACATATCACTACGAAAAGGGATTGCTTCTATTGCGGGAGAGTAAAGAACTGCAAATTTCCATCCGAAGCGCCATGTTTTGTTTCCTAAGGGCATGCGGAATCCGTTTGTCGGGCCTTTTCACCTTTCCAAGTTGTTGCCGGTGCCAGGAAACTGTCGAATAGTGTACGCCCAGTTTCTCCTTAATGTCTCTCACAGACTGACGTGTGTCGGATTCGACTAGCAAACGCAGCTCGTCGTTATCAATCGATGATTCTGAATGTCCCCGTGGCTCACTTTGAAGGTTTACGTCGCCTGGCCGGAATTTTTCGAATCACCACTATGTGGTTTGCTCGCTTACCGTATCAGCTCCAAATGCGGTGTTAATGTTCTTAGTCGCCTCCGCTGCTTTATGACCAAGTTTGAACTCATACAGAAAAAGTATACGGTCTTGGCTCTTTTCCATCCTTTTTTCCCTTTCTATTCCCTGTTATCACAACGATGGTCAAATCTGAAATCACTCCTTGATTAAATGTAGGAGTATTTATACTTCATTATCCGACACCAACAGCGCCAACTGGCGGTAGTTTGATACAGCAAAATCGCAACTAACTTGACTTGATTGCCAAATCAGCCATTTCATATCGAACAACCTAATACTAACGGAGCCCTTTGATTTGATATTCCACATGACCGTATTCTGTGAACACATATGGGGAGCACACACGTTTTCACGAAATTCATTCGGTTTAGCTGTTTCCGACTAAATCGGGTGTGACAGACATCGATTCTAATGAGGATTTGTTTTACACAAAACCTTAAGAAGTGTTACACGCCTCACTGTTTAAGGAAACTATCATGAGGAATGAGTCGATATTTGACGAAAAAAAAAAGGTTTCTATTAGACCGTGAAATTCTGGCAACGCGTAGTAACTAAACATTGAGCCACACTTTCGCACGATCAAATCTATTCTATTTTTTTCGACTGTGTGGTCAACGAAAGTTGAGTTCACATCGATTTGGCCATCGAAAATGCCTTGAATAATAACCAGATTGTTCAGTATCTGAAGAAGATTCTGTTCTTATTCCAGCGACCTTTTGATATTGCAAATTAGTTAATAAGTCCCTTTAAACCACCGGATAGGGAATAAAGGAAGGGCAACCAACTCTTATCAGATAGAAATAATGAAGTGCTGGTTTTTTCGTCTTCCCCACGTAAATCAATTGGACAGTAACGCCAATCGAACCTGGTATATTCGGTAACGTCCTGATGAATACAGAATGCTTTTTTTATTATCATTATTACTTTAGACTTTCTTTTATATCTAAGCTTTTACATCATAATTATGTAAGACTTTAACCTGAATATATATTCCTTCCATACAATTATACTTAAATTATGAAATCAATTATGTATATAATCTTTTTAGTGTTCATACACAAAATTCACAAGGTGATGTATCTTTCACATAATTATTACTTTTAAAACTGCATCTTTATATAGTTCTTATTCGTATGTACAATGAAATAAACCTTTTTATGATACCTTGCATCATGCATTCTCAATTTTCTGTTTCCCTACGGCCCCACAAATTTCAAACTAAATATTCAGAAGTACATAATTGTCCTATTGGATCTTTCTGCAAGTTGAATTTCGCCACTTCTCATCGGAGGAATTTTATCTTTATTTCGGGGAAGCAGGAACAGGGATGGACAATACCGACTAGAGCGATGGCGACCTATTATTTCTTTCTGTTGCTTGTTTTCGAAATACACAAAAAGCATACACACAATATTTGGTTTGAATTTTCGATATTTCACTTTCTTCACGGTTAATGATTAACTCTCATATTAGCTGCAATACTTGGCAGACTTGAAGGTTTCTTCTGCCACGTATTGGATGTTTCGTTTGCTCAAATAAAATTTCCCAGTCTTCACGGTTGCCTAAAAAATAATCAACTTGTACGCGGTCTAGCTAGGATAAACATTGATCATTTCGTTTAAGGAAAAAAAAAAGAAAACACTACAACGTCCAGAACACGACGATTACAATTATAGAATATTTCGTCGCGATTATCGGTGTCTCCTTTTTACCTGCTAAAGTCGCACTTCTCTCACTCGCATTCGGCGATCTTTTGTTTTTGAATGTCCTTTCTCCTTACTTTACGGCGCTTTCATTGGTTCATCTCTTCAGATGGTCCGTACTTTTGGCGTTTTGAAGATTCACATTCATCGGCACTTTCAGCACCACTGACACTATACTCAGGCTCAGGAATTTCATCATAAATGTCTGTAATTATTTGACGGTCTCCTGGTGACGATTTTGCAACTACCACATCTGCCGCAAGATTACCTAGAATGTTCGAAGTTGTTACATTTGCGCCACTACTACCACCTCCGCCATGAAGGATGTTGCCGCTGTTTGAGCTTGTCTGATGTCGTTTCAGCGAACCGGACTGTTGTTGATTGGATGGTATTGTTGTGGTATAGTAGTTGTTAGTTGACGACGAGTTCCTGGAATGAACGAGACAACCCGTTAGTAAGAATTTTTGGGATACATTTGCCACTGATAGACAGTGGTTGTTTGTCTATACTATTATATATTTACTGTTTCTTGTCAAATATTTTCCGTAAACTAATGTTCTTTTCTTCTTTGTTACATTTGAAATATATCTACTTCGTACACATACAAAGGACTTTGTGTTAAAACTTTTTGCTTCTCATAAACCTTTTGTTTTAAAACACTACAACCATTTGCAATTGGGGTAATATTAGGGAGATTTGACTGACCGAGGAAAAGCAACTAACTTTCGAATGGACAAAAGCCCCATGACAGATTTCACGGCATGGCAGGATGGTTCTCTACCTCGCATAACGCTTGTAAAATCTCCATTCGCTTCCGTTAGTTATTTAAATGGTAGACGACCATAGTTTGAGAGTTAGACTAATATTGTTACTGGTTCTTGTTGCTTTTCGTAATGTGCAAGTGTCCAAGGCTTTTGTTTATTTTCACTCTTCAAACCACCACTAATTGGTTTTTAGCAGTTACTCCTGATAACCGTCGAACGGAAACAAACTAGTCTGTGGATTCGTCAATAAACAAAAGTTAACAAGTTAAAAGTAGCTGGAGCGAGGTTTTGTAGTAACAAACGCTTCCAAAATATTTCTCAATCAAGTTCCACCTTCTCTCAGTCAACTGCAGTGATTGTTTTGTACTTGCTTTGCGAAATTCAAATGCAATTTTTTCAACGTGTCTGGCTTTTTTTGGAAGGATATGATTTTAGATCACTTTCAGTACACCGATACTTCAATCTTCGAACAGACAAATAGAGCCCGCTAGCCTCCACTTTTTTAATTTCTTAAATTTCTTTGCGGTTCTTCAAAAAGTTTCGAACCACAATGACGTGTATTCTTTGCGGGATAATAGGGCAATTTCTCGGTAACTATGCCGTTTATCACGAATGAGATCAAGAACAGCATTTTCGTGCTGCTGGGATATCAGCTTTCTGCCCACACTATCAAGTTGAAGAAAATGCATTTTTTAAGTCGCCTAAAATCAATTAATCTATCTGATCTTAACGATGTTAAACCTTTTGCAATGATATCAAAGATTTTTGATAATGCTACAACAAACCACGACACGAAACGATGCTATATTTCCATTCAGTACCATTTTTCAGCGTAAAGCAAAACATAACGACACTTTTTCCAGTTTTAGCAGGGAGTACACAACTGGGTAAATACTAAGAGGGTGATGCGTATTAAAAAAATGCATATCATGAAATCATATTGAAATCAGTGGCGGTCATAATTCGCTGGCATTGCCCTGTACATCAAGATAAATTGCGTATCGGCAGAGTAATAGCTTCACTAAAACTGACGTGCAACAAGGCCATATCACCGAGCAGGAGGACGGTAAGCTGGAAATTTCATAAAAATACAAGAGTAGGACAACTCTCTCATTTTGGTCGAGTCAAATAGACCCTATGATCATCAGTTCGAAACAACTTTTGCAACTTATGCCTCAAAGGCCCCAAATTACAATTTGAAACTATTGTTTATGATCTAAAATATACGCTCTCAGGTTAGAGGACGGCTACTAGCATAATTTGCAAAAATTCATGTGGCCCCTCAGGAGCTACTTCATTAAGAAAGTATAGCCGGGGATTGCCTCCAGGAGTCCTAAAACGCGGCTGTATTACGCACTGTATAACAGGAACTATACGACAATAAAACAGCTTGGGTGAATGTAAGAAATTAAGCCGTTAAGGGGCAACACTACCTTGTATGCATGGAATCAAGGATCATTTTCTCAGATTTAGAGAAGAAAAACGAATTAATATTTTTTTGTTAAAATAAAATATTTTTTAGCGAAAATGGCGGCACAATAGCTGGAGTTCTTTTCTTAAGGGGGGGGGTAAGGTATTGTTACCTGGCAGATGTTTCACTCTCTATTAATGTAGTACCTTACCTCCCAGTTCCATCTATCGAAATTTCAAGGGAAGGACAAACGGGTTTATACCTGATCTGTATACTTTGTCAGTGTGGTGTACAAAATTCAGTTAGCAGAAAATATCCTATCGAGTAGACGTATCCACGTGTTCTTATTTTCGCATAATTTCACCTCCGTTTTCATTCATTTTTGTTGCTAAATTATTACAAAAATGCCCAAAAAAATTGGAAGATCTGATAGACAATCAACTGGTTCGAGATTATATCGACCCAAAAAAGTTTTACCTCCCCACAAACGGAAAAGCGAAGACATTACGACAAGAAGCGCGTCAGCTAAAAAAATAAAAATTACCGTTGAAGATCAAATTAGGGAGGATCTTGAACGACATTATAGGGTAATTGATTTTTTATTGGTCTTTGCAACAATTGCTACGCTAGTGAAATGTGTGAAGTGTGATGGAAAAGTAAATTTTCATTCGACTAAGAAAGAAGGTCTTGGATTTCACATCAAAGTGTCGTGCGAAAGTTGTAAACAAATTACAAACGTTCCGTCTAGTGCTCGAATAAACTCTGGTATTTACGAAGTGAATTATCGGTTTGTCTTCGTGATGAGGATATTAGGCCTTGGATTAGTTGGCTGTGATAAGTTCTGCGGCTTGATGGATTTGTCTAGTTCATTTTTATCAAGACCGACTTACAATAATTACGTAACGAAAATGTGCTCGACTATAAGAGAAGCAGCGAATCAGTTTTTTTTATCTGCTACAAAAGAAGAAAGAGCAGCAACAACCGAAGAAAAAAAAAACTGAAGATGCCGACGAACTCAGTGTATCAGGCGACGGAACATGGAAAAAAAGAGGCTACTCATCTTTATTCGGCGTCACCTCGCTAATCGGTTACTTTACTGGTAAAGTGGTTGACATTCTCGTCAAAAGTTCATACTGCCACGAATGTAAAATTTGGGAACACAAATTGAACTCTGCCGAATACGAAGAATGGCATGAAGCTCATGTAGATACTGGAAACTGTCAGGCAAATCATACTGGTGCATCTGGAAATATGGAGGTCGAAGCGATAAAAACAATGTTTCAACGCTCGGTAAATAATGGTGTACGATATCGCAACTATATCGGCGACGGTGACTCCAAAGCTTACTCCGGGTTAGTGAATTCTAAACCTTATGGTGATGATTTTTCAATAGTAAAAAAAGAATGTGTAGGGCATGTTCAAAAAAGAATGGGCACTCGTCTACGTGAAATAGTCAAAAAGACCGTTGTAGATACCGAAACTAAGGCTGGAAAGAAAATCAAAAGAAAGAGTCTGTCTGGTAAAGGGAAGCTTACGGCCAAAATTATCGATAAATTGACGGTATACTACGGATTGGCTATCAGACGTCACTCTGATTCCGTAGAAAATATGAAGAACGCTATCTGGGCAACGTTCTTTCACTACAGCTCGACGGACGAGAATCCACAGCACGAAAAATGCCCGAGCGGCGCGGACTCCTGGTGCGAATGGCAAAAAGCTGCAGCTGCTAATGCATTGGATTCGTTCAAACACACGTATTGTGCTCTTCCCAAGGATGTTTTGGATGCAATCAAGCCTATCTACGAAGATCTGAGCAAAGATGCCCTCCTGGAACGATGTGTCGGAGGCTTCACGCACAACAACAATGAGAGTTTGAACCAACTTATTTGGAAAATCTCACCGAAGCACTTGAGTGGAACCTCTGTCGTCGTTGAAATTGCAGCTTATGTGGCAGCCAGTGTCTTCAATGAAGGTTCGTTTGCTTTACTCACCTTCATGCAAGACATGGAAATCAGTTGTGGATCAAGCGCTCATGACTGGGCGCGATCCACTGACTCCATACGCATAAGCCGAGCAGAGCAGGAAGCTGAACGACAAACCAAAAAAGGCAGGATTCTTCGTAGGCAGGAGCAAAAAGATGCATGAGACATCATCGATGATAGCAACATCCTCTATGGACCTGGCATTGATGACTCTGTGTGAGGTATGTCGATAAAATACGCTTATAAACGTTTTAACTAAATTTTTTTGTGATTAAAACTTTAAAGCGGTTTTCCCACAACTCACGTTTTCAAAGTCGGTGCCCCTGATAACTCCAAAGCTACTGCACCGATCCTTTTGAAATTTTTAACACTATTTCTGTACATCATTTACGAGGTAACGCTGTCGAGTTTTTTTTTTTATTCATAATTTTCATTTTGCAATAACAAATTAGCCGATTTTTTCCACAAAATTGTGTTTTCCACTTTAAAGTGTTCGAAAAAATGAAAAAAATTTGGGAAAAAAAAAAACTCGACAGCGTTACCTGGGGAAAACTATTATCTAACGAATGAACTTTGATTTTTTGATTTCAGATGATCCAGCACCAAGTTATGAGGGGCACCACAATTCAACTTTTTTTCGAGACACGTCCGAACAATTGCTGCCATTGCCGTATTTTTTAATATTTCTTTGTATAAATTTGATGAAACATTCTTCGAATGTCATACTTTAATGTACCATTGGTTGAGTAAATAAATTTTAACTGTGTCGTTAGAAAAAAAATCACAAAAACATGGCTTTTTTTTTACGATTTGACCTTAACCCCCCCCCTTAATGACTTCCATTGTTGAAGTACGTAAGATTTTCTTTAAAATATTAATTTTTAATAAAATGGAGTCAACTTGAAGTAAAATGGATATTAGGAAAAGGAAGGTTGTCCAACAGAGTGTACAAACGACCGTCCGTTCCGATTACTGTCCCATACCATGAAGACTTTTGAACGTATTCTTGATACCCATATTCGCGACATCGTTCAAATATACGTGAATCAAGTCGGATTTGTCAAGAACTGCGGAGCTACTGACGAAATACACGCTGCGCGGCTGCTCGTGGAGAAAGACAGCAAGAAACATCGCTCTCTTTAGATGGTATTTCTTAATCTAGAGAATGCGTTTGGCCGTGTGTCACACGAACTCATCTGAGATGCTCTATGACAACACCTGATGTCAGATGAACTTATGTGCTCGGTTCAATTGCTCTACCATGATCCGAAGAGTACAGTTGGACGTGTGGCATGTCTCTGCGGCAACACCTAAAAAAAACTTGTGGGCTGTGTTGAATTACTCTACCACGATCCAAAAAGTGTGTAAGCGTGGCAGACATATCAAAACCGCTTCATGTTTCCGTCGATGTTCATCAAGAAAGCGCCTTCTCATCACTCCTCTATTTTCCTTACATGTGCAGCGTCCTATATACCTGCTTATGCAGACTGTGCTTTCCTAGCGTCTCGTAGCAAAGCTGATCTATTTCCTCATGTAGCACGGCCCCAGATGAAATAAAAGGGAATTTTTGTGGACCGGCCCCAATGAAATAAGCACCATTACTGCCAGTGGCAATGACCTGCCCAGCACTGAGCAATTCAAATATTTCGAATTAATGCTATCAGCCAATTGTAAAATACTGTAAAACTTATCCACATTATCATTGCTTATTACGTAATATTTTCTCCCATATACTGTACATTCATATGTATCTAAAGGTAAGTATATGTAAATTTTGTATAAAATACGAAACATGAATTGAGAAATATATAGTTCGTCAGAACTATCAAAGGTAATCACGACATGTTTAATTCGTGTGGAGTCCAAGCAATTGCTGCTCCCAAAATCACACTAGGTGTTTAAATTCTTGTGGAGTTTAAGCAATTGCTGCTCCCAAAGTCGGTTCGCCTGGCATTTGGCACTTTAGCTACTCGTTAGTGTAAAGGCTTCTTACACTGCTGCCTACTGTCGTTTCCACTATTGTGCGAGTTTGAAGATCGAGGTCGTGTCTCTATAGCTGATAGAACTGACTGCAAATGAACAATATTGGAAGAAAGTTCGACCAGCTTTACCAGAAAGCTTGGCGGTTGCTCAAAAAACCAGAGCGAAACACCGGAAGCATAACGCTATACAGAATTGGAGAGGAACCACCACACTGGAAGCCGGCAGAATCAACCCCGACAACCTTGCGGGACCTCGACGCCATACAATAGAGGAGTATAGGAAACGGACTAAACGACAATCAACTAACATACCTGTCAGCGCTAAAGGAAGACGAAGAAGAGAACTCCAGCGGCAGTTTTCAAACTACAAAAGTTTAGAGCAAATTGCAGCCACACCAGAGGAGAAGAACAAATATAAATTTCTTATAACCAGTGTTAAAAAACAAATAAATTACTTAAAAAATATATAATAACGTTAATCAGTAAAATTATAAAAAAAAAAATGTTTTTTCCCAATTAGTATTAGTTTAATAAATGTATTAATAGTAGTAGTAATAAATGATATTTTGTTCCCAAATAATGTTAGTATTTGCACCACACAATTAAAAGAACCTAGAAAATATTGGCCAAGTAGCCAACAAAATAACAATCATAGAAGAAGACTAAAAAGGAAATATCTCAGTAGGGCAACCAACTTAAATGCCTGAAAATGTTCTTCTTTGCTTTTTCTAAATGGACAAATTAGAATCTCTAAAAGAGAAACTACAAATTACACTAATAAATCTACGGAAAAGTGTAAATCGTCTTTATAGTGAAAAAGCTTTACGCGAAAAACGCGAATTAATTGAACAAACACTAATAGACGCAAAGTCGACTGAACAGAATATACGAACAGACGCAAAATCGACTGAACAGAATATACGAACAGACGTTAAAACAGCAACTCTAATAAAGAGAGATTACAAAGAAATACAGCAACTATCTGCAGAAATACTTTCACTATTAGACAAACAACAATTAGGGAACATGGCTTTCGACGTTGAAACAGCCACAGCTTTAGTCAAATACTTTGACGGAAACCCAGAGGAAACAGAATCCTTCATTGAGTCAGTTTCACTATTAAACGAACTCACACCAGTAGAACACAAAGGTGTTCTACTTAAATTTGTGAAAACCCGGATAACCGGCAAGGCCAAATACGCGGTATCCGAGGAACTATCAGTGGACTGGCAACATCACACAATGGTGAACTGCGTTATGAAATTGCTTCGCGGACTAAAAGTCTGGATGAAGTGGCGTTCTACAACTGGCGTTCTTGGTGATTGACGACTATAGAGGACAATGAACGACTTCTCGCGGTAATGGAGATATGCGGTAGACCAGTGGCGTAGCGCCATGAACGCGGGTTGCGCAGATCGTCGCGCTAACGAGAATTCAAGATTGGTCCGAACATCGAAGTTGATGATCAAAATACTACCCCAAACAACGGTAGCTTGATGCGCTGGATTATCATTTAAAACCATCGCGACTGAATCCAGAATAACACTTTGACATAGGGAAACGATCGACCCCGCTTCCAAATGGGACCAATGCTGAAGAAGAAGAAAATGCTACATTTGGCAATGCTAGTCCATGCTCGTAATGACTTTCGCTTTCTTCGATTCTCTAGATGATTGGGATATCCTTGAACTGATGCGAGACCGAATGCAAGGTCCATCCGAAGATTTCGACAGTTATTATAAAGCCGTGCGTTCGCTAGCCAATAGGTTAGAAAATTCCTTAACGGAAGACAAGTTGGTAGAGTTGCTACGTCGTGGGCTGAGACCTGACGTTCAGAGGCAACTTCTCTATTTTCCGGCTAGTACGGTTCGCGAGCTGCGTAAGTTAGTGCAGCAGAGCGAAATTTTAGAGGAACGTCTCTCAAGCAGGCTCTCTCACCAATTACACAGCTATTCTGCTGAATCTGAAGAGGGTGTTGACATAAAGAGCATCTCAGGAAATCCTCAGTCTGAGATTCAGAATCGTGATTTGGACT
The DNA here is from genome assembly GCF_905115235.1 of Hermetia illucens. Lineage (NCBI taxonomy): Eukaryota > Metazoa > Arthropoda > Insecta > Diptera > Stratiomyidae > Hermetia > Hermetia illucens. The sequence goes on along the minus strand of NC_051855.1, from coordinate 5,257,433 downwards.
TGGTCTGCTGGAATTGTCGGAGGAAGTGAATTAACGTTAGTTTTTTTTGAAGGACTATATATTTTGTAACTATAAATATTTTGAATTTAAAGAAAAAAATAGGTACACCAGCCGCCAACCGAGCTCGGCGTGACGACCTGGGTGAGTTATTGTTTGAATTTTTTTTTTATTTTATTTTCTTTTTATTTTTATTTATTTTTCATTTGTTTTAGTATTTTCTTTTTTTTCTTTTGAATTTGAACCATTGTTTATTTCTATTTTCATTTTTGGTGTTTATGATAAATCTTATGGAATTTTATAAATAATGATGACATAATCTGAAGTAGTTTGAGGACTTCCTCCCCTTAGTTCCTCCTTACTCCCGCGGAATTCCTATAATAAAGGGACATCCTCTAATCGAATAACTGGCCGGAGGATGTCGAGGAAGGGTGGGAACCTCACAGGCCGCGCCTCGTACAAGATCTGAGGCGGAAGAGACGGCAATTGAGACGGTGATCCGTCGTGGATCTTCCCCTCCTTGATCGCGGCACTCGGGTCCGGAGACTTGCGGCTCCACGCGCGCGGTCGAGCCGGTTTTTTTTTTTTTATTTTCCAATTTAGCTCGCGTTCTGTTTGTTCATTCGATAGGCCGTCGCGAAATCCTACTTAGAGTCGAATTTAAAATCCGGTGCGGACCCACGCATCGGAAAAGGCACGTTGTTTTTAGTAATGAAGCGTGAGGGATCAAAGCGCTCAAAGGACCCCCCCCCCCCCCTCCCACATTCCCGAGCCTAGCTAGCACAGAGGCGTGCAAGAACGTGTCGACCGAGCACTTTGATGGAGCTTCAATCTTTGTGGGCGGACCTTCACGGTCAATTTAGCCAAATTGTTTAGATTTTTGGGAAAGCTCTGCCCTCTAGGTCGTTATCGGCCACTAAGGATGATCGGCCTGATCTCTTATTTCACTCATATCATTACAGCCTTTCAAATTCTCACGTACAGCATGAACGCCCACGTTCGAAATATAAATGATGTTGGGGTTTCTGGTATATATAAATCATATAATAAAGCGTGGAAACGTTTTCAGATCTACAGTTAAATTGCTCTATGTATAGTTCCGGTCATTTTTATTATAATACAATAAAACGACGATGAAATCAATTCAATTGCGAGAAACAAGAGTCATTCAAAACAAAACTTATTTTATGTTTTCTAGATGGCTTTTGGTGTTAGCTCTTGTTCTATAATGAACATTCAAGCACTAAATAGATCAAGGGGCCCATTGACTAGCTATAATTCATAACACACTATTAGCCACTAAATAACCTCTACAATTAAATGACGGAACTTGCTTCCACATTACCTACAAATCGAAACCAAGATCTTCCAAAATCGACTTTTTCAACCAATTAAACATTCGACTTTTCCGACCAATTTCACTTGGATATAATTTTTGAATAGTTAAGGAAATATTTTAGGCAATAAAAAACAAAAACAAGCCAAAAGTTTAAGCTAGAAACGTGTATAAAGCTGTTCCAGGCATAATTGGTGAATAGGATTTTCCTCTGATGTGAAGGCGCGCACCGAAAGCGGAAAACACGTGTGCTTCTGTTGAAACCATGGGGAAAAATGCTAAAACAATAATAGATTGGTTCCCGTGGTTGGAAGTCTGATAAAATGCCTTTTACAAGTTGCAACGTTTTGAACATTTTTCGGTTACATAGATAACAATGCCCCCTTTTGCATTCCGATTTTTGCATAACGTCCATACTTTCACTTTGTGGTGGGTCCGCTGTTAAGGTTTTCACATGTTTCGTGTGTTTTTTTTCAAATCAGTAAACAATTCGGGAAACCGGAAGCTAGACGCTTCAGGTATTATGTATTTCTTTTATAGAGAGATTTGAGTGTGCATTTGTCCCATTAGCATGTAGCACGCAAATTATGGAAAATACCCACCTTCAAGTGATATTGACATTCATAGTCCTGAATTTGCAGAGAAGCGAAAGATTTGACCTATTGGGGCAGGATGCTGCAAAATTTCGTGATTCTCAGATGAACTTAAGAGTTTTCCCGTCAATTACTAAAAATTATAGTAATGTACTATTATTAACTTTATTTGAACAGGTATCGGTATGGAGGGTATTTCGGAGCCTAGGCACCATATAGTGGCAGCCCCTGATTTTTTTCCGATTTTTCGGTTGGATAGTTTCTGTCCGGATAGCTCAGTGGTTAGAGCACTAGGCTGTCATACGGAAGGTCGCGGTTCAAATCTCACTGGTGGCAGAGGGACTTGACTTGACGTCAGATACCAGTCGACTCAGCTGTGAATGAGTACCTGAGTCAAATCAGGGTAATAATCTCGGGCGAGCGCAATGCTGACCACATTGCCTCCTAGTGTACCGTTACGGTCTTGAATGAAGTGCTCTAACACACTTCAAGGCCCTGATCCAATATGGATTGTTGCGCCAACGATTATTATTATTATTATAGTTTCTGAGAATGGGTTCGTTAAAAAATGATCATTTACAACCCCCCGCACGCCCCACCTTTCTAACAAAACAAACAAAAAACAAATATCTCCGAGAAAAATGCGCATGACCTACAGGCAGGCAGACAGACAGACAGTAAACCAATTTTAATAAGATTTTTTTTACGCAAAACCTTATCGTCTTTTGTGAAATGTGAAAAAATGGTGCCAGCAAATCTATACTAATTTTCTTGATATATTGATTGCATTTCGTAGATTTTTCTAAATTGGAAGCATTTTACAAAACGAACCATTGCATCCATTCTTGCCTCGAAACGCCCTAACCGACCGCATGTGTTATTTTCCTTTTCCCCAGAGCTAATTATACTAGAAAAGCCATCGACATGGATAATTACACCGTCTTCTGAGCAACTAACATTCTCTGATTCTTCTCTACCACTAATATCATCTTATCGTCACATTGTCGAGGTCGTTGTGACTCTAAAAATCTTCCAGAAATACACGTTTTGTGTAGTACATTTTTATTTCATAGCATTTTTGTTTCAAATTAATAGAAAAACAAGTAGGGAAACCAGAAGCTGGACGCTGCAGATATTTTCTTTTATAAAGACATTTGAGTGTGCATTTCTCCCATTAGTATCTACCACGTAAAATATGCATATATTATGTGATAATACCCACCTTCAGGTGATATTGCCATTCAAAGTCTTGAATTTGCAAAGAAGCAACAAATTTAACATATTCTAACTTTGATAGTAACGGTGCGATTTCCACCAAACTTCCTCCTGCTCTCTGTTATACCTTACATGGTACTAGAATGAACTTAAGGAGGGGTTTGCAGCCAAAAATTATAATAACACTATTATTAACTTTATTTAAACATGTAATGGAAGACGTGTTAACAGTGATTGAAAAGTGTTAGTCTGTTTAGTGTCTAGAATATATTGAGAAGTGTAAAAGTAACTTTTTTTATTAATTACACTCCTTTTTTAGGGGCTTTTTTTCAAAGTGGGAGAGGATTGGAAGTCACTGACACCTTCCAGCGCCCCTTGAATGTGAAGCTCATTTCACCAGTCACCAAGGACCAGCTGCTGAAGAACTGCAGTCGAATAGGCGACAGCAAAACCCCAGGTCTGCACGACATACCGAAAAAGGCCCTCAAACTTGCCGTCAAATGTAGACCGGAAATGTTCGCGGAACTGATCGAAATGTACATGTTCGAGGGTATCTTTCCTGCGCCATGGAAGCGGCAGAAGCAGGTGCTATTGCCTAAGGCTGGCAAACTTCCTGGCGAACCGTCCTTCTATAGACCCATAGGTCTTCTAGACACTATCGGGAAAATGCTGGAGCGGGTAATTTAAAATAGATTACTCCTGGTCGCCGGGAGTCAAGGAGGCGTTCCAGATAGGCAGTACGGGTTCCGTAAGGCCAGATCAACCATTAATGCCATCAAAATCGTTGCTGGCTGGGCCGAAAATGCAATTCACCGAAGGGGGTTGTACCAGCAAATATTGTGTGGTGATAACCCTGGATGTGAGGAATGCATTCAACTCGGCCAATTGGAATCTTATACAAAATTTTCTGGCGACGATTGATGTTCCCACCTACCTTGCCCCTATTGTCGATAACTACTTGCAAGAGTGGACAGTCTGGTATAATACCGATGATGGACCCAAGGAGTACATTGTCTCTTCAGGTGTCCCACAGGGCTCTGTACTGGAGCCACTATTGTGGAACATCATCTATGATGACGTACTTAACCTTCCGGTTCTGGAGGCCATGGTAGTGCGTTACGCCGACGATATAGCACTGGTTGTGGTCACATCTCGAGGATGCTGAGTTGTACTCCAGCGAAGCAATCAGTGTTGTTAAGGCTTGGTTAGAGAGTGCTGGACTGGCACTGGCGGAGGAAAAAACGCAAGCGGTCGTCATCACTAAGCGCCGCAAGAGAATTTACGCCTGCATTACAATTGGGAATCGTATTATCACTTCCAAGCCGGCCATCAAATACTTGGGGGTGATGATTGACGACAAACTCAATTTTAGGCAGCACGTAGAGCATACTTGTGAAAAAGTATCCACCACGAGTATGGCTCTGGGAAGGATAATGCCGAACGTAGGAGGAGCGTGTTATATGCAGTCCCAGTTTAGGGAAAAGCGTAGCATGTTTTAAGCAATGCACATCAACTGAGTACGGTCTACAGAAGAACAGCCTTAAGGCTACGTTCTGTCTTCAGAACCGTCTCAAATGATGCAATTTTCGCCTTGCATTCCGGTGCAACATTCACATGTGATTATGTGGTCCGAGTTTCTCTTTTCTAGACCATCTTGGTGTAATGTAGGTCACAAATTTGATGAAAGGGAGAGTTGCAGATGACTCTTCTGTTTTTTTAATTTAACTTGAAAACTGGTTGGTACAAACTGGTTATAAGTAATCAATTTAAGGAGTCCCTGAGTGTTGAGATAGTTTCGAAAACATTTTGTTTTTAATTAGAAGTAAATGATCTTTTGTAGAAATTATTGAAATTATTTTGGACCCCTTACCAACGGTAAATTAAAATCACCTAAAAATTCTTGAGAAAATTAATATTACTTCCTATTTCCCTGTACCGATACATTATCAAATCAAGTCAGGCCAGAAGACATCCGGCTAGGCATCGGGACTTATTTTTAAACTTTCTAAACAATGCGTTCTGATTATCGAATCGTCACCTACATAAAAACTTTTGTACACTCTCTTACACGACGTGCAGAAATTGTGATGTTCATTTACGTCACAATGAAAAAAGAAATTAGTTCACCATATTCCATAGCATTTAGGTTTCCAATATATCAATAATAAATTAATATATCAAATATATTAATATGGTACATAAAATGTGGGATTCTATCATCTCACACATCATATATGCCAAACAAACTACAAATTTCATTTGTAATGCTTGTTGTATACGACGCCATATATGGTAAACGATTATTCTTCGTTTGAAGTACTTCTTAAAGATCCTTCGTATTTTTTCTCACAAATCACAATTAATTTCTTGAACTAGAAATCAGACGTTACTTGACTCAGCAGAGAATATGAGTACCTGAGTCAAATCATGACAGTAATTCTGAACAAGCGCTATGCAGACCACATTGCTCACCTTTGGGCTATTTAAGGAGGTCATCCCGTGTGTCGGGTTGGAGAAATCGGTTTTTTTGCATGAATTGTATCTATATATAGTGTAGGATATTTGGGCAAAGGGATTTTTCGATATTCCGAGTCGTTCAGAAATTACAGTGTTAAACAGGAGGAGTTTGCAGCCGCGGCTAAAGTACTCGATGAGAAAGAGCATCCAACCTTTTATTACCTGAGCGTTATTAATTCGAACACAGGTATAAATATAAAAAGATGGAAAACAAATCATTTGTCTAAACTTATTTGCTGTTTGGAATAAAAAGGATAATCCAGTCTAGAGTGAGCACTGAAAGGCTTTCAAGCTATACTCAGTTATATTTTGTTGTAAATATTGTGTTGTTTGTGTGTTCAGTGATTTTTTTAAATGGATCGTTCGAAGGGAGATCGCTTTAACGTTCAACGTCATGCTCGCACTAAAAAAGGAGTATTTCATGGGAATCGATAGTTATCAGAGAAGAAAAAGGACTTCGCATCAACATCAGCAAAGAAACTTTTAGCAAGCATGAACATGGATGTTCCAATTGCGACAAGTTTTGTATATTGTATATTGGATTTTGCTGGAGTTTTCTCAGGTATTTCTGCAAATTTCTGCAAATAATAAAATATACGTAGTAGTAAAAAAGGAATGCGTAGGACATGTCCAGAAAAGAATGGGAATGCGGCTTAGAAATGCTAAGAAGAATCACAAAGGCATTGGTGGAAAAGGGGCTGGAAAACTTACTGATAAGGTTATTAACGGCCTCACTACATTTTTTAGGCTAGCTATTCGTCGACACGCAAATTCGATAGAAGGAATGAAACAAGAAATTTTGGCAACTTTCTTCCATAATGTTCTACAGACGAAAATTCTCAGCATCAAAATTGTCCAGCAGGCGAGGACAGTTGGTGCAAATGGCGCAAAGCGGAAGCTAAAGGAGAACTCGATAGTTTCCACCACCAGATGGCACCTTTGACTGAAGAAGTTCATACAGTCATCAAACCTATCTACGAAGATTTGTCACGAGATGATCTCTTGAACAGATGTTTAGGAGCAGAGACCCGGAATAACAATGAGTCGATAAATGCATTGATCTGGACTTTCGCTCCTAAACACCTTCATTCTGGGGCCCAAGGTCGTAGAAATAGCCACTTTTCTGGCTGTAAGTACTTTCAATGAAGAATTCAATGGCATTCTCAAAATCCTAATGACAATGGGATGTCAAGTTGATCACATATGTCAGGTTTATGCCGACCGCCGTAATGAAGCGCGAATTTGGCGGTCCGAACGACGATTGAATGACCTCGCTAAAAGAGCCAGAATTGAAACCAAAGAGCAACAATCGGCCTTACAAGACTTTTTTGAAGAAACGGAGGGTGCTCTCTATGGACCAGGTATAGCAGATTAATGATGAGTTGCAATTTTACTGTTGATAATCACATTTAAATTTTCAAAAGCGTTTTTCTCCAAACTGCATCTTGAAAATCGGCTGCCACCATAGCTCAAAATCGATCCAACCAAATTCTTTGACATTTTCACGACTTCTTTAATACATATTATAATAATATTAATTCATATTCTACAGTCCGCAATCGGACGGGTCGTTTTTTTTTATTCATAAAAGAAGCCGTATAAAAACATCAAAATCCACAAAATTAAGTTTAAAAGCCCATCAAAAATTTACCTTTTAACATCTTCTAATTATTCTAGTTCGCGGACCGTGGAATACACTCCTTTTCAAAATTATAACCGCACGGCAAAATTCTAAGTTCTATAGTTCTCGATATAGATGCAGCTGTCTCATTTTTTCAGCAGTTAGTGTAATAGTCTGTTGTTCGAAATATACCGACTAACGGTGTTAGTCGCAACCGTTCAGAAATATTTCACAGAAAACCGGTTTTGTGCTATTTCAAAAGTATAACCGCGCGCGACTGATACTGTTTGCAGGCTGCTGAAAAAACATATTTTTGTAAAATTGTTAGTTTCTTTTGATCGATTCTGCTCATTGATTAATTTTTTTTAAATATGCCACGGCAAATTAGTGCCTTATTTAAAGAAGGTATATCAAAACGCGAAATAGCGTCAAGAATAGGCAGATCGGATCGAGTAGTTCGTAATTATTTAAATAATGTGGACAATTACGGTACTAAAAAGCGAAAAGGAAGACCTAGAGTGCTTTCCGATAGAGCTCGACGTTCCATAAGCAAAGCGACTTCAAATTCCACGAACAGTTTAAGAGGCATAAGGAACGAATGTAAGCTTTCTGTATCGATTCCGACCATATGGCGGGAAATAAATCGAAATCCTAATCTCGTACGGGCAAAAATGAGGAAAGCACCACGATTACAGCAGCATCATAAGGATGCTCGACTGGAATTCGCCCAAAATAACATGTTACGACATTGGGATCAGGTATAACCTTTTTGTTGGCGGATGTTTTCAGCAAAATTATCTTTTATTTTTGATTAGGTAATTTTCTCTGATGAGAAAAAATTTAACTTAGATGGTTCGGATGGTTTTGATGGCTACTGGCGAGATTTGCGTAAGGAACCACGATATCTGTCCAGAAAGAATCTCGGAGGTGGAACAGTTATGGTCTGGGGAGCCATTTGTAGTAAAGGTACAGTGCGTCTAGCATTTACATCGGCGAGAATGAATTGCCAGGAATACCAGAATGTTCTGCAGGATAATCTCCTTCCTTTTATAAACTCTTTTGAGGGCAATGAAGTAATTTTCCAGCAAGATAATGCCAGCGTACACGTAAGTAGGTCCACTAAAGCCTGGTTGGAAGCGAATTCCATAGCCACACTTGAATGGCCAGCCTGCTCACCAGACTTGAATCCTATAGAGAATGTCTGGGGATGGCTAGTCCGACAGATTTACTCCCAGGATAAAGAATATTCTTCCAGAAATGAGCTGAAAGAGGCCATTGAAAGAGCATGGCATGAGTTGACACCACAAATGCTCTCAAAATACATTCATTCGATGCCTAATCGAATCTTCGAAGTGATTAAAAAGGGAGGAAACACTATCGATTATTAAGCCATGAGTTAGGTCTGCCCATTATTGTTTCATTTATTTTTTATGTAACGAGGTAATTAATGCGGTTATAATTATGAAAAAGGACAATTTTACTTTTTTTCTCAATTTGTTATGTTTTTACACATTTTTTAAGCTTAATTGCTATTTTTAGGTTTAATTTTTGTTACATTATGTTTGTTTTTATACATTTTCGAATTTAATTTAAGTTTGGTTATTTTCACATCTTTTCATAATAAAAAAATTTACTCAGTAATCACGCGGTTGTAATTTTGAAAAGGAGTGTATTGTCCACATTAAAATGCCGTTTACTTTTTTTTCCTCAGATGAACACTGTGCCCTCCAGCGTGGCAGCAGAAAAACACCTTTTTTCTGGAGATGGGTGCATAAATTGACACATATTCCGAAAACTAGCTACGATATCAAGCTGAAAAATTTATCACATATACTAGAGACATCAATAAACATATTTCTATCTTCATCCAGTCCTCCAAAATAATTTTTCAAAAAATAAAAGGCTAAAAAAACGGCCTTTACACGAGATGACCCCCTTAATGAAGTAAACAACTGAGTTCTTAAATATTAGTGTGGCATAATGTGACAAAAATTCAAGAGTACTCACCCAAAAATTGTAGGATACGTCGTTTTAAGGGCATGCGAAGAGCTGTAGTTATTATCTGTAACAAAAGGTCAGAAACTTCTATAAATACTGCCACAGAGAAATCGTATCAACAAAATTTGATGCAATTGCAATCACAGGATTCATCTATATAAAGTCCGTCCTTCCTGAAAATTGTTAAAGACACAAAAAGAAACCTACCTTCATTCCCACAATGGCTCTCATTATGATTATTCTGATATGAAACCCCTGGCGAGCCTGGTGCCGACTGCAGGACGATATCACGTAAGGGAGAGTTGTCGCGCGAATTGTCTGAAACATAAATGAACACATTTTAACGAGCAAGAAGTAAATCGATAAAAAGGTGGAGCAACAAAAAATAGCAAATAGGGATAACTGTATTTTATGCTCCAAGGATCTTCTTGAAGCCAATTCACCCAAAATGGAATAAAACCAAAAAAAAAAGCAATTAAGTAAATAAAATCGACTTAGATGTTAATTTTACCAATATGACTTGGAGATACTGGAGCTGATCGAGGCATACCGTACGGTGGTCTGAAACACTGACTTCCACGCTGTCTACGTTTCTTGTAGCTTTGATCAATTAATTTCGCTTCACTACTCGGATCAATGCGCCAAAAACTACCTTTTCCTGGTTCATCTTGGGATCGTGCTACTTTTATGAAATACCTACAAAGTACATAGCGAAGAGAATTTTTACTTTTTTAGATCTTTTAGGTTTGATTACCAAGTTACCTATTTAAGCTTAAATTGTGTCGAATAGAATTTTGCCAGCCCTTGTTCGCTTCCTTTCTGTAATAAGGATAGTGTTTCGAAATGAAGGAATATATTCCGGACAATGTTAATTGTTTGTCAGGCGCTGCTGATATCGATTGTACAATCAATTGAGCGTAACTATATGGAGGTTTTTCATGTTCATTATTTGATGCAGAGGTTGTTGGTGGTGGTGGAAGAAGTCCCTAGGTTTTTTTAGAATTTTATTAGATTTGAACATTGCAATCATAGTGGATTAAATCATGTTCCGAAGATTCTCAAAAGCTACTTACATTCTGAAAATTGTTGTTATTGTTGTAATGATACGATGGATATTCTTGATATCCGCGAGGACTCGTTGGACAACTGTTTGCTGCGCTAATCGTTCCTTTAGTAAAGGAAGTAGGAAAAAGAGAGATTAGTGAAAATAATGCAAATTTAAAGACAAATTTACCAGTTGGCGACGGGAACGGACTTTTCTGTTCAGTTTTTGGAATTGTAATCTTGAGGGGCGATAATATCACATTTGAATTGTCTACTGCCTTAAAATTACCCCGAACCTCGTCACCGACGCCGCCATCATCGTTACTCATCTGGAACTTATCAGTGAAGTTTTCGAAAACAATCCGTATTTCCGTACTGGGAAAACGAAATGTACACCTGAATAAAACAAAGAAATACATAGACTGCCAGTTTAGGAAACAACAAATAATGAACAACTTGCCCTTCTCTCGGTAGCTTTATAGCTTCCGTGCTACGCCGCTGGAACATATGATCAATGAAAACACCGTTTTTGCTGAGGCATATTAAGTAGAAGTCTCCCGTCTGTTCATTGAAGATTATCTTTAAATGCTTGCGTGACACAAAACTGTTCTTCGCAACGTGGAAGTGTACAGAAGATGTTGATGAATTGCGTCCAATTTCAGTGCACGTCTCAGTTATGTAAAGTACCTGTGACTCATGGCTAAGCATACCGTAAGTATTAGGTGGAGGAATATTGTTGCGCTGGTCACCGTGACGTTGGGCCAATTGCCCTGGCGGATGCCAAGACGTAGGTGATGCAGTTTGCACATTCGTCGTGGAAGATACAGAATGTTGCGCCGTACCTTGAAGTATAAATCTTTGTGTTCAGTGACTGTCTTCCAAGGAAGCGCATGGGAATTACCGTTCAAATTCGACTCAGAGTCGAAGCTTCCTCCATCTGAATTTCCGCCGCCACAGGCGGAATTTCCATTATTATATTGTTGCTGACTATTCGTGGAGAAGCTAAGGGCTGGCTGTGGTTCATTAGGGTAGTGAGGACGTCCATCGACGCAGGGCATTACATTTGAGCTTTGTTCCTCCTCGTCAGTGTAGTCGAAATCTGGTTCCGACTTTATTGGAGAAAATGAGGGTTGTTCACTATCCGTTATATGTTTTTGACTGTGATGACAACTGGATTCAGCAGATGGCGAACGCGGAGAAAGACTGTACACGGCGGCAGTACCCAAATTGCGTTGCATTTTCGTTCCTTCGTAGTTAGCCGAATTTTTGCAATCCATGCTTGTATGTGTGAGGACCGTCCGTTCCCTCCTTAGCAATCAATTTGGCAGAAACACTGCAAGCATAGAGTTGGGTAACATAGTAGAGATCAGCTTGAATTTACAACACACTATGGAAATATTAATGAATTCAAAAGACATCCTGTAGAGGGGCTGGTGCACCAACCGAACCCCAAAAGAGGTCCTTCCCTCTCTCTAATCAGGTGTTTTAATAGCACTAAGGACATTAAGCAGCGACGCAGCTTGTTACTGAAATGCATAAAATCCCCAACAAGGAACGAGATGCCTAACCACTGACACAGTGAACATCAAACAAGTGCAGCCCTAGCCGCCACTTCAGCTGCTTGTCCTTCACATCACTAGCCTACGGGCAATCAAATTACCATTTTAAAACAATTTTGCGGATTCGCCGGAATTTCAGATGACGGTTTTTCCTCCTGTACAGGCTTACGACTGTTTTTTGTCCTTTTCATGTGTGCACGAACATAACCTCAACTTCTAAAGTTACGGATTGGAGACACTTGGCTAGGCTAGTGCGATCACAACATTGGCGTTATATCATCAACAGAATCAACAAAAGGCACACGGGAATGAACAACAAGAAAACGTTATGCGAATCCCAATAAACAGTCGAGAATTACTTCAATACTTGTAAAAACACGAGTGCGCTGCCTTCGAAGGAGTACAACTTTCCGACTTACTTGTCCCGTAGAAAAACAAAAAAATAAACACAAGCACAAAACATAAGAACGTAGGCCTCTCGCATTTCATTCTACCAAAATATACAGGACAAATGCAGCGCAGCCTCTCTCAATGGTCTTGTTCTCATCAATCGCCACTTGTATGGTCGCAGGCCAGGCAACTTGCCATCAGCCCGCTCACTCTACCTGGTCACTGTGCTCTCATCTGTTGTTGCCGACCCAGTCACAGCGCCCTCTCAGCATACGCCGAACCATCAAAATAAACAATCTCGAATTAAATAAACAAACTTTCCGCTACGAACCACAGAACATCAAATAAGTAGTATCCACACTAAATGAACCGGACTTGCCAATGTATTGGCGAGGATTATCCGTACACATCATATGTACTAAATCACATGTAGATGCCGCCAGTTGTTGGGGACCAATGACAAGCTTTTCCTGCCATTCGCAAGTCCGGAGCATTTAGTGTGGGTACTGTCTGTTAGATACACTGTGCTTATAGGACGAAGCGCCGCTCAACTGCGAAGTAATTAAGAAACCCGCTAATCTAGTACGTTTTACGCCGATTACGGTAATGTTTTGCTCTGTTCGATAAAATTCCCCTGCAACTGTTCAGTCCGGCAAAACATATTCTAGCACAAAATTGAGAAATAGGGTTGCCATTAAATCGTAGAATTTTAAATTTCGATCCGGAGGCAGATTCTCGTATCGAGGACTATACATACTTTGAAGATAAATTTCTGTTTTTTTAAGGTTTTGTGTAAGACAAAACCTTATTAAAATCGATTCAATGTACAGTATGCAAAATTCGTATTCGTACACCCTATATTTTGCGGGTTTTTGGGTTATTTCTGAGAAATGATAGAAAATTCGTTCAATCTTATATAACAATTTTTTACATAAATATGTATGTAGTTGTTATAGAACATTAATCTTAAATTTTATTTACATCCGTTTGTTCAAGAGAACAATTTCCAAATTCAATCGAAGCAAAATTAGTATTCGTACACCCCGACTAGCGGCTTGAACTCAATCCCTGTACGATATTAATCATTTTGCACTGTAAAATTCTAACGGTAAATTCTTGAAAAAGTGTGGTTGACAGTTCGAGCTAAAGTGTTTTGGGAATTACAAATAAAGAGTTAATTCTTTAACAAATTTTCCAAATGAGTCGAAAAGGTGGTGAATTTTCGAACAGTGATCGTAAGATAGTGAGACAGCTATACAAGGATGGTAAATCCTTGAGACAAATTGCAAAAATTATGCATAGGAGTCACTCGACAATTCAATCTGTAGTAAAGATTTACAATTCGTCTGGTAGAATCGAGAAGAAAAAAAGAAATGGAAACAGATTAATTTTGTCAAGGAGACACCAATCCTTTGTTCGTCGTGTTGTTCGACAGGATAACACGATAAGTGCAGTGAAATTAGCAGGACTTTTGCAAAACCAGTTCCAAATTAAAATTACACCCCAAAGTGTTCGGAATTATTTGCGTAGATTCGGTATACAGAGCCGGACTCCCGCTTCTAAGCCATTTATCAATAATGTCAATAGAAGAAAACGGTTAAACTTTGCAAAAAGATATCTAAACAAGGATTTTCGTTATTGGAAACGAGTAATTTTTTCAGACGAGTGCAAAATTAATCTAAAGTTGTCGGACGGACGGGTTCGTATATGGCGAGAAAAAAATACGAGGCTATATCCAAAAAACATGCTTCCTACATTTAAGCATGGAGGTGGTTCGTTGATGATTTGGGGATGTTTTGCAGCTTCTGGTGTTGGAAACGTGCATTTTATTGATGGAATAATGAACGCGAAGCCAATATGTGCAAATTCTTAAAACTAATTTACATCAGAGTGCACAAAATTTGGGAATTCGTAGGAAGTATATATTTCAACAGGACAATGATCCGAAGCATACGGCACTTCACACGCGGCTTTGGCTACTCTACAATTGTCGAAAGTGTTTAAACACGCCTCCACAGAGTCCTGACGTTAACCCAATAGAAAATTTATGGTCTATTTTCAAGAAGAATCTAAAAAATTACAGTATTAGGAATAAAGAAGACCTGAAAATTGCCTTGCAGACCGAATGGCAAAATATTTCACCGAACTTAACCCAAAAATTAGTTCAATCAATGCCAAATAGGCTTAGAGCAATAATAAAACAAAAAGGATTTCCCACGAAGTACTAAAACTATATTTCTAGCACATTTTTTGAAGTCTGTAGGTGTACGAATACGAATTTTGTTTTGAGTTTTATATGAATTACTGTTTTTATTATTAAGTTTAAAATATATTTTATACTTGTTATTATGTACATGAATTAACCTCTTCATTTGCTATAATAATATAAAATTTATTTATCTCTTAATATTTGACTTAAAAATAACAAATAATAGGTAAAAAAATGGGTGTACGAATACGAATTTTGCATACTGTAGGTTAAAATCCATAGTCTTATATTATTGTTTTATATAGCAACAACAGTATGCCACGTGGAAAAGTATTAAATACGCCGCCCGAAAGCACCCGAAAGGAAACAAAAAAGTTGGAGACAGGCTCATCACACAAATTAAGGATGAAGCGACGAAAAATAAATTAAGTCCGCTGAAATTGAATCTTCCCATCAAAATGAGGCGTGTTCAGCAAATTTTGCAGGCCGATATCAATTTAAAATACAAGAAACCCGCGAAAGCTCCGCACCTAACACAGTGCCATAAAACCGCCCGGTTAGATTTTGCACGGAAACATATGAAATGGGAAGATGAATGGAAAACAGTTATCTTTTCTGATGAAAAGAAATTCAATTTAGATGGCCCCGATGGGTTTAGTTGTTACTGGCACGACCTACGAAAAGATAACCCTCCGCGTATGAGCAGAAACTTTGGTGGTGGAAGTTTAATGATTTGGGGTGCTTTCTCCTATCATGGAAAACTTCGTCTTGGGATAGTACCCACAAAAATGAACCTTGACAGACACCGACATTTACACCGATTTGTTAGAGGCTATTCTTGTCCCATATTTAGACGAGAAAAATAACATAGATTTTATTTTCCAACAAGATAACGCCGCCGTCCATGCTTCCCGATTCACAAAATCTTATCTAGATTCTAAAAACATAAAAATAATGGAGTGGCCCTCCCGTAGTCCCGACATAAACCCAATCGAAAACCTTTGGGGAATACTATCCAGAAGGGTTTATGCAAATGGGCGGCAGTTTAGCTCAGTCGCTGAATTAAAAAAGAAAATATTAGAGTGCTGGGGGGAAATCGATGATAATGTACTAAAAACCCTTATTAATTCAATGCCAAACAGAATATTTCAAATAATAAGAAATAATGGTGCAAAAACAAAATACTAAAGTTTGATTGATGTCTTTTATTCGATTGGTAAAAGTGTTACAACGAAAGTGCACCTATGGAAATTGCACACTGAAATGCTATTTTTTGTTAATTTTTTTAATAATATTTATTTCGTTATTTTTTGTTTGTATTATAATTTAAAATAAATGTGTCCACTTTACTTTGAATATAATATTTTGTTTTAACATGAATTTCATCTCAAAATTGAAAAAAATTGGGTGTGCCTATAGAAATTGCGCTCACTGTACATACTTAAATAGATACTTCGATAAATTTCTTTTTTAAGGTTTTGTGTAAAACAAAACCTTATTGAAATCGATTCAATGTCTGTCGGTCACACGCACTTTTCTCCAAAACGACTAAACCGATCCGAACGAAATTTGGTGGACAGATGGGAGCTGTGAAATCTCACGCATACAGCGAGTGGCATAAATTTAGGTGGAGTTTAAAGGGGGCCTCCCCATACATGCAAAGAGGGGATTCAAAAATTTTTTTCACCGGATATACTGTGAGCGTCAAAAATAAGTAAACACTTAATTTTTTCGTATTTAAGCTTTAATTTCATAGCAGTTACTGATAAAAATTAACATGCTTCATCACCGGTTAAAAGTATTATATAATAGAAGTTTAAATCTGAAAAAAAGTTAAACAAAACAAAATACCGTTTCAAAAAATTATTAATGCTTCAAAATACTGCTGATTTTACGCGTCAAAAGAAAGTATACAGAATTTACTTCTCTAAGAAATAATATCCAATAATTAATTAGAAATAATTTTTAATATTTAGTTTGTTTTCCATGTGACTTTAGAACAGCATTCAGTCTTTTAGGCATTGATTTGACAAGATTTTTTGTAATATCTGAAGAAATGTTGTTCCATTCTTCGATTAAAGCCCTTTTTAGAGGTCGTCCTTGTTGGAAATGCTTCTTTGTCTGATTTTCCTGTCAAGGTGCTCCCACAAATGCTCGATAGGATTAAGGTCTGGGGACTGCGGTGGGTGATCAAGGGTTTTTGGCGTTCGGTATAACAACCATTCCTTAACAATGTGGGACGTATGTTTCGGATCGTTATCGTGCTGAAAGATCCAGTTTCCCGACAGCCCCAATTTGTCAGCACTAGGAGTGATATTGTCCCTGAGTATATTTAAATAGTCTATTTTAGTCATTTTAGACTCGATGAAAACTAGATTTCCAACTCCGGATGCCGCCATACATCCCCAGACCATAACTGAGCCTCCACCGTGCTTTATGGTGCTTGTAACGCACTTGTCGAGAAATGCTTCATTTTTCGCTCGCCATATTTTTGGTGGCTTTTTCGCCCCAAATATTTCAAATTTACTCTCATCGGAGTATAAAATGTTTTCCCAAAAGTTTGGAGCCTCATTTTGGTACTTTCTGGCGAATTTTATACGCTTCTTTTGATTCGCTTTAGAAATATAGGGTTTCTTACGTGGCACTCTGCCATGTAGACCATTTTTGTGGAGCGCTCTTCGAATTGTGCTTGCACTCACTGATTTGCCTGAAGTCTCAGCTATTTTCTTTGATATGTTTACTGCACTTGAAACTGGATTATTCCTTACTTCTCGTACAATTGTCCGCACTTCGAAGTCAGTAAGCTTCTTAGGTCGCCCAGACCGCGGTAAATTTTCAATAGTATGACGAGTCGTATATTAATCTATAATTTTTTTTATCGTACAATGATTCCTTCTAACGATTTTTCCAATTTCACGCAAAGATTTCTTTTCTTTATGTAAATCTAAAATTATTTTTCGTGTTTCGTTTGTGGTTTGCTTACCCATTATCTTAAATGTTATACTTTTGCACTTATTCAAACAAAAACAAAGAAAATCTACGAAAAATATTAGTGCACTATATTTGCTTACTTCACTTATAAACAGTTTCAAAGAAATTTGTGTGACTCCCGGAAATAATTAAAAACAAAACGAGAAGTGTTGCCACTGTATACTTTCTTTTGCCGCGTAAATTCATAAGTATTTTAAGACAAGATGAATTATTTTTGAAAATGTTTTGTTTTGTTTAAGTGTTTGTGCTGACATAAACTTCTATTATATGAGCTTTTCAAGCTATGATAAAACATTTTAATTTCTATCAATAAACATTGTGCAATAAAAGTTTAAATACAAAAAAGATGGGTGTTTACTTATTTTTGACGCTCACAGTATGTCTGTCTGTCACACGCACTTTTCTCCAAAACGGCTAAACCAATTCGAACGAAATTTGGTGGACAGATGGGAGCTATGAAATCTCACGCATACAGCGAGTGGCATAAATTTAGGTGGAGTTTAAAGGGGGGCTCCCCATACATGCAAAGGGGGCATTCAAACATTTCACCAGATATAGTTGTGTAGGGTATCAAATGAAAGGTCCCGATTTGTACTTTCCGAAACTGACATAAGTTTTGGCATAAACTGCAAAGTGCGTGAGTAAGGAGTCAAAATGTACGCACTTGAAGTGAGACAGGACTCGTTTTCGGAAAATACCCAACCTAAAAATCCGAAAAAAATCAGGGTGGTGCACCTACAGTTACTCAAAAAAGTATCCGGACAATGGTTAATTTAGAATTGTAATGCGAAAAACATAGATTTGTAAAATAGTAACATAATTTCGTTTTCCACGATAATAATATTTTATAGCAACACTTTCGAATGAGCGAAAAAAAATCATCATTTCGTTTTAGTACAGTTGTTTTTCTGAGAATTTATGTATACATGCTTGTTATGAAAGTCAAAAAAGTATCCGGACAGCGATGAATTCTTGGAAAATGCACAATATTGCAACTGAGTTGTCTTTTGATTTAACATGGTGATTAAACATTGATTAGTAGCGCATTTAATTCTTCTGTGTATACATACCTTTAATAAAGATGGGTCGGAAAACGCGGGAGATTAGTAGTGATGTTAGAAAAGTTATTATTGATCTTTTCAAGGACAATAAACCGATACGAGCGATCGCGGAAATCGTGAAAGTGAATAAATCGACGGTTCATGAAATAATTACACGCTTTAAAAAAACGGGTTTCATCGATAAGAAAGGGCGATCAGGCCGTCCACGAAAGTTTAATGACCGAGAAGAAAGATGGATCGTGCGGAAAATGAAAATAAACCCCAAACTAAGTGCAGTTAAGTTGAGAGCTCAGGCGGAAAAGAGGTTTGGTAAAGTTACAAGTGTCGAAACAATTAGAAATATTCTTCGAAAGAATAATTTCCACGGTAGAGTTCCCAGAAAAAAGCCCTATATAAGTAAGCAAAATCGGCAAAAAAGGCTACGGTTCGCTATTGCACATATAAATAGGTCTTACGATTTTTGGAAAACCGTTATATTTGCCGACGAAAGCAAATATAACATATTTGGATCAGATGGAAGTAATTTTGTATGGCGGCAGCCAAATACGGAGCTGAATTTGAAAAATTTAAAGTGCACGGTGAAACATGGCGGTGGTTCTCAGTTGGTATGGGGCTGTATGTCAGCAGCGGGAATTGGCAATTTAAAGTTTATAAATGGGAAATATGACAAATATCAGCATCTCACAGTCCTTAAGGAAAACTTACTTCGAAGCGCAAGGAAAATCCAAATGGAGCATTTTTGTTATTATGAGGACAATGATCCCAAACATAACTCCTACGTTTGTAGACTTTGGCGGCTGTACAATTGCCCAAAAGTGATAGATACTCCGGCGCAAAGTCCGGATCTAAATCCAATAGAGCATTTGTGGGAACATTTGAAAAGAAAAATTCAAAACTGCGAAATTTCATGTCTAATTACACTTAGAAAAGCTTTGAAGGAAGAGTGGGCGACGATCAGACCATCGGGTTTCTTGCAGAGCGCAGATGTCAATGCACCTTTTGCGGGTTCCTCCGTCTTCCCAGTTAGGGTACCAACATTTAGCGTGGAGACACGTATTTGTTTTGTTCGTTGTGTGCGGACTAACTTGCTTACGTCCTGACGCCGTCCATGCGTCAAGAACCCTTGCCCATTTCTCGACAGGACCGGGGCCCGTCCTGCCGCATCGACTGAGGTGGACGCGCTAGGATTTCTCCGAGGCCTGTGACTTAATCCGATCATCATGGTTTTAACGACATTCTATGCATTTTCTTGGTCGACCTGTCGCGGGGCCTGTCACCAAGAGAGATCAGGTAGGATTTAGCATAGTAGAATAACTCCAACTATACTCCATTTATCTCTTTCCCTGGTCTCAGCATTTTATTTTTGTTTTACTGAGGATAGTACAGAGTACGTTACCTCAAACCCTCCTGCTTTACCTGGGCTTGGGATCAGCATACTAATATTAATAGCATTATTGCTACTTCGTTAACTTTTTAATGGTATATCTACAACGATTAACTCATGTCTAATATTGTACATTTGCATTTAAGAAACTATAAATCTCCCAGGAAATGAAAACGTATCTCAGTTACTTTTCAACAGTTAACATTGTCGTCTACAAAAAGTGATTAATGTTTTGAACGTGTCTTTTGTATTAATTTATCAATTTCTTTTTCAAGATTTATATAATAATAATAATAATAATCGTTGGCGCAACAATCCACATTGGATCAAGGCCTTGAAGTGTGTTAGAGCACTTCATTCAAGACCGTAACGGTACACCACAGTACACTGTGGGAGGCAATGTGGTCAGCATTGCGCTCGCCCGAGATTATTACCCTGAATTGGCTCAGGTACTCATTCACAGCTGAGTCGACTGGTGTCCGACATCCAATCACGATAACAAATTCCTCTGCCCCCAGCGAGATTTGAACCGCGACCTTCTGCTACGACAGCCCAGCGCTCTAACCACTTGAGCCATCCGGACACAACATTTATATGCACGTTTTAAATAATGAACAGAGATTTCAAGAGAAGTATATTACATATTTTTATTATTATCCCTATAAAAAACGTAACAACAAAAGCTTCAAAAACGGGATTTCAATATTTCGAAGGATTTCCTTTTGCTTTTATCATTTCTCTAATTTTCGTGGCAATTTTTCCCAAACGCGTTCAATAAAGTTAAAATTTTGACTGCCAAGGTGTCTTCAGAAATTTCGGACAGTTATAAATTAGCCACTTTTCAGGAACATATGGAATGTGCTTAGAATTATCGTCCTGATAGATGGCTAATTTATCCAATATCCTCAGTAATTTGCCTCACATTTTGCTTTAAGATGTGTACATATTCGAATCTATCATTTCACCATCTTTAAAATAAATACTCTAAATTTCTGCGCTGAAAAACGCCCCCATACCATCTGCTACATCGAGGTAATTTTCCCGTCCGCTTTCGAGACTTGGAAATTCAAATTTGAGCCCTCAAGCTTCGGCCACGGAAGGGAAATTTATCTTTGTGGCTGCACTTCACCGCTTTACTTTCGGTCTCGTAGGAAGACCAGTTTAAGGTTAAATAAAGAAATTCTATTTTAAATTTTATTAAAGTATTTTTCGCCATAATATGAATATAGTGTTCAACCTCCCTAGCTACGAATAATGGTTTCACTCCTTTTCTCCATACTCTGCACTAAATTGTCTGCATATCATCAACGGGACAACAACCGATATCCGGTCTAAGCCTACCTTGATAACTCCAGACACCCTGGTTTTCCTGTCTTACGTCCTGAACTACGCAATCGCTCCATCTCAGGCAGGGTCTGCCTCGTCTTCTTGTTCTATCATAGATATTGCCCTTATAAACTGTGCGATATTTCTCAGTTGACGGCCGTTTAAATTAGATTTTTTCCTAGTTTCCTAGATTCCGTTAAAGTAGCAACCAATCTTTGCTTAGGAGATATTCATCGTCAACGGCGCAACAACCGGTATCTGGTCTAGGCCAGCCTTAATAAGGAATTCCAGACATCCCGGTTTTGCGCTGAGGTCCACCAATTCGATATCCCTAAAAGCTGTCTGGCGTTCTGACCTACGCCATCGCTCCAGCTTAGGCAGGGTCTACCTCGTTTTCTTTTTCTACCATAGATATTGCCCATATAAACTTTCCGGGCTGGATCATCTTCATCCATACGGATTAAGTGACTCGCCCACCGTAACCTATTGAGCCGGATTTTATCCACAACCAGAAGGTCGTGGTATCGCTCGTAGATTTCGTCGAAAATTGTTCGGAGAATTCTTTTCTGGAACGCGCCAAGAGTTCGTAATTTTTTTTTCTAAGAACCCAAGTCTGCGAGGAATACATAAGGACTGGCAAGATCGTAGAATCGTACAGTAAGAGCTTTGACCCGTAGTCGTTGAGTGGACTTGAAGAGAATGGTGCCTCTCGCATTCACATTTGCATCGCGATTCACTTTCTCCAGGGTCAGGTTAAAGAGGATGCATGATATCCTAGACCGTTGTTCATGTTGAATGGTCTCGAAAGTGATACCGAATTCTCTCATGGCCGGGATACCGAATTCTCTCATGGCGGTGCAGTTTTACCCTGGCTATATTATCATAGACGGCTTTGAAGTCGATGAAAAGATGGTGCAACTGGTGTCCATATTCCAACAGTTTTTCCATCGCTTGCCGCAGAGATAAAATCTGATCTGAGGATTCTCCTTTGGCGGATGAAATGGTTAGTCATCGTAACATGCGGATACGGACTGTTCTTCCGCGGTCATCAACGCACTCAAAAGGTGTAAAGCTGCTAGGCTTGACGGTCTCCCCATAGAATTATTTATCGCTGCTTCTGCTGTTACTATAGCTCTGCTGCTTCCACTCGTAAGGAAATTTTGGGAATCCGAGGCCTTTCCTAAAGACGGGAAAAAGGGGATAGTTGGTAGGTTTCAAAAAAGGGCACGCGTCTTAAGTGTGGCAATTGAAGGGATATCTGCGTGATCCTCTTTCGTCCGGATACCAAATTCTCTCATGGCCGTGTACATTTTTTCCCTGGCTATGCTATCATAGGCGGCTTTAAAGTCGATGAATATCAGAAGATAGCTTTTGAAAAGTATTAACCAAGCCCTTTCATTTGATACACCACATGACTATCATCATGATCCTAAACCAACCAGAACAGCAAGAACGTTTACAGTGGAATTTATGATTAAAGGATAAGGTAAATTCAAAGCAAGCAACACCACGGATATTGCGTGGGTTTCCCCCGAATATAAAGTTGTCTTTGTCGTTTGACGAGTTTTAAAACAGCTGAATAAAAAAAATTGTCATCAAGACAATGCACGACTTCATGCAAGTACTTTTGACTATAACTAACTTGAATGAAATAAAGTACGATTTGCTTGAACACCAACCGTATTTACCAAATTTCGCTCCCAACGACCAATACTGTTTTAGAAATTTTAATAATTTGTTCGTCGAAAGCACATTTTGCTGAATATTGAGTAGCTATTGTGGCTGTAGAACAGTATTTTGGAGAGCTTCCGAAAAACCATTGCAGAAATGGTTTCCATTAAAAAAATATAATTTCACTTGGTATGGCGACGGGATTGGTGGTGGCAACATTTGTCCGTCACCTACAATCAACGGGACCTTCGATTCACCGATAGTTTGGTTGAAGAGCAGTTTATCAAAATCTATTCTCCCATAGACGTGTTAAAGTGAAGCCCTTTGGATCCATTCTATGTTTATTTTCACCAGACCCTCAAGAATTGTGTCGTTACTTGAGTGGTGGAACTATAATATCAACAAAATGCTGATCCCGGGTATGTATTGATCCCCATGTAAATTTCGACATTTATCTCT
This sequence comes from Hermetia illucens, assembly GCF_905115235.1. Classification (NCBI taxonomy): domain Eukaryota; kingdom Metazoa; phylum Arthropoda; class Insecta; order Diptera; family Stratiomyidae; genus Hermetia; species Hermetia illucens. The sequence continues at coordinate 5,234,062 of NC_051855.1, read as the reverse complement.
GAGGTGGCGGTGTTCTAGTAGCACCTGGGCAATTTGTTTGGTAGTGGTCCAGCCTGGAATGACACACCTTTCTATCCAGCGTGCTTTTTTGAATGCAGCCCTATTTTGAGACAGGTCGCCGACAGGCACGGAACATCACTTTGAATAGCATTTGTTTCAAAAGAGGAACATCGTAGTTCATAGTTATTCAGGCTTCCAGTAGACTTGTTGTACCCCAACATTATAGAATAATATTTTTTTCTGCTAACTTCCAACACTACGCTGTAATGAAAGAATCTTTACACTTTCAAACAACATTGACTTATTTTTGCACCATAGTGTATACAACGACATATCGATCAAGGATGTTATGCTACTCATCTCGCTCTGTTTTTCATGTCTATTTTCCCAAGATAAGGTTCATTGTTTTTAGCGGCCGACTAGGACTCGGAACTATAGAGGGCAGCATTTGGGTTTCACTGATATATGATGAAATTGATTCATATATTAGTTATTACTAAAACCGAATATTTCTGAACAGATTACTGCCACTGGCCGTGATCGTGCCGGGGCCGGTCGTTAAAACAATTTTTCTTAAAATTGTCACAAGGTGTGGTCCAAAGTCTACTTATAAACAAAGATACAGTAGGATCCCGATAGTTCATATTTTCGCCTAATTGGTAGAAATTCGAAATTCTCTATTTTGCACTGTCGATATTTCGAATGGTGGTCAAAAGGTTCGTTCAATAAGTCCCGGGACTAGCGTAGAAATAACGCTAATAATGCCATTTATATACCAAGGTTCAGAAGTACCAACCTTCAGATAAGATGTGTCAAAATTTGATGTAATTCGAAACATAAACAAGAAAGCTATAGTGATTAAAGTGACGCTACTTTTGCAATCGTGAAAAAATGGACCAAAACGAGTTTCGTGTGTTGATAAAACATTGTTTTCTAATGGGGAAAAAACACTGTTCAAGCTCAGCAATGGCGTGAAAAACGTTGTACGGACTCTACTCCGTCGAAAAAAACCATCTTTCGGTGGTATGACTTGAAACGCGGTCGTGCTGATACAAATTATGCGGAACGTTCGGGTCCGCCAAATGAGGCAGTAACTCTCGAAAACACCAAGCAAATATTGAAAATCGTGATGGGTGACCGCAAAATGAAAGTGCGCGAGATAGCTAAGATGGTGAACATATCAACTGGTAGTGCATTTACTATTTTGCACCAAAAATTGGCTATGAAAAAGGTTTTTTTCCAAATGGGTACCGCGTTTGCTCATAATGGAACAAAAGCAATAACGTATCAATGATTCGGAGAGCTGTTTCGCACTGTTTACTCGCAATAAACAGGATTTTTTGCGCTGATATGTGACAGTGGACGAAACATGGATTCACCATTTCACTCCGTAGTCAAGTCGACAGTCAGCTGAATGGCGTACGACCGGTGAAAGCCGCCCGAAGCATCCAAAAACACAACAGTCGGCCGGCAAAATGTTGGCGTCCGTATTCTTTTCATTGACTACCTCGAAAAAGGAAAAACAATCAATAGCGAATACTACATGGTGTTATTGGATCGTTTGAAGGCCGAAATAGCGAAAAAACGCCCACACATGAAGAAGAAGAAAGTCATTTTTCATCAAGACAACGCACCGTGCCACAAGTCAATCAAAACGATTACCAAATTCAACGCTTGCTTCCTCATCCTCCGTACTCGCCGGATCTGACTGGCTCTTTGCGGATCTCAAAAAGATGCTCCAGGGAAAAAGATTTGGCTCAAATGAGGAGGTGATCGCTGCTACTGAGGCTCATTTTGAGTCAAAAGACAAATCGCTCTACAAACATGGCATTGAAAAGTTAGAGAAGCGTTGAAATGATTGTATTACACTTAAAGGAGATTATGTTGAATAATAATAATGGATTTTGCCGATAAAATCATTTCATAGTTAGTCCCGGGACTTATTGAACGATGTGTTATAGGTCCCAGGACGAAACGTGGATTGGTACCCACGATGGAGCATAAAACCTGGGAAATGCCTGCTGAACCAACGCCAACAGCTCTACTACCAAACCCTATCTCCACTTCCACGTGGTGACCGATGGGAGCTCTTTCGTAACGAAAAGCTGCAGACGGAGAAAGATGAAGGCGAGTCTCCCGCGCCTAAAAACGGGACAAACTGCACCAACTGGTCCTCCAGGTTGGGGGTTGGGTAGGGCTGACAAGCCTACACGGAAAACAACTTGTTACTAAGCCACAATGGGAGCCTCGGACAGGACGGATTTTAAAACGACGGACCCGGCAACGACAACGGAATAACGATTTGCTCATTTTCTCATGGAACGTGCGTTCCCTGTACAGAGATGAAGCTGATGAGCAGCTAGCCGATACCCCGTCCCAATATAGGGCTGATATAACAGCGTTACAAGAGATGCGATGGACAGGGACCGGTTTCCTGGAGAAGAGCCGCTACACTATATATTATAGCGGTTTACTGGATGAAACCAGTTGCTGGGAGTAGGTTTCTTAGTCAGCCAAAAAATGAAACCTGCTGTTATCGGTTTGAAAACATAAGCGAACGGCTATGCACTCTGCGCTTGCGAGGCAAGTTTAGAAATATAAGCCTCATTAACATTCACGCCCCTACAGAGGAGACTGCAGAGTCGGAGAAGGATACCTTCTATGAGGCAGTTGAGTGGACCCTCGAAGCCTGTCCCAGATATGATATCAAAATCATACTTGGGAGATTTTAACAGCCAAGTAGGGAAGGAGCCAGTATTCAGGCGATAAGTTGGCTCCCATAGCTTACACGAAAAAACAAATGATAACGAACTGCGGACTATTCAATTAGCAGGGTCACACGAAATGGTTGTTGGAAGTACTTGGTTTGCGCGGAAAGCGGTACACAAACATACATGGACCTCTCGAGACGGGACCACTTTCAACCAAATTGACCACGTGTTGATCGAACGCCGCCACCTCTCAGCCTTGATGAATGTCGGAACATATAGGGGAGCCAATATAAACTCGGATCACTATCTCGTTGGCATGGTGCTCCGAGCTCGAATAACAATACCACCTAAAATCCCCACTGACAATCAGGTGAAAGTGAACACTGAAGCCATCCAGTTCGCTCCGAGATATCGAAGCGAGCAGACGTGCGACGGAGAGTAACAAATTACAGTGCGAGGTGATTTCTTCAAGTCACCAGTTGAGTGAAAGAAAAGGTGAACATAAAAAAGTGGAAAAGTGAAATATCCAGTGACAGCAAAATAATCGAAAGGAAGTACCGTTCTGATAGCGTTATACAGTGCATCTCAAAATTATTGAGACACTGTATACTACAGTGCAAATTGACAACCGTTTTATTTGTTTTATTTCAGTGAACTGACAACAACAAAGGACGGGCTTGGGGACAGAATGTCCGCCAAGAGGTCGAAGATTATTCTTCCGGACGAAATTTCGTCTGAAGAGGAGGGAACCACGGGCCCTACAACGATGATGGAGGGGAACTCGAGCCTCCTCATGCGAATTGCGGAACTAGAGCAGAAGAAGACCGACATGGCCCAACAGTTGGAGCGCCAGTTGGCATTCATCAAGGAGCTGCAGCAGCAGATGGCTGAGTTAAAAGCAGCTAACATGGCCGCGAAGCAGCCGGTCCAACATCAGCAGGAGCAACAGCAGCAGCTAATCGTACAGCAGCGGCAACAACAGCAGGAACAGAGAAAGCAGCAGCGACAACAGCAGCAGCAACAACAGCAGCAGCAAAGCGAGGAAGATGACGGCATGTGCCCGGAGGTAATCATCGAGGAGAAGGAAGGAGACCCCTTCAACTTCGTCGTCCGAAAAAAAAAGGCAGTGAATAGGACTAAGGTTAGTGCCCCACCAACCACCCCAAAATCCTCTCCCAAGCAACCACCCCTAAGAATCCCAAGATTCCCCCGATAACTGGGTACAGACTAAATGTACCGCAGTTTTTACGGTTAATTAAAGAGAAAGGGTTGAAAGCAACCCTAAAGAACACGAGGGCTGATAAGACCCTCATCTTCGCCGAGACGGTTGAAGACCATGCTGCAATTTTCGCTCTCATAAGAGAGAAAGGGCTTCACGCCACCACCAGCACCCCACCGACCCTAAGAACCAAGTCGCTGGTTATTCGCGGTCTCCACAGGGAGACAGATCCAGCAGACATATTGCGGGAACTCAATGAAGATTACCCGCAATTAAAATTGAAAACCGTGGCCAACTTAATTACGCGAGCAGATAAGCTTCTGCACAGCCAGAACCCGGCACTCCCGATGAGGTCACAATCGGGACTATTCATAGCCACCTTCGAGCCCTCCCAAGAACTCAGTGAAGTACTAAAAATTAAGTATATACTTCACCAGAAGATTTCGCTTGAGAAAGTCAAGCCAATTGAAGAAGTGCAGTGCTACAACTGCCAGAACTTCGGCCACATTGCCCCTAACTGTTCAATTGTGCACAGGTGCATGAAGTGCGCAACAGAACACGTCCGCGGACAATGTCCCGCACCATCGGCGGAGGCGCCGCATTGCTGCAATTGCGGCCAGACCGGACATCCTGCCAACTACCGCGGATGCCCGGCATACAAAGATATGCTTGCCAGAAGGGAAGCTGGCAGGGCGCGAAAAAATGCAGAAACGGCGAGGACCAAGCAAACGGTGACACAGATGTCACAAAGCTTGTCCCGGCCAGGTGTATCGTACGCCCAAGCAGCTAGGAATACTCTTCCTAGAGCTGCACCTCAAGCTCCACAAGGCCCGGCATACAAAGATATGCTTGCCAGAAGGGAAGCTGGCAGGGCGCGAAAAAATGCAGAAACGGCGAGGACCAAGCAAACGGTGACACAGATGTCACAAAGCTTGTCCCGGCCAGGTGTATCGTACGCCCAAGCAGCTAGGAATACTCTTCCTAGAGCTGCACCTCAAGCTCCACTGGCCTTCAAGAACTTGGTCGAAAGCCTCGCTTCCGCCCAAACAAATGAGCAGCGGCAGATTGCCGCAATCCAACTACTGATGAACTTATGGAGTTAAATATAGTCACATTTAACTCCGCGTCCCTGGTCTCACACGCCCAACGTGCCACTGCCCAAGCGTTGGTTGATACTCTGAAAGCAGACATATTTTGCGTTTCGGAGACCCACCTAAACCACAGACATAATGTCAATTTCACCGGATATACCACTATTCGGCATAACAGCAACACGGGCGCTGCCCTTCTAGTCAAAAAAGACTACCATTTTGAGGAAATCGTCATCGAGGGCTTACTGGTCTGTTCCGCTGCAGCGGCAATAGTTAAAACTATCGATAATAAACGGATTTTGGTAGTTTCCGTTTATTTCAAATGCAATTCCCCAAGTGAGCAACTGGGCCAAGACTTAAAAGTCTTGGACGATCTCCAGTTAAAATCAAAATATATTATCTTCGGTGGCGACTTTAACTCACGGCACAAATCCTGGGGCGATAAGGCAGAAAATTTAAATGGGAAAACCCTGTATAACTGGATCCACGACCCTTTCACGCCAGCCAACCTTGAGGTGGTCTCGCCGGATTCGCCGACAAGACCCGCTAGTCAATCCATCATTGACTTTTTCCTGCTGTCTGATGAAACCAAGCAAAGTTTTCAGGTAACTTCCTGTAAAACCTTGCCAGGCATGTCCGACCATTTTGCAGTTGAACTCAAAATGGCCTCAACTTCACAACTGCAGAAGCGAGTTAAGATAACCATCAGGTCATTCGCCCACACTGATTGGGACAAATTCAAGTCAGATTTAGCACCAAGGCTGAACTTGAAGAAACTCGCTACAGATCGCAATCTGTCGGACAAAGAAATCGACGAAGCAATCATTTTGGCCACGGACGCCATCAATACTGCTACACGCAGAAATACCAGGCTTATCAAAGTCGATGACTTTGTATACAACAAACTCCCGCATGATATCATGCTACATATGAAGGTCAGACAGATTTGGCGCAGGAACCTCAAGCGCAACTTCCATAAAAATGGAAACAAAGTTAATGCTGAATACAAAGCATTGCTCTCCCGGATTAATTGCCTGAGTACAATTATCCGGGAAATGGTGGCGCAACTCCGCAATAAAGAATTAATCCGTAATCTCGCAGATATTAAGCCCGGGCCAGATATGTTTCAACATATAAATAGGCTAGCGGGGAAAAATAAGTCCCGTAATTTCGTTCTTACCAGGAACAAGAAACCAATCTGCGGAGACGCCAGAAAGGCGCAAGTCCTTGCGGAATCATTTGAGTCTCAGCTCAATACCCCTCCGCCTAAAAGTAACCCGGCAATAGTGTCGATGGTTGAAACAACTATCGCCGACTTTGTCTCTAGGCATTCAAATAGATTAGTCACATTCTCCCAAACGAACTCCTCGGTAAAACCAACGGATTCGCAACAATTCCTGAGTTTATCACAACTCACCGCCTTGACCTCAAACCTAAACGGTAAAAAATCAGCCGGACCTGACGAAATTCCTAATTACGTAATTAGGCAACTTCCCCGAGTCTCCATCAAATTTTTGCTGGCAGTATTTAATAACTGCATAAATAATGGCTATTTTCCCACCACCTGGAAAGTAGCTAAAATAATTGCGATCCGGAAAAAAGGCGGCTCTACTGAGCCTAACAACTTTAGACCCGTTTCATTATTATCCAATTTAGGCAAACTCTTTGAGAGAGCATGGACAATCGGGCTAGTCCAATATTGCAACCTCAAAGAGATTATACCGAACCATCAGTTCGGGTTCCGCAGCAAGCACGGAACTCAACATGCACTTAGCTACCTTCACGACACCGTCGTAGCAAGACTTAACGTCAATAATAAACCGACCGTAGCATGTGCATTAGATTTAGAAAAGGCCTTTGACTCCGTATGGGTAAACGGACTAATCTACAAACTGATAGATCTTGAGTTCCCAATTCCGATCATTAGAATTGCACTAAGCTTCTTCGAAGATAGGTATTTCTACGTCAGTGTGGGGAATGAATTCTCCGATCTCTTGTCGGTAACATCGGGAGTACCGCAAGGATCCATTTCTGGACCCACCTTTTATAATATCTTCACGGCTGACGTCCCAACTCCTGAGACCGGCACCGAACTCATTCAATATGCCGATGATACTCTCATCTTCGCTTCAAGCCTCCACCCCAACAGAGCGGCCAAAGCGGTCGAGAGATATTTGAAAGACCTTGGCAAATATTACCTGGCATGGGGCATTAAGATTAATGAGGCCAAAACGCAATTCTGCACCTTCCGGAGGAAAGCTAGATACCTAGGTTCTAGAGGAATCCATAGAAAAGCTAAACGCTTGAAAATGAAGATTGGGAACACTATAGTGAGCAATTCCCAGACCATCAAGTACTTAGGAGTTAAACTTCACGAACTCCTTAAGTTCAAGCCACATCTTGAGCTCGCGATCGGTAAGGCACGCGGTGCATTCAGTAGGATCTACTTTCTTCTTCGAAAGAAGGTAGGACTCAGCACCAAGGTCAAACTGACTCTCTACAATACCCTGATCAGACCCATTATCTGCTATGGAGCGCCCACGTGGATCACTTGCTCCACCCGAACCATGTCCAAATGTGAGGCATTCGAACGTCGGATATTAAGGTACTGCACTGGTCTTTCCTATAATTGGAAAACCAAGAAGGTTGGAAAAAACGCCGAGGTATATCGGCGCGCCAAGGTACAACCTCTTCGAGAATTCGTTCTCAACTTGATGGAACGGTTCTTCGAAAGAACGGAGAATCATCCCAATCCACTAATCCGGCAACTCTACCAACAGGGTAGCACCTTCCCATTGGCCAACTTCCTAAGGCCCTGCCAAACAGTGAGCGAAGCTCTCAAACCCGCCATCCTTTCCCTATATGATTCTTCCTGCCTGGTAGGGGTACATCGAGGCTAAGCACAAGACATGTAATGTGCTATTGTATATAGTAGGTTAAGTATTATTGTTAGAATAAGTTAGATTAAGTTTAGACTTAGTTAGTTTTAAGTATTTTAAGTAAGTAAGTGATGCCTTCTGGCGCTTTTAGTGCAAGCGCAGTTTTTAAATAATTCAGTTGCATACAAAATAATTGTGAAGATTTATGTATTAAAATTAATACAATTAACGTAAAAATTTACACAGAATGTCGGGTAGGCCAAACAATTGTAATAGCCACCCATTGAAATAAAGTTAAGTTAGTTAAGCTTAATATTTAAGCTAGAATTAATCCATCATGTATTAGCGTAAGTCACTATGATCAATAAAGTCACTATGATCAATAGTACATCGCTTACATAGGGATACCAATGAAACCGGATTGCGCATTATCCAGTTAGCAATATCACACCAAATGGCCGTTGAAAGTACCTTATTTGCGCGCAAAGCGGTTCACAAACATACGTGGGCCTCTCCAGACGGGACCACTTTTAACCAAATTGATCACGTGCTGATTGAACGCCGCCACCTCTCAGCCTTGATGAATGTCAGAACATATATGTGGGCCAATATAGACTCGGATCACTATCTCGTTGGCATGGTGCTCCGAGCTCGAATAACAATACCACCTAGAATCGCCTCTAACAATCAGGTGAGAGTGAACACTGAAGCCATCCACAACACAGTCCTCCGCGACACCTATAAGAGGGAAATGGATCCCGCAATAACCACAGTCAACAGAGGACCTGGAGATGAAGCATCAGCAAATGATTTTCACAATCACCTGAAGAACGTTATCATGGATACGGCCACAAACATACTTAGTCCCAGCTGCAAAAGGAATCGGAATGGCTAACATTTAGAATCCTACGAGACTTGTGTTGCGATAATTTGAATTTTTGTGGCAATTCGCCGTTACTTTAATTATTTGAATCCTGTCGGTGTCTTTTTGTTGCTAGCTATTGCAACTAACAGGGTTGAGGGCAGACAACTAAGCAAACATGGTTTAACCGGCTACATTTTGGTAGATTTGTCTAAACACCGTGGAGGGCGAATTCCTGACCAATCTTGTTATGGCTACTACTATATATCTAGTTACATATCCCATGACGTTTCTGTTTTCCACTGTTTAACCATTTTTCCTTCTACTATTTACAAATGGGTCGGGAGGAGCAAGTGTTACAGCATGGAAGAGTGCTATCTGCCAATCTAATTTGAAGGAAGTGACACTTTTGATCCCTGCTTAGGTTGGGAATATTTAGAGATCATTAATACTGACATGACATTAGAAGACTAGACAACAAACACTTCCATCACAGACACAATTGCGTACCTCCCACTAGCGTGTACCTTACATTATTTGCCAGTTCCTCCATGCTGCGAGTTGAAAACGAAAACAACGGATAATCCAGGAGAACTACACATTAAACAAAATTAAAATGCCGGAAGATATAATTTTGATCTGCTTACCTTTAACTTCCCCTAAAGATTGCTGGATATCGGCTGATCTTGCTTTAGACACCACGCGGAAAACTGTTTATTATGAATACCGTCAACTCACGAAAACGACAAGGGCAACACGGAAAGACTAAATTCTCCTCATCTGGAGATTTATTACGTCCTTTTACTGATCGTTTTCCGGGGCAGGACACACAAGTCTCACACAACCCGTCGCGAGGGAATACTTGCCAATAAATCATCAACTTGCCTTGCGGCACGGTTACACAAAACCATATTTACAGATGTGATTTAAACATCGTAGGACAGCCAGGAACCGAGCTCTGAATGAATTCTGTCATCACTTTGACGGGGTGCACTTCGAAATGCGTGAAAAATTTCATATGAAAAACTATGAATTGTCTTCTTTTTCCCTTTCTTGCTCTTCGACGATAAAAGAACTTTCAGACAGCCCTCGAGGCGCGCAATTGCCTTCTCCGTTTTTTTCCTCTACGACATTAGCATACAAATGTCACTTTTACAACCCGGCCACCGCACGGCCGAGCAGTACACAAGGACCAGAGGTTTCGCACGATTACCAAGTTCCAAAAGAATTAGCAAAAACAATTGCCGATCACTGCTACTAAGGAAAAATTAATAACCTTCAAGTTAGTTTTAAAATTCCAGCAAATATTGGATGCTCCCGTTCTTATCTCTACTACCTATTTTACGCTCGATCTGTGACACACACCAACTGTGATACGGCTACTCGAGTTGCGTTTCGCTTGACGTTCAGTAGGCTCCCGAAATGGTCTGGTTGGTTAGTCTCTAACCGCGTTTGTTATGTCATTTTTGGATCGTCATTTTGGATCTGACACCAAAGCATTTTGACGAAATCTCAAATCAGTTGAGGAACAAAGGGAATATTCCATTAAATCACATTGCATGCAATCCATATAATTACATAAAGTACTTCCTGAACAATTACCTATTCAACATTTCGTTTTGATAATTAAACGCTCACAAACCAAACGGAACGACATTCATCGCGTCGTCGTGGGGTTTGCGAAGCTCTCTCTGGCCAGATGATACGGAGCTACGGTGGCGTAGTGTTGGCTAACACGCCTTAGACTAAATTGTACTAGAACTGCTGGTATGCCCGCTACACCTCCAAGGGAGGACCTGCCACGCACGACCCATATTTCCCGCTGGGTCGTCATGTTCGATCACATCGCTTTGACAGTTGAATAAAATTATTGAATGAAATTTCAGCCTTATATTGTCCTCTGAAAGTCAAAATCATAGAAACAATTATAATATCAGAGAATTTCAACTCAAAATGATAATTCAGTTCTCGGTGGCATTTCCACTCAAAGACCAAATAATGACGGACTTAAGCGGAAAACACAATTAAGATGCGTGCGTAGTGCGCACGACACAAGCTCCGATCTACACGCAATTTCAATGTGGAATGAAGGTTCCAAGTCGGCAAAGTTCGCTCCACGTCGGCATAGTTCGTTCTGGTCAGAGATTAGCCCATTTGTAATTTGTGGTAATTTCCGTTTTCGGCCGTTACTTTTGAATGACTTGCGGAGAGCACTTTGCGTTGCATGTGCTAGTAATTAATGCCACATTAGCCCCGTCGCTTCCATTCAAAAGAATTTAATTATGCACTCTCAGTGGTATTTAATTTTAGTGTTTTTTTAACATAACATATGCTAATTATGTAACCTTGACGATTATGTTCAATACCCTAATTTTGTGCTGGGCCAATCGATCTGCGTGCACATCTTATGTTATGAAAATCATTCAATTAATGCCGCTAAGAGTGTACCCCCGGCATAAATTCAATTTTTAAAACTGGATGCTACTACGAACTAATGCAAGTAACATTAATAATTACCACTTGAAACTCAAACAGTGCCTTTTGCAGTTCTAAAAACCAATTCACTCAAATCAATTACATTCAAAAGTAACAGACGAAAACCAAAAGCACCGCCAAATTGCAAATGAAGTGAATTCAACAAACTATCATCCGGCATGCATCGCAAAGGTTCAATTTTTCGAGCTTTTTTGCTTACCGCATCGGGCTCGCATGTTGTTTCAGACAAGTCCGTATAATGGGAAACGGAAACGACTAGACCGATTGTCACGAAAATTCGCAAGAGTGTGGGATCTGTTGTTTACTTTACATACATCAAGTGGCGCCATTTTGTATTAAGCTTAAGGGGGGCCTCGCCATACATGTGAATGGAGGGTGGAAATTTTTTTTTCATAAAATGTAGCCATGTGGGATATCAAATGACAGGGCTCAATTAGTACTTTTCGAAACTGGTTCCATATTTGACATTGGGTGAAACATAGGGGAGTGAGGGCTTAAAATATGACTCACAAAAAGTGAAACAGGTCTCGTCCTCAGAATCTATCATCATCATCATCATCAATGGCGCAACAACCGGTATCCGGTTTAGATCTGCCTTAATAAGGAACTCCAGACATCCCGGTTTTGCGCCGAGGTCCACCAGTTTGATATCCGTAAAAGCTGTCTGGCGTCCTGACCTACCGGCAGTCTTCTTTTTCTACCATAGATATTGCCCTTATATACTTTCCGGGCTGGATCATCCTCATCCATACGGATTAAGTGACCCGCCCACCGTAACCTATTGAGCCGGATTTTATCCACAACCGGACGGTCATGGTATCGCTCATAGATTTCGTCATTGTGTAGGCTACGGAATCGTCCATCCTCATGTAGGGGGCCAAAAATTCTACAGAGAATTCTTCTCTCGAACGCGGCTAAGAGTTCGCAATTTTTCTTGCTAAGAACCCAATTTTCCGAGGAATACATGAGGACTGGCAAGATCATTGTCTTGTACAGAAGAGCTTTGACCATATGGTGAGACGTTTCAGGCGGAATTGTTTTTGTAAGCCGAAATAGGCTCTGTTGGCTGCCCGTGTGCGAATTCCATCATCGTAGCTGTTATCGGTTGTGATTTTGGACCCTAGATAGGAGAAAGTCTCAAAATTGTAGTCTTCTAATTTTACTCTTCCTGTTTGACCAGTGCGGTTTGATGTTGTTGGTTGGTTGGTTCTTGGTGCTGACGTTGCCACCATATACTTTGCACTTCCAACCGGAAAATCTGAAAAAAATCAGTGGTGTATTCCTACGAAATCTAGGCCTCAAAATACATCCGGTTACGATATCTACATAAATAAAGTTAATAACAGTATATTTCTACATTGTAAAAATTTACCCGGCAACCCCCCTTATGTTCATTCCAGAAGTACAATTTGGCAATGGTGTAATGGATAACATAATGCACAATTTGGTCATTGCCATTTTTGTGAATTTCGTGCACTCTACAATCTGCATGACGTCATCACAAATCAGTTCGTCAATACCACCATACCATGGGGTCGTAAAGAATTATTTTGTTTTAGTTTTTTAGTCATCTGCATATGAATATCAATTACTTCAAACTGACATGTGTGTATCTAGGCATATAGTATATGCGTGCTAATGAAGTTTGCGGGTAGTGTCTAATTCAGATAAATATATTTGTACATTAAACCAGCGGTATTTAATATACGTACTATATATGTACATACGTATGCTTTGTGCACGAAGTAAATCGGAAAATATGGATACGATGAATTTATATACGTGCATATACACTAATGATCAAAAAAAGTGGCCACCCAAACTTTTTCCGAAAATCCAAACTTGAACCCTAGTTTCTTCCCAATTGATAACAATTTCAAATATCTGTTTTACAAATACTATGGTAGGAAGTGTAAAGGCTATTTATAAATAAAAAACAAATTTTTTATTATTAATAAGAGGTATGTCCTCCTTTATTTTTAATAACATTATCAATTCTGTTTGGCATAGAATTAATTAGTACTTCTAAATACTCCTCGGAGATTCTATTCCAGGCACCCAAAACAGCTTCCCATAGCTCGTTTAAGTTGTTAATTGTCTTGCGTGAATCTGACGATCAATATGGTCCCATATATTTTCGATGGGATTTAAATCAGGGCTTTGAGCAGGCCAATCAAGAGTCCTTATATGTTTTTGGGCCAACCAATCGGATATGAACCTCGCTAGACTTGGTACCAGTGATGTTTCTAAAATATTTTTATATTCAGTTGAGTTGATTTTTGTATTCACTGGTACCCGGTGCAGTACACCTACTGTTTTTGAGGAAAAACAGCCCCATACCATTATTCCAGGGTTGCCTTTCTGCGTTTCCTGGATGCAATCCTCACTGTATTCCTCGCCCGACCTACGAAGACAGCGTTGCGGCCTGTCCGATCGAAGGCAAAATCTTGATTCGTCCGACCAAATGATTTTAGTCCAGTCGGTGTTTCGATGGTCTTTGGCCCAAACCAATCTTGCAGCTTTGTGCCTCGGTTTAAGAGCCGGAACTTTTCGACAGCGCCGACTGCGAATGCCAACATCTTTCAAACGGCGTGAAATCGTGTGGCGACTTACTAAGTTTCCGCTGGCTGGCACAAAATCTTTAGATATTTGTGCGATCGACGATTTCCGATTCCTCAGCGCGTGTTGTTCCAACGCTCTCGTGTCTCTGCTATTCATTTTTCGTGGTCTTCCGGAGCCTTTCTTACGTGCTACACTGCCGCTTGCTTGTTTACGTCGCAAAACTTGCTGCACGCCGCTTCTCGAAACTTCGACATCCGATTTTTAAAAAATTCTCACGATTTCGCGTTGTGATTTGCCAGACTCGCTTAGTCCTACGATGCGTCCTTTTTCTTCCTCCGTTAATTGCCTGTAGAAAAAATGTATACACTTTTCTTGAGTTTCTTTTCAAACAAAATGATTTTTTGAAAATAAGTCAAATATATGAATTTTTAATCTTCAAACTGATTTCTCCGCTTGCTTCCAGGACTCTACCAGGATTATCCTTGTGAAAAGTCCTTGAGGCAAGCCTAATTTTTGATGAGTTTTTTCTTACTATCCTTTTCTACTAAGTTAATGATAATAATTACTTACCGCTGTTTTGGAGACTTTTTAATTCGACAAATTATTAAAAATGTATTTCAAGCACTATTTCCACCTTTGAATGATTTTTCACTATTTCTAAATTTTCTATCCTTGCACTTCGTCTGTTTGTTAGGAACTGATGTCCTTTGATGTTCTGATGTCCCTTTTTATACCTGCTTCATTGCAAAATTACGAAAAACCCCGAAATATTACATGCGGCGGCAATATTTGACACTCTTTCGACACCAGGTAGGTGGCCACTTTTTTTTGATCATTAGTGTATATGTACAGTATTCGGAAATAGACAGTGTGTTTGTTTAGGGTGAGGATAATATCTATGGCTGTAATATGTACGTCTGTTTTGTAGTTTGGAAAAATATGAAGGAATAGGTTGGATTCGTAGATGTAGAAGAATGTACGTTGAAGTTACTTACATAAGATGAACACAAAACCTTTATACCCGAAGTGCGAGCTTCCGGTATTCCGACTTGTTTGTGGGGCAATTTGAAGGAATTTCTCCTTCAGCCAAGAAAATATTTTCGGTATTGCGAACGTGTTTTTTCAGCAACATAGTTGAGAAGCTCTCGGAAAGTTTCTGGACTATATGAACAACTGCCACAAACATTTGAAATTTACGATGAAAATCAAAGCTAACTTTATACTTCCTTTGCTTGAAATAATGCTCCAAAGGCACGATAAAGGATTGCACTTTGATTTATATTGGAAACCAATTCACGGATGTAGCCTTTTCTTTCATCATTTGCGATAGGATCATATTTTGGAAACCTGGCTGCGTTGAACCTAGAGAATCCTCCAGAATAATCACAGGTCTTATCACAAAAAAAAAAAACAAGTTGAAAGAAATGTTTCGGGGGAACGGGCACGAGAATAAAGCCGTAATAGATAATTACCTAGGAAGAAATTCAATGTCCGGTGATACTTCAACGGCTTGGTGAAAGTATCATATATCAAAAGTAGTACTCATAAAATGGGGTAGGTATTTCAAAATACAAAACACGACGACGTTTCACAAGGGTCACAATACTATCAGCCGCTTCCCGAGGAGCCAAAAAGGCAGAGTATTCCCTTCAGAAATGTGCGAAGTATGCATCATATGATAAAGTATACCAAGGAATACCTTAGACCTGCTTTTTTGGGGGGGGGGGGGGAGTAGGGTGGGTGAATGCATTTACGCACAGAGTGTTGGACTCCCACAACAGTACGCGGTTGGAATACCAACTAAACACCTTTTTGTCATCAGAGACTTAGCCTCGAACGGTTTGACACATTACTTCGGGCTACTCCTTCCGTTTTGGGAGCCTTCAAGTCAGGGAATCACTTTCACCAACGAGAGGGGAGGGAAATAAGGGGGTCATTAGTTCACGGAACCCCTTGCCATCCGGTCTCTCTACCGGTCGAGTTCAATCTTCTTCGCAATAGGATGAGCCCGAACATAATGTGCTACACGACCTCAGCTGCCAGCGCTCTGGAGAGAGCTCCACTGTGTCTGTGCGCAGCTGATGACGAAAGCCGTCCCACCTTTCACAAGAGAAAAAGGTGTGTTCAACGCCGTCCGCCACTCCATCGTAGAACGCACAGTTAACAGATCACGCCGTCCTAATCCTGTGCAGGTAAGACTAAAAACCTATATGCCCACTTGGAAGTTGAGTAAGGAAGTAGTCAATCTTACCGTGAGTCCAGTTCAGCGACGGATCTGTCGATGGGTTACGTAGCCTACATGCCTTTTGGCTCCTTTTGCCAAGAGAGTTGGCACTTTGTAAGGATGCATTGAAATTTTTCACGGGCAACCGCCTCTCTTGAGTTTTTGCTCTTATGGCACACATTCGAGCAAGACACTTACGATGCACCTCCTTGTCAAAGCCCGCACCTTCGCGCCATAGAGCAGAACTAGCTGCGTTGCCCCCATAAGAAGACGTCCCTTACTAAATATAGGGCCCCTTACATTCGTCATTAGCCGACTCAAGACCGAGACTCCAGCTGCACTTCTGTCCGCGGCTGCTTTGTTTTGCTCGAGTTCATTTTCATGTCGAGCATTAAACTAATGCATTTAACCGCTGGTTTGACTCTAAAGTCAACTCGCCGATCGATATGGGATACAGGGTTGGGATTCTCCTTCTGGTTAAGATAACTACTTCGGTTTTGAGACCATGAGCAGTCATCCATCCGCTTACTCGTGGTATCAACATGCCAAGTCTCCTTTGGGCGTATTCAACAGTCCAAACAGCAACAAGTGCTGCAACGTCGCCTGCATAACCGACGAGGCAAGATACTTCGGGCATATAGAGCTTCAGCAGACTATCGTAGGAAGCGTTCTAGGGGTCCGTCGTTACGATGGATCCCGGTGCTACTCCCAACGCAATTTCTATCCTCCTCTGGCCCTCTAGCATCTCATAGAGCAGGGAGCGGTCTTTCAGATAATCCCTGAATATTCGCAAGAGATAGCTTGGCACGTAGAATGAGTTTTCTAATGTGCCTAGCATATCTGTCCATCTTACGGAATTGAAGGCATTTCTGATATCAAGCGTTATGAGGAGCTCTATCCGTCGAGATCAGCGGCTGTGTGCTCGGCTCGATGAACCGCATTCACGACCTTCTTCATAGTAACATCCACCGTGGATCTCGCTGTTCCGAACCCGAACTGCCTTGAGAATAAGCCCCCGGGAACGCGGATCGCTTGAGCGAGTCTACTCCTTATGAGTTTTTCGAGCGCTTTCCCGGCCGTGTCAAGCGTACACAGCGGTTGGTATGCAAACGACATCTCCGGGTCTTCTTCTCCTTTGCTAATCAGCGCGAGCCTCGCTACCTTCCAAGGCAGGGAACAATCTTAAGATCTATTAGAATTTTCATTTCTGACTATCAACATGCCATTAGTACGAAACTCAATTCTTCCGAAATGATAATCAAAGAAATGCTGGCGAAAGCCGAGCGCAGCAATGCAATGGAAAATCCTTCTAACTAAAAAGCATTATAGGAGTCTTGTTATGGTTTAGGGGACTCTATCAGTCAGTGTGGGGTTTCCCTTTGGATTTTATTGAAGGCACTAAGGCAGCTTTACATGCCCCCGCAGTCGCTTGAGCTTATTTCAATTAATCATTGCTATGAACTTTTGAAGCATAAAAGGCAGCCACAAATAACCTTTAAAAGATACTTCGCGTAAATAATGGGCGGAAATTCCATACAAAGAAACTAAAGACTAGTTTTATCGATTCTATAACGATCACGCAGTCATTAATGGCAACGTAAGAGCAAATGAATTCTTCAGTGTTGATATATCATCTTTTTTTCAATATTTTTGCACTATTCTTTGGCATACTACGTATGTACGAACACTTTCATTTTCAGTAAAATATCGTTATTTTTGAATTTTCCAGTTAATATCGATAAAAAATGGGCTGTTTTATACTTTCCCAACGAAATTGGGTTTCAAATATAAATGTACTCGAACTTTCCGGTTCACATGATTAATTTCTTACATTTAAAAACTCGGGTGTAGAAATACTTCTGCTCTTAACTGGGAAAATGGATGGTACAACTGCCATTAAGGTAAGATAAGCAAGTACAAATAACTTTCTTCTCTCCTACAAGCTTCAGTTTGAGCTGAAACAAATAGAGTAGTGTGAAAGGAATTTTGAATTAAACAATCTTGCGCTCCTCTATTGTTCTATACCACTTGTTCCTAGATTAACCTACCCCCTAGTCATATTGGTTGTTAGATTGCACTATTGAGCAAAACACCTACAAATATTTAGTTTGTGTGTCGTTTGGCTTTGCTGCAGGCCATAGTACCACGATGACACGGCGGAAACAAGGAGTTATCGAAGACTTGAAATTTTCGAGTACGGTGGAGATTGCATATCATGCGCTGTTTTCATATAGCAATAATAATAATCGTTGGCGGAACAATCCATATTGGATCAGGGTCTTTCATATAGCAAGCTGCCCCTTAATGTGGGCGAAGGCTGCTTCAGATATTATCTTTCCGACAACACGCAAATATCTCTTGGAATATCACACTAGGTGTCTTAAAAATTATCTCGTTTTATTTCATAGATCGAAGATTTTAGATTTACATGACTTTCGAGCAGATGGAAGTAGCAGCTTTGCATAATCTCCAAGGAGTATTTCCGCGAGGAGATTAGCGTCGATTTAGCTTGAAGTTACAGCGTTCCTAAAGTAAATTGATGAAACACACGCTTGACTTCCCAAAATCCATAACAAGAACCATCCTTGTTGGTCGCTGAGTTTTAACTTTGATGGGAGCCTAATCTTACTTCTTCGCTCCACTGTGTTTGACCAGCTACGTATTGGTATATACACGTGCAGTCTTTGGTCTTTTTTCTTACTTTGGCCTATCTCAGCAGTGAAACGGGCGATCTGCCTTCAACCGCTGTTGTTTTAGTGTTCAATGAGAAGACAAACCAAACCACTAGCCCGAAATATACTGCATTGGTTCAGTTAACGTAAACAGCCGAACATTTAAGATGCCACTAACCAGATCTCTTTTGATTTGGTTGAGGAGCTGGGATATCATTTTTCTTTGTTGACTCTAGATCATCTAGAATTTCTACATTTATAGTTATAGAGTCAATGACGATATTAACGGATTGGTTTTAGAAGATTGCTAAAGCAAATGTATTTGTTTAGGTTAAATAAACCAGGAAGCGAATAAATTTTACTATGAAAAAACAGTAAACACTTCCATTAAAAAATCGTTCAACTTTCAAATTCCTCTTTTCGACTGTTCACCAGCAGCGGTAAAAAGCGTTATATATAAGAAAAATAAATTAAGACACGGACCAAACAGAAAATATCTGCATATTCTATAGAGTAGAGTCGACACTATTATTATTTTTTCGTACAACAAAGCAGTCTCGTCTCACAGTGGGAAGAATTGAAAATAGTATGACCAAATGGTAGTGTATATATATATATTAACAAATATATATGAATTAATAACTCTTCTAACATTACTCAGGTATAATATGCGTTAATCAATTATTTATCTAAGTAGAATCGATTTTCCCACCTTACTTCTTCCCCCACCATTTTCTCAAATTTATGTTTCTTTTAGCCCTCTCCAAATCTGCTTCACATTTTCCTTATATCAAGTTCTTCCATTCATACCTTTGTCAGTGTGATATATATATGCTAACTAAAAGAACAAATATGTGACCATGGACATTCTTTATAAATTCGTCAAACTACTGAAAAATATTCACAGGCGTTTCTAACTTATTCTAAGTGTATATTGCGTAGTGAACCAATTTATAACAGATAAAACATATTTGCAACATATTTATGCCTATGTATATACGTATAGCAATACAACCAAATGAAATGAATAAGTAACAAATATGGTAAAATTCCTGCAGATGTATTCGCAATTCGTGCAAATATTCTTTTTAAGTATATACTGCTAAAAAATATGGTTTCCGTAGCTTTATCTACAAACTACTGGACGTCTGTTGAGAAACTTTGTTATCTGGCTTTAATATAGCTATCATATAACTATACGATCTTTCATTCTATTTCCTTCCAAGCTATCTTCAACATACGATTACATTAGAAGTAGTAAGTTGCAGACGTTCACGTAATATTTTATCTAGTCTTTTTTTCTGCTAAAAATGGCGACGACAGTTAGCACTTCGGTTTCTACTGTATGATTAACTATGAACCGTTACAGATGCCAACTTCAAAGTGCCGAAAATTTCTGCATAATCTTTGAAATCCCGATCTTTGTAATTTTGTCTTGGATTTCTATCTTAGTGTCAATAAGTGGAACAATGAATACCTATATTACTTTGATATACATTTCTATAGATAACTTAGCAGAACAACAGTATGCCTCCTCAATATATTATTATGAATTGCTAACCAAAATTGGGTAGATTCCCCGTACATTTAAAAATGGCCTGAGAATGTTAGACCTGGTTAGTGAAATTTTGCTTAAATCTCCTACAAAAATATGAATCTGCAAACTATGTTCGACCACCTTAAAAAATCAATGTGAAGTAACAGAAATTCCGCATTTTCTGTTATTCAACCGAAAGTGATACTTATTGTTGCTGTCAGAATGATCCAATATCGAATCGCGAGACTACATTTGACATTATAATTTTCGTTCCTCTTCATACGTACGTACTTGCGTCCTGATGAATGGAAGTTGGACTATTTGCACTTAATTAATCTACAGCGGAAAAAAATAAAATTTGGCTTTTAAAATAAAGAAATAATATTTTCTTATATGATTTTTCGTTCATTTGTCGCTTCTTTCCCAAACAATATGTGAAATCAAGGAGCAATATTTCATAATCGCAGCCAATTGCTCTCGTTGCTGTCTAGTTTTTCCTATGTTAGTTTCTTGTCATTACCTACCACTCTCTTCCGTCGTTTATTTAATAGTGCATTGTTGGAATTGTCCAGGGTTTTAATATGCATCTTCATGTAAGAAAGTAGAAATGACTTAGCAAAATACAGGACAAACGAATCGTTTGAATTTACACCACTAACCTGATCATAATCAACACGCATTGTTGCAAGCGATCGTGTCATTTCTTCTTGTACTTCAGGCCAAGTGTCTTCACCCTCGCGTAAAACGCGGCCAGTATGCAATGGTGTTTGAGGCACCATAGTATATTGCTGTATAACATGAAAAAACATTCAGGTTTAAATTAAAATTCTCGTACACATACAAGTTGAAGTTGTCGCATATTATACACACCGCTATCCATTTGTTTCGCATTACTTCTTCAATCGTTAAACGTTTCGCAGGATCTACGTTCAGCATCCCTTTAATCAGATCTTTAGCTCCTTGACTAACATTTTTCCATTCAGGCAAAGGGAAATCATATTGCCCGGTACGTATTCGCTTTTTCATTCCCGGTGATATAGCTAAACCATGATTACTATAGAATGGTGGGAAGCCACATAATAATATATACATGATAACTCCTAACGACCATATATCACAAATTTTATCATACTTCTCGGGCCCTAGCACTTCAGGTGCTGAAAATAATAAAGAAGGGAAACATACGAAGCCCAAACAGTGTTAATTTCGGTCACAACCATGTCAATATGCTTACCAACATAATATGGGGTATAGCACGGGGTTTGTAACGTATCTTTGGCAAATGTCTCCTTCGCGAATCCGAAATCTGTCAGCTTTAATATTGCATTTGCATCCGGTGTAGTATACAAAAGATTTTCGGGTTTTAAATCACGATGTGCAATATTCATACTGTGCAAATAATGTACAGCTACACAAATTTCATGCATTATCTGAGCCGCTTCGCGCTCTGTAAATGCGCCATCCTGACGATCTTGTATACGTTGGAATAGTTCGCCACCTTCCATGCATTCCATCACGACAAGTAAACATTTGTTTCCGCTGTATGAATTTTCATACACATCTATTATATTTACAATGTGTTTACAACCGCTTGCGCGCCAATGCAATTCAACTTCACGTCGGGCTTTTGGACTATCGAGTAATACCTGAAATTTAGAGAGAACCTCAGTCGATACAGGGGAAATTCTGAATTTCGATTACGTACTTTGAGCGCATATTTTTTGCCGTCACATCTACTTGTACATTGTACAACTTTACCGTTGATACCTAAACCTAATACTGTACTAGAAATCTCATAATCGTCAGTGATTGGGGTTTGTTTTGGAATGCGATTATTACTCGCCGCAACATAGTGGACATTATGATGATTCAAATAGGGAGGCGGGTATCCCGTGCCACTCCCAAATGTTCCAGGTGGTTGAGCCATTAGTTTGTTGTTTCTTTGAGCCAGAGTTTACTCACTGGAATGATAACAAAAAATATCCTATTATTTTCAAAGAATTATAATAAAAAGAACCATTTAAAGAGGTGTTACCACTAAATCTAACATTAAAATGTTTAAGCCACCGAAATATATTTACTTGGATAACTATTGGGGAATATACTATGTTTATTTTACCACGGCAGCGTTTAAAGGGTTATTCTAGTGTAAAACGCGTCAGAAGTATCATTTTAAAACTGTTATAAAACAGAAACTATAAAAGTTATAAACTTCAGATTGTGTATATTAGCCCCCTAGAATTAAAATTTACTAATTACAAGAAAAAGGAAAAAAATTGGCGGCCGCAGTAGCCAAATGGCCAAAAATTTTTAATTTTGCTAGCTTGACAAGTTATTGGGCAAAGCGTACTCGTTTTTGTTATACTTCCTCCAAAGTATCTCGTACTTTTAGTATTATTATTCTCAGGTGCGTGCAGTGGCTATTTAAGGGGGGGGGGGGTAAGGTATCTAATTTTTTTTTCATTTTTTTTTTATTTTCGAAATTCAATCCGTAATATCTGTTATATTGTTTTAAATTTTCAAGTCAATTGGAGCAAAATTGACGAAGTTATGAGTGTTTTTATACCTGCCGGATTTTTGTACCTATACCCGAACCAACCCCAACGCCCCGATCCGAGCACGCTATTGTTACCCGGCAGATGTTTCACTCTCTATTAATGTAGTACCTTACCTCCCAGTTCCATCTATCGAAATTTCAAGGCAAGGACAAACGGGTTTATACCTGATCTGTATACTTTGTCAGTGTAGTGTACAAAATTCAGTTAGCAGAAAATATCCTATCGAGTAGACGTATCCACGTGTTCTTATTTTCGCATAATTTCACCTCCGTTTTCATTCATTTTTGTTGCTAAATTATTACAAAAATGCCCAAAAAAATTGGAAGATCTGATAGACAATCAACTGGTTCGAGATTATATCGACCCAAAAAAATTTCACCCCCCCACAAACGGAAAAGCGAAGACATTACGACAAGAAGCGCGTCAGCTAAAAAAATAAAAATGACCGTTGAAGATCAAATTAGGGAGGATCTTGAACGACATTATAGGGTAATTGATTTTTTATTGGTCTTTGCAACAATTGCTACGCTAGTGAAGTGTGATGGAAAAGTAAATTTTCATTCGACTAAGAAAGAAGGTCTTGGATTTCACATCAAAGTGTCGTGCGAAAGTTGTAAACAAATTACAAACGTTCCGTCTAGTGCTCGAATAAACTCTGGTATTTACGAAGTGAATTATCGGTTTGTCTTCGTGATGGGGATATTAGGCCTTGGATTAGTTGGCTGTGATAAGTTCTGCGGCTTGATGGATTTGTCTAGTTCATTTTTATCAAGACCGACTTACAATAATTGCGTGACGAAAATGTGCTCGACTATAAGAGAAGTAGCGAATCGGTTTTTTTCATCTGCTACAAAAGAAGAAAGAGCAGCAACAGCCGAAGAAAAAAAAACTGAAGATGCCGACGAACTCAGTGTATCAGGCGACGGAACATGGAAAAAAAGAGGCTACTCATCTTTATTCGGCGTCACCTCGCTAATCGGTTACTTTACTGGTAAAGTAGTTGACATTCTCGTCAAAAGTTCATACTGCCACGAATGTAAAATTTGGGAACACAAATTGAACTCTGCCGAATACGAAGAATGGCATGGAGCTCATGTAGATACTGGAAACTGTCAGGCAAATCATACTGGTGCATCTGGAAATATGGAGGTCGAAGCGATAAAAACAATGTTTCAACGCTCGGTAAATAATGGTGTACGATATCGCAACTATATCGGCGACGGTGACTCCAAAGCTTACTCCGGGTTAGTGAATTCTAAACCTTATGGTGATGATTTTTCAATAGTAAAAAAAGAATGTGTAGGGCATGTTCAAAAAAGAATGGGCACTCGTCTACGTGAAATAGTCAAAAAGACCGTTGTAGATACCGAAACTAAGACTGGAAAGAAAATCAAAAGAAAGAGTCTGTCTGGTAAAGGGAAGCTTACGGCCAAAATTATCGATAAATTGACGGTATACTACGGATTGGCTATCAGACGTCACTCCGTAGAAAATATGAAGAACGCTCCGATTCCGTAGAAAATATGAAGAACGCTATCTGGGCAACGTTCTTTCACTACAGTTCGACGGACGAGAATCCACAGCACGAAAAATGTCCGAGCGGCGCGGACTCCTGGTGCGAATGGCAAAAAGCTGCAGCTGCTAATGCATTGGATTCGTTCAAACACACGTATTGTGCTCTTCCCAAGGATGTTTTGGATGCAATCAAGCCGATCTACGAAGATCTGAGCGAAGATGCCCTACTGGAACGATGTGTCGGAGGCTTCACGCAGAACAACAATGAGAGTTTGAACCAACTTATTTGGAAAATCTCACCGAAGCACTTGAGTGGAACCTCTGTCGTCGTTAAAATTGCAGCTTATGTGCCAGCCAGTGTCTTCAATGAAGGTTCGTTTGCTTTACTCACCTTCATGCAAGACATGGAAATCAGTTGTGGATCAAGCGTTCATGACTGGGCGCAATCCACTGACTCCATACGCATAAGCCGAGCAGAGCAGGAAGCTGAACGACAAACCAAAAAAGGCAGGAGCAAAAAGATGCATTAGACATCATCGATGATAGCAACATCCTCTATGGACCTGGCATTGATGACTCAGTGTGAGGTATGTCGATAAAATTCGCTTATAAACGTTTTAACTAGATTTTTTTGTGATTAAAACTTTAAAGCGTTTTTCCCACAACTCACGTTTTCAAAGTCGGTGCCCCTGATAACTCCAAAACTACTGCACCGATCCTTTTGAAATTTTAAACACTATTTCTGTACATCATTTACGAGGTAACGCTGTCGAGTTTTTTTTTTTTTATTCATAATTTTGATTTTGCAATAACAAATTAGCCGATTTTTTTCCACAAAATTGTGTTTTTAACTTTAAAGTGTTCGAAAAAATGAAAAAAATTTGGAAAGAAAAAAACTCGACAGCGTTACCTGGGGAAAACTATTATCTAACGAATGAACTTTGATTTTTTGATTTCAGATGATCCAGCACCAAGTTATGAGGGGCACCACAATTCAACTTTTTTTCGAGACACGTCCGAACAATTGCTGCCATTGCGGTATTTTTTCATATTTCTTTGTAAAAATTTGATGAAACATTCTTCGAATGTCATACTTTAATGTACCATTGGTTGAGTAAATAAATTTTAACTGTGTCGTTAGAAAAAAAATCACAAAAACATGGCTTTTTTTGTACGATTTGACCTTACCCCCCCCCCCCCCCCCCCCTTAAAGAAAATTGATTCTTACTGTATGGAAACTGTTCCAGGCACGAATTAAAAGGAAAGTAGAGATCAACATAATACCTACATTGTTCAACACATTATCTATTGAAATATGTAAAAAAAAAAACGAAAAGAAGTTAAACACTAAAATAACCCTTTAAGAACAAACTGGTGAGCATGAGCGGATTATCCGGGTTAGGTAAAAATAATGTAGCTTTTCGCCTACTCAAATTCGAACCCGAGGCAACGAGATTGGGTGCGCACATTCAAAAAGCCCCACTATCGCCCCATCAAAAGGCTGAAAAGGATGGTCTTAAAAGCAGGAAAATGCCTCACCGTGGCAAAGGTTTTTTTCAACAGATAAGTCAGGAAATTTGGGGAGACAGGGGGGGAGGGGGGACTAAAGCGAACAATGATTTCAATAAGAAAAAATCGATCGCTAATAAGTGGTCAATTATCCACCCCGGTATTGACAAACAAACAACAACCGGTAAACAAAGATTACCTCATAGAATCCCCTCTCCCCCTTGCAAGCTGTCCAACTATGAAAACCTTGTAAGACGATACTCCTCTGGTAGCAAATATTGATACCGAAACAAACAACAGAAACAACTATTGTAGTCCAGATGGATATAGCAAACGCCTTCGATAATACATCCTCCGGATTAATGGTGTTAGCTGCAAGGAAGCGCGGAAAATAAGGCACGATATGTAGACTTGTACAATCCTTGCTTGAAAGCAGATTGGCTGAACCTTATCTATGTGATGAGATTACATCCAAGGGATGCCCACAGGGGAAGTCCTATTATCTCGGCTGTGGGACGCCGTAGTGAACGAGTTGCTGTTTTTTTGTTAAGTATATGAGGATATCAGGATGGTATTAGCGTATTTATATCGGAAAAATTCTATCTATAGCGATCAATAAGTTCTGGTTTACGTAGAAGAGCGATATGAAGCAATAGTCCCTTGGCAATCACACACCACTTTCTGGTGAACGGCTTCAACTAGCAAATGGGCTAAAATATCTGAAATTGTGTCGTGGGTAGAAAGCAAAATTCTAACAAATAGTTTATATAATATATACAAGTCGTAATATCGGAAGCTGCACGCTTCGAGTATCATCGGATTCATCTTGTATCAGAATTCCTATGCACGTTTTTCCATTCCTACTTATCTAAAGATTCAAAATATATATTGATATATGCATTTTCAAACCTTAGCAGCTCCATTCATATGAGTTCACTTTATATGACGATGACGTCATACACGTTTTTGAATGGGGTAAATTCACGTGAAATACACAATTTTGACTTTCTATAACTTTGTTAATGATAGTTGGGTTTTCTTCAAATTCTCAAAAATTGTGCATTATAATATTACCTATAATGTTACCGAATTTTAGGACCTCTAGGAAGAGGAGTTTCGGGTACATTTTCAAAATATGGTAATATGCTATTATTCACTTTATTTGAGCAGACATCGAAATACGACTGTATTCTTACGTCCGAGATTGAATACAAACGTATTCGTATTTGCGTGAAACGAAACCTTGTCAGGGACGATTCGATGTCTGTCTGTCTCACTTCCGATTTATTCAGAAGATTCAGATCGAAAATTGGTGGGAGCGTGTGGTCTGCTGCTCCCTTTACATACAACAAATGGCGCCCTTTTGGGTAAAGGGGGTTCCCCATACATGTAAATGGAAAGTGCAACATTTTTTTCACAGAATGTGGTCATGTAGGTTATGAAATGAGAAGGCTCAATTAGTATGAAACTGGTCCCATATTTGATATTGGGTGGCTCAAAATATGACCCCGAAAAAGTGTAACAAGTCTCGCTCTATCCAAACGAAAATCTAAAGAAAAAAAGTGTTGTATCTAAACAATATCTAGGCTTCAAAATACATCCCGTTCCGATATCTGGATAAATGAGGTTAATAATAATATATTGCTATATTTTATAAATTTAGCTGGAAACGTTAGGGGGCCTAAGTTTATGCTAGAACTACAAACACTTGCATAAAGGATAACATAAAGCATATCTTCCGGAAATTTGAAGGAAATCGCACTATTATTTGCAAAGTTATAGAAGGTAAAACTTACATTTGTTATCAATTTCCTGCATTCTCGAAACGTGTATGACGTCATCATAACATATCAATTCGCCAATACCACAACAAAGTAAGTTCGCGTGAATGAGAGGTTGCAGGGATACATTTCGTTTTAGTGTTTTTTTATCATTTATATATCAATATCAATTAATCCAGGCAGACATACGGGTAGATTTATATGTAAATGAAGCTTTGCAGTAATGCCTAATTTAGATAGATATATTTGTACATTGAACAAGCAGTATTCAATATACGTACTTCGTATGTACATATGTATACTTTATGGACGAAGTAAATCGAAAATAAATGTATATACATGCATATAGAATACAGTATTCGGTAATAGGCAATGTTTGTTTAGGCTAAGTATATCTACGTCTTTAATATGTACATATTTCTTGTACTTTGAAAAAAATATGAAGGTAGTTTCTTGGGCTTTTTTACGACTGGAAAAATGTGCGTAGACATTAGATGAACACAAAACCTCTATATCCGGAGCGCCAGCTTCCGGTTTTCCGACTGTTGGATTAACATTTCCAATTGCGGATACGGATTTTTTGTATTGAAATGTTAGTATTCGCCCGGGTAGCGAATATTAACGCCTTAACGATCTGACCTTGTTGCACGTGTAGATAAAAAAGTATGTAAATATAAACCCTAGTCCCAAGTCTGAAGAATTGTTCTGTTAAGAAAACGGACTTAAAAGCAAAGAAATCTTCTGTGCTTGTGTCTGTATCAGACATCAGATAGGCAAGAAAATGCATTCCACTTGTTAACCGTGAAAAACGGCTGACTTTTGGTAAATTGCCGTTTAACTACTTAGGATACATTTAGAATATGAATGAAAAGCGAGGTTTTCGACGGAAGTTGCGTATAAATACAAATTGCAAGCTGATAGATTTGTCATATGTTCCTCGTCGTTACCAAATCATCGCATCATTAAGAGCATTCTACAATAAAGTCAAAGTAAACGAAGTAAATGGAAAGAAAAAATCGAACATCATTGAAGATTACAAGAAAATCAAGAAAGAATGGAGACAAGGAACAAATGAAGGTGTTGCTAGTTATGATGAAAGTCAATCGTCAATCATAATTTATTTCCCTGATTTTTCGTTTTCCCAAAGAAATTTGATTTGTTAAGGAGATTTGGAAACTATTGACATTTATTGAGTTGGGGAAAAAGAAATGTCGTAGCTGCTGTACTCCAACGTGTGATGTGAAACCTTGTTCTCATGTTATCCCTTGGTATCAATAATTCAGGATATCGCCTAGAAAGAATATTAATCTTCCTTCGATTTAGGCAGCTCCCTGCCTCACTGACACTCCCGGTCATCCTCAATATTGCCTGCATCTGTAACTGCAGATGAAGAAAGGTTAATCCCGGAAGGACTTTCAGGGATGATACACGCGCAAGTCAGTCTTTGGAGTTTGTGTAATTCTCTAACTTATGTGCTGAATTCAGTTCTTCTGCCAAGTTACCGCCCCATGGGTAATCATTGGCCCTACTATTGCAGTGTATATCCAAAGCAGTATATGCTTGAAGCTCTCCTCCATTGTCGGAGTATCGCCCTTCTCCTTCGACTCGCTTTCCTGCGCGTCGCTCTCCACCCTTAGCCCTAGAAGTCCTAGTTCTAGTTCGTCTAGCTTCTTGCGCTTCTTCTGGCTGATAAGACGTGGGCGGCTTGTCTGCTGACTGGTAAGGGCATCGCGGCGGCGCGGATGCATTGTTGTTCAATTTTCGCGGGGTATTAGGGTTTGGCATGTTGGGGTTTTCGGAATCCCATTCCAGGAAGGCCGGCTTCAACCTTTCGGTTGATATGTTAGTTTCCCTTCCGTTTAGCTTGACTTTGATAAATACGAGCGATAGTCGGTAAATTACTCGTTGAGGTCCGGTGAATGATTTCCTCACTGCGTCGACTCTAACGAATATGTGCATGCTCCCAGATGCTGACGCGTTTTGCTGTGGAAGGCTTGGAATCACTTTGAATTTCTGAATCTAGAAACCATTCGCCTGGCAATCGTAAGGGAATACCAAACAACGGCTCCGCTGATAACGCATTTAAGTTAACCTTGACGCTTGTCCCAACCTTGGCTGTCTTCCAATCGCATGATAGCAGCCTTAAAGGAACGATCGATTTTGTTAAGGCGAACTGAGAGCCCTGGTCCGTAGTGATGACCGTATGTGTGCCGTGCAAAGCGATCCAGATTGAGACAAATACTTCTGCCACAGAATCTAAAGTTTGATTCGTTAATGGTGTAGCCTCCGGCCACCACAAGAATCTGTCCAGCATGGTCAAGCAGGTCCCCGCATGAGGGTGGGAGGGGTCCTTTGACGTCCAGATGGACCAGCTGGCACCTTCTGTTAGGGATATCGAATGGCTGGAACGGATTATTTGTGTGTGGTCCGATTTTGGCTCGCTGGTAACGTAGGCAGCTACGTCAAATATGCGCTGTTTTGTTCGCGAACTTGTTGTTGTCCCCCTTATAAAACCCCTCCTTTTTATTTGCACAAAATTCAGACAACCAGTTTTCGTAAGCCTCTTTTTAGGCCAACTTAAGTAGCACCAAGAGCGTTTTGCATGAACCGGAAGAGATGGTAATCACTTGGTGCCAGGTCCGGACTATACGGTGCGTGCGAAAGAACATCCCATTCGAGCTCCCGTAGCTTCTGGCTGGTCATCAAAGATGTGAGGCCGAACATTGCCCTGGTAGAACACAACGTCATTCCTATTGACCAATTCTTGTCGCCTCTGAGCAATCGCCTGCTTCAAACGGTCGAGTTGCTCACAACAGAGGACCGAATTGTGGGTCTGACCATAGTTGAGCAGCTCATTGTGGATGACTCTCTTCCGATCCCACCAGACACACAGCAAAACCTTCCTGGCCGTCAATTCGAGCTTGGCGATGGTTTGGGCCGGCTCGTCGCACTTCGACCACGACCTTTTTCGCTTGAGGTTGTTGTACGTGATCCACTTTTCATTACCAGTCACCATCCGCTTCAAAACAGTGCGTCGCAGGTGTTGATTCAGTCCAAGAGACTTTTTTGTGTCAACTGGTGTGGCACCCAAATATCCAGCTTGTTTTGGAATCAAATCTTCTGCAAATGGTTCCAAACAGTTTTATGGTCTATATCCAGTTTCTGTCCGTCTACTTGGATGATTTCCACGATTTTATCGGTTTCTACAACGATTAGCTTACCAGTAGGGGGTGTACATTCACAACATCCACTACACCACAGCTAAGTCGATCGAAATAACGCTGTGCTATGCGAATCGTTACAGTATCGGGCCAATAAGCTTCACAAATGCCACTAAAAGTGTATATACCTCTAGCTCTATTGCGATGGAACTAATGCAAGTGATATTAATAATTGGCATTTGCAACCGAAATAGTGCTTTCCGCAATTCTCAAAACGAATTCATTGTAATTAATTATATACAATACTGCCGCAGACGAAAAACGCTGGCAAATCGAAAATGTTGTGAAATGTCAACGAACTGTCATCGGACGTTATGAAATTCGTAAGATTAAATGTCACTAAGAGTACATACCTCCGGCTTAAATTTAATTCTTATGAATGGAACTGGCGGAACTAATGCGAGTCACATAACAATAAGCAATTGAATCTAAAATAGTGCCTTCAGCAGTACTCGGAATTCATTCAAAAGTATTTGGCGGAAACGAAAAACCTCGTAAATTGGAAATAACATGAAGTGAAACATCAGTTTGCTGAACTTTTTTAGCCAACGCATTGCGCGTCGGACTGATTGTATATTGATTCAAGGAAGTCCGTGTGATGAACTTGATTTGACAGCTCTCTCACCCCGCACGCACGCATCCATTTCCGTGTTGCACTTTAGGCTTTACATTCAATAGAGTGCCAACCGGCTATTCTGTGTAAACAAACTTAAAATCTATCATTTTCCAATGAGATCATAATCCCAAAAAATATTTTCTAGGCATCAACTCTTTTGTATCTTTTCTCAGTCCTTGTTTCGCTAATTGCACTTCCGATTCCGAGTCACACATCACACTCTGCAGTGTCCAACGCTGATCTCATGTATAAATAATTCGCAAACGCGACGGTTCCCAGCTCAGAGAATTTACATAAAATTAGGATAGAAAAAAATAGAGAACGCGTGACATGACGAATATGTTTCTGTGGAAAACGAGATCGAGTTCCTCGGATTTTCCTAAGGGATACCTTGCACAAAATTAAGCCAACTGGAAGAAACAACTAACAAATGACACTGAATTTGTTAGGACTTGTTTGCCACCTGCACTCACACCTAAGATCACGGTTTCCTCATACACCAGGTAGGCGGGGAAAATCCACTCACTGCGATTCCCGTTTAGATTACCGAAGAATATCACTTTCCGAATTTTCCTTGGTCACCCGATGACTGCGACACACATAGGCATTGTAATATCAAACGCAATTTATTGGGAATACACACCTACGAAATGAAGTATGACAGTAGAAACACAAATGCAAGAAATAGGCCTACGGATGGATAATTCCGCAATACATTACACAAACTTGAAATGACTAAACGACAGATGGGCCACAATTAAATCCAACCAGGTTGTGCCTTATGACGTCTACAATGTACTGAAAGGTAACTTACTTCAGCCGCGTTCCATCTGTAGTTTCAAGCCATCCACACGCGTGATTGCGATCGTACCCGTTCCATTTGATTTTGAACTCTTTGATTTGAAATCTCAACGTTACAACAATTGCACACAATTAATTGCGACAGTAAATTCTGTGTTGAGATTCTCTGAAACTACGATCGCTTCTATGATTTCGGCACCATATAACGCTAAATCTTCCTCTGACTTTTTTATTGCACTGTTAAATTAACATATCGAGCACGACGATTCATGAGCGAGTTAGTATGGGCGCCCTTGGAAGTCTAAAGGACAACTTACTTCGACAGGTAAAGCTATAAAGCAGCGACTTTTGCGAAAAAAATCATAAGGCAACATAGAAATTGGCTGAAATCGGCGAATTTCTTTCAGATTGTTGACGTTTACACTACCATTCTCAGTCTGCCTCGTCAAATTTCAAAGAATTTCCCATTACATCACATACATTATTATTATTACTCCGTTAAGGGAAAGTCGCACCGCGTCCTTGAAGAACTATTGTGCCCCTTTTACTGGTTATAGTGTACCTATTGATCATAGTATCTCAAGCAGGCCTGTAACCGTTAGGAACTTTAGTATGTTCCCTACTTCCAGATCTTTCAGCCCCCAGATGCCTCGACCTACTTTGCACAAGTGCCGGACACTGTCCCAGGACGTGTATAGAGGTTTCGTCCTCCTCCTCACAAAACCTGCAGGCAGTGTGCGTAGATATCCCTAACTTCCCTAGGTGATAGTTCAGCCGACAATGACCAGTGAGAATTCCCACTATGATTCGGAGGTTCTTTTTGGTGAGGTTTACGCAATCCTGTGTACGCATGGGTTCGTATCCCCCAATAAGCACCCTGGACTGCTCAATCCCTGGTAGGCCCGCCCAGTATAGTTCCTTCAACCGTTTCTCTTCATTTCTTAGATCCATAGCCATGAAACCGTTTCCGATTCCACAGAAGTGTTCTGGCCACACATACATACACTTACGTAAGTACTTCCTAAATAACAACCTCCTCTAAATTCCGTTTTGACAATTAAACGCTCGGAAGTAAACGAAACGTTATTCATCGCGCTCGGCGTCGCGAACACAGTATATCTAACAGTATTGGGAAGCCCTCAACATCTGGCAGTATCTACATGTCGTTGATTGCCTATGATGTGTAGGGATAAGCTCACCGTAGCCTGCGCCTTAGACCTCGAAAAGGTGTTTGATTCTGTTTGGAAAGAGGGATTGCTCTACAAACTAATCCAGTCCAATTGCCCGCTCCCCTTATTCAGAATCCTTGCAGACTTCATCTCCAACAGAACTTGCCACGTGCGTTTCAATGGACTACGCTCCAGCGACTTCCCGGTAAACTCAGGAGTCCCTCAGGGATCCATCCTAGGCCCCAAACTTTTTAACATCTTCCTCCACGATATTCCCCTCCCTCCCGTAAACTTATCCTCCACGACAACGGCAACTCAGGCAGCCCTTCTCTCGCCCTTTTTCCCCAACGACAATGGACCTCCCGCGTCAGGTTTGATCCTCTTCGCTGATGACACCATCCTATATGCGAGAGGTCTCAGGCTCTCAATCGCCTCCCTCTCTCTCCTAACAAATAGGGTCATCGCTTATTTCAAGCGGTGGGCCCTTACCGTTAATTCCCTTAAGTCTGAGGTTATTTGCTTCAGAAACCCCAGTGGGAAGTGCCACTGGCGCACAGTACCACAAAACAAAAACCTGCATTTACGCATTGCTAACCACACACTCAAGCCGAAATCAAATATTAAATACCTGGGAATCTCCCTCAACAACAAACTCAAATCCAACCCTCACGGCAGATCTGCTATCGCCAAGGCCTCTAAGGCCTCAGCTGCCTTGAAAACCCTCCTCTCATCTCGGGCCCTGTTCCCTGCCACCAAGACCCTTTTATACAAAACTCTCATTCGTCCAATCCTGACCTATGGTTTCCCAGCATGGGTTACCATGTCACCGAACGTAGCAGAAGCCCTCCAACGCTTTGAAAGGACGATACTCAGGAAATGCACGGCCAAATACAGAAGGCCAAACCTAAAATTCCACCAAAACTCTCTTCTGTACGACCTTTCCGGGGTTTGCCCCATAATTCCGCACATGATGAAAAAGTGGCTGTCCCACCCTAACCCGCTGATAAAAAATCTCGCTAAACGCAATGCACTATTACGTGAACAGAGGTACTACGTGTCAGGGCTGACTCTCCTCTCGGACAGTAACTCTCCTCTCAACCACAGTTAGATACTATAGTAGATCTACTGTGCTCTCAACCATCACGCCTCCCCTCCCTCCTTCATCCCCGCCTTTTATCAAAGCTCCTCCCCGGACTTCCACAGAGGCTAAACGCGTAAGTCCAGTGTTCTGGCAGTCAATCCCCGCGCAAGTGTCGATCACCGATTATTTTTTCTTTACTTAGTCTAGATTAAGACAATAGACACTAATTAGCCTGTACATAATGTAATACCTCCAAGCATTAATTTCTTCCCTAAATTAAGGTCCCTCCTTCTACCAATTAAACCCCACAATACATGCCCCGCAATCCCACAGTCCTTTTCATCCCTCCCGCCTTGGGTCACTGTCCTCGCACAGGCCCAGATCGAGTAAAAGGTAGCCCTTTCCCAGAATGCTGGCACTATTGAGAAAGGACTGCGCTTTACTCCAATTCCGTTAATCAATCCTGCACGCACTCACTCCGCTGTTGTGAATTCATTGTATAATTAACGCTGAAAAGTAGCAGCGGAAAATAAAAAGTGCCGCCAAATTGCAACTGGCACAATTTGTCATCAGATCAAACTTTGCTGACATGGGGCGAACTATGCCGACTTAAAATTTTCATTGTACATTGAAACTGCGTGCGGTCCGCAACTTCTTTTGTCCACATTCCGCTCGCATCGTAGTTGTTTTTCCCACTTAAGGAGGTCATCCCAAGTGAAGGCCGTTTTTTTTGCCTTTTTTGAAAAATTATTTTGGAGGACTGGATAAAGATAGAAACGTGATTTTTCCACCATATATTTATTGATATCTCTAGTATGTGTGATAAATTTTTCAGCTTGATGTCGTAGCCAATTTTTGGAATAGGTGTTAATTTATGCACCCATCTCCAAAAAAAGGTGTTTTTCTACTTCAAGCTGGAGGGCGCTGTGTTCATCTCAGGAAAAAAAAACTAAGCGGCATTTTAATGTGGAGAATATTCCACGGTCCGCAAACTAGGATAATTAGAAAATGTTAAAAGCTAAATTTTTGGTGGGCTTTTAAACTTAATTTTTTGGATTTTGGTGTTTTTTTACGGCTTTTTTTATGAATAAAAAAAAACTACCCGTCCGATTGCAATTATCCTAGTTTGCGGACCGTAGAAATATGTACTAAAGAAGCCGTGAAAATTTCAAAGAATTTGGTTAGATAGATTTTGAGCTATGGTGGCAGCCGATTTTCAAGATGCAGTTTCGAGAAAAACGCATTTGAAAATTTAAATGTGATTATCAACAGTAAAATTTTGACTCACCATTAATCTGCTATACCTGGTTCATAGAGAGCACCCTCCGTTTCTTCAAAAAAGTCATGTAAGGCCGATTGTTGCTCTCTGGTGTCAATTGTGGCTCTTTTAGCGAGGTCAGTCGATCGTCGTTCGGATCGCCAAATTCGCGTTTCATTACGGCGGGCGACATAACCCTGACATATGTGACCAACTTGACATCCCATTGCCACTAGGATTTTGAGAATGCCATTAAATCCTTCATTGAAAATAATTAATAATCGTTGACGCAACAATCCATTTTGGATCAGAGCCTTGAAGTGTGTTAGAGCACTTCATTCAAGACCGTAACGGTATACTACAGAACACTGTAGGAGGCAATGTGGTCAGCATTGCGCTCGCCCGAGATTATTACCCTGATTTGACTCAGGTACTCATTCACAGCTGAGTCGACTGGTATCCGACGTCAAATCACGATACAAATCCCACTGCCACCAGTGAGATTTGAACTGTGACCTTCCATACGACAGCCTTGCGCTCTAACCATTCAGCTATCCGGGCACATTGAAAATAATTATAGCCAGAAAAGTGGCTATTTCTACCACCTTGGCCCCGGAATGACGGTGTTTAGGAGCGAAAGTCAAGATCAATGCATTTAACGACTCATCGTTCTTCTGGGCCTCTGCTCCTAAACATTTGTTCAAAAGATCATCTCGTGACAAATCTTCGTAGATCGGTTTGATAACTGTTTGAACTTCCTCTCGTGGTGAAAACTATCCAGTTCTCGTTTAACTTCCGCTTTGCGCCATTTGCACCAACTATCCTCGCCTGCTGGACAATTTGATGCTGTGGATTTTCGTCTGTAGAACATTTATGGAAGAAAGTTGCCCAAATTTCTTGCTTCATTCCTTCTGTCGAATTTGAGTGTCGACCAATAGCTAGCCCAAAAAATCTAGTGAGGTCGTTTATTACCTTATTAGTAAGTTTTCCAGCCCCTTTTCCACCAATGCATTTGTGATTCTTCTTTGCATTTCTAAGCCGCGTTCCCATTCTTTCCTCGACATGTACTACGCATTCCTTTTTTACTTCTACGTATATTTTATTATTTGCAGAAATACCGGAGAAAACTTCAGCAAAATCCAAGATACAATATACAAAACTTGTCGCAATTGGAACATCCATGTTCATGCTTGCTAAAAGTTTCTTTGCTGATGTTGATGCGAAGTCCTTGTTCTTCTCTGATAACTATCGATTCCCATGAAATACTCGTTTTTTAGTACGAGCATGACGTTGAACATTAAAGCGACCTCCCTTCGTACGATCCATTTAAAAAGTCACTGAACACACAAACAGTACAATACTTACAACAAAATATAACTGAGTATAGCTTGAAAGCCTTTCAGTGCTCACTCTAGACTGGATTATCCTTTTTATTCCAAATAGCAAATAAGTTTGGACAATTGATTGGCTTTCGATCTTTTTATATTTATCCCTGTGTTCGAATTTATAAGGCTCAGGTAAAAAACTAACAGGTAAAAAAAGATTCGATGCTCTTTCCCATCGAGTACTCTAGTCGTGGCTACAAACTCCTTACCTGTTTAACACTGTAATTTCTGAACGACTCGGAATATCGGAAAATCCCTTTACCCTCATATTCTCCACTATATATAGATACAATTCAAGAAAAAAAAATCGATTTATCCAACCCGATTAAGCTACGCCTCGTATGGCACTTGCGAGATTCGCAAGATCCACGACGAAGGTCACGGGAAATGATATTTCGTGCCCTCGTCAGCGTTTAATTGTCAAAATGGAATTTGGAATATGTAATTATTTAGCAAATGCTTTATGTAATTAAATATTGTTTGCAACGTGATTTAGTGGATTATTCTCTTTCTTCCTCAGCTGATATGAAATTTCGTTTACTGTTTTTAAGTGACAACCGTTAGACGCAAACCTGAAACGGCACACTTTGCGAGTCTCGCGAACGAAGAAAACACCAAACTGCACGCGCCTATGCTGTGGTCGTGGGCTTTGCAAAGCGGTCTAACATCAAACAACACGCAGCATTGTGGCAGACGTTTGTCAAATTGACGTTAGTTATTTTATGGCCATTTAGCTTTAAAGAGACTTGTTGTCCTCTGGTGCTTCGTGCCGCACTGTCTGTTATGGACTTTACCATATGAGTACATTGAGGATAATAGCATTAAAACATGCCTCTGCCGCCAGCATTGCGAAAACGCCTAGCAAACCGAGGAATTGTTCAGGGAAGTACAGGAAGTCAGTATCCTCGAAGATAAACTTACTCCTTGGAGTCCTACCTAACATTAGTTTTATTATAGGTAAAAATTCAGCAGAGAATGAGGAAATTATTGCCGAAGATTACGACGAAGTGGAAGACCCATTGCAGTATGATTTCGAGCCGGTTAAGAAGCCGTCGTCCAATTTTTGGATCGAACGGATGAAACGGCGAATTGGCGATACAAATGTGTCTGGTTACAAAGGTTGCCCGAATAAATATAATATTTTCCATAAGTGCACGTTGTATTGTATTAATAAATGGGGAGATGGCATTCTGGAGCCAAAACGGTCATATTTACGACGCAGAAATCGGTTGCTGAGGAAATATCCGTTGCCTAAAAATTGGTTGGAGGTTTACGACTATGGCTGGTAAGTGACTTGGTAATACCAAAACAAATAAATTTAATTTGCTTCAATTTTTAGCGCGGTATACTACTACTGGAATACAACAGACGATACCGTGTCCTGGCTACCTCCTGGCCACCCGAAAGCTTATATATCTAAGAGCGCAGCTGTACTGCGACATGAACTCGACGAAGCCATACCGATAGAGATGGAAGACGACGGTGGCGAGCAGATGACTCTCGACATTCAAAAACTTCTGGACGAATCATTGCCGCCGCCGCACAAAGTAAGTTATAAATGCTTACTTCAGGAAAGGATGTACTCATGTTTGTATGTTTTATCAGCAGCGTCTTCCTTCACCAGAACCCAAACCGCCGAAGAAATCGAAACCACGCGACTTGGATAAGGCTCTTCGTCACAAGCATTCGCGTCGGGTCCGGATGTCTCGTCCCGGAGATACCGATTCCTTGGATCCCATGGACCCAGCTTCTTATTCGGACATACCGCGCGGTAAATGGTCGGACGGGCTACTTGATGGAGGAGGCGCGAAATCAGGATCGGATCCAACTGCTTCAGGAGCGTTATTTCAAATGCGTCCTTACCCAAGTCCGGGTGCCGTTCTGCAACGCAACTCGGCCGCTGGGGGAACTGATCGTAAAACGGCCAAACATTCACCCGCAAGGAACGACTAAACATGCATCTCTAGTGGTCAATCTCTATCTATTCTTGAAATAAAATACGCTTCTTTAAGTAATCCTCACTTTTATTGAATCTTTACTCGTAACTATTGTTCTCGATACATTACGCACATGCAACTCCAGAAAACTGCACATTTTTTAATCTGATCGTAGGACTTGCTACTGTGAGAACAGCTTAGTGGTGCTCCTTCTCGCCCTTAGGTTGGTTCTCTAATGCTTCCTCTGGTGTGTGTGGCCAATAGGAAGGACGATTGATTGGATCTAGAGCAAGCTAAAATACAAAAACAATCATATTAATGATTCTGTGAGTCGATGGCCTAAAGGGGGCTTACGTCAGGGAATGCATCGCGGAAGTCCTCCATTGTCATCTGATCATATGGGAGTAATGATTTTAAGTGGGCGATTTCCTTCTCGTATCCTGCAATCTTCTCTTTTGATGCCTTTATGTAATTATCGACTTCAGCGCGGGCTTCCTTCTCCTGCGCTTGTATCTGCGGTGTCACATTGTCTGCGGGATATGGAACCTTGAGGCCTTCATATTGCTGTTGGAACTTATCAACCAAGCCAGCGACTGGAATCGTCTTTTTGTAGGTGGCCCAGTCAATTTTAGGCGGAGTTTCTGGGTTAGCAAGAACACTGCGAAAATACACGATAAACGAAAACGTTCCACTAGCGCGCTCAGCTTGCAGTCATGCTCATTTCTTACCTTCTCAAGTAGTTATCACTCTTTGCCTTAAAAAGGTTAAAATTCGGCCTTTGGTTTGGTGGCACCCGTTCAGCTAGGGCGGCCCAATTTACCGACGACTGAGCAATTCGACGAGCAGCCATTTTTTACGATATTTTCCTCTGTAAGAACGAGAAACGGCAATCGTAACTTCACTTAGAATCTGAAAATGGACACTCACGCTATCACGTCAACTTAGACCTGTTACGCAAAAGCCGCGGGCACCGTTCCCAAATTTGCACGACAGAATACAGCGAAGCTGGTCCGCTATCGCACGACGGTATATTTCGAGGTTATATAATAAATTGTGACAGAAATTGAAAATTTCCCATTTGATTTTATTTGGCCATTACGCAGGGTGGCGTTGCAAATTTATTAAATTACGTATAGATGTCGCCACTGGTCCGCCACGAAAAAGTGTGTTGAATGTGAAAGTTTTTATGTAAAAATTAACGGACTTTTGATCAAATATTTATTAACAAGTAATGAAATCGCAAGACGATAAAGTTACGTCTTGGCGGTTCTTGCGGTTATAACAGTATAGGGTGATTTTTTTCTTCACATATTTTCAACGAGTAAATCTCAGATTCATCTTCGGTGCTGACGTTGCCACCATATATTTTGTCTTGCCTTTATTGATGTGCAGTCCAAGATCTCGCGCCGCCTGCTCGATCTGGATGAAGGCAGTTTGTACGTCTCGGGTGGTTCTTCCCATGATGTCGATATCGTCAGCATAGGCCAGTAGTTGGGTGGACTTGAAGAGGATCGTACCTCTTGCATTCACCTCAGCATCACGGATCACTTTCTCGAGGGCCAGGTTAAAGAGGACGCATGATAGCGCATTCCCTTGTCGTAGACTGTTGTTGATGTCGAATGGTCTTGAGAGTGATCCTGCTGCTTTTATCTGGCCTCGCACATTGGTCAGGGTCAGCCTAGTCAGTCTTATTAATTTCGTCGGGATACCGAATTCTCTCATGGCCGTGTACAGTTTTACCCTGGCTATGCTATCATAGGCGGCTTTAAAGTCGATGAATAGATGGTGCAACTGTTGTCCATATTCCAACAGTTTTTCCATCGCCTGCCGCAGAGAGAAAATCTGATCTGTTGCTGATTTGCCTGGAGTGAAGCCTCTTTGGTATGGGCCAATGATGTTCTGGGCGTATGGGGCTATCCGGCCTAGCAAGATAGTGGAGAATATCTTATAGATGGTACTCAGCAACGTGATACCTCTATAATTGCTGCACTGTGTGATATCTCCCTTTTTATGTATGAGACAGATTATGCCTCGCTGCCAATCGTCAGGCATTGATTCGCTGTCCCATACCTTGAGCACAAGTTGATGAACCACTTGGTGTAACTGGTCGCCTCCATATTTAACCAATTCGGCTGTAATTCCATCGGCTCCTGGCGACTTATGATTTTTTAGCCGATGAATTGCACGGACTGTTTCTCCTAAACTTGGTGGTGGCAGTATTTGTCCGTCGTCTTCAGTTGGCGGGACCTCCAACTCGCCGATGTTCTGGTTGTTCAGTAGCTCATCAAAGTACTCAACCCATCGCTCTAATATGCCCATTCTGTCGGAAATCAGATTTCCCTCTTTGTCTCGGCAGGATGAGCATCGAGGTGTATAAGGCTTCATCCTGCTGACTTGTTGGTAAAACTTCCGCGCCTGGTGCGGTTGCTCCCTGTACTTTTCTAGTTCACAGACTTGTTGGTTCTCCCAGGCTTCCTTTTTCCGTCTGTGAAGTCGCTTCTCCGCTCGACGGAGTTCGTGATAAGTCTCTGCGCGTGCCCGCGTTCTTTGAGAATGCAACATTACTCGGTATGCGGCATTCTTCCGTTCCGTTGCTAGCTTCCATTCATCGTCAAACCAGCCGTTCCGACTCCTTTTGCGGCTGGGGCCAAGTATATTTGTGGCCGTATCCATGATAACGTTCTTCAGGTGGTTGTGAAGATCATTTGTTGATGCTTCATCTCCAGGTCCTCTATTGACTGCGGTTATTGCGGCATCCATTTCCCTCTTATAGGTGTCGCGGAGGGTTGTGTTGTGGATGGCTTCAGTGTTCACTCTCACCTGATTGTCAGAGGGGATTCTAGGTGGTATTGTTATTCGAGCTCGGAGCACCATGCCAACGAGATAGTGATCCGAGTCTATATTGGCCCCCCTATATGTTCTGACATTCATCAAGGCTGGGAGGTGGCGGCGTTCGATCAACACGTGGTCAATTTGGTTGAAAGTGGTCCCGTCTGGAGAGGCCCACGTATGTTTGTGGACCGCTTTCCGCGCAAACCAGGTACTTCCAACAACCATTTCGTGTGACCCTGCTAATTGAATAGTCCGCAGTCCGTTATCATTTGTTTTTTCGTGTAAGCTATGGGAGCCAACGTATCGCCTGAATACGGGCTCCTTCCCTACTTGGCTGTTAAAATCCCCAAGTATGATTTTGATCTCATATCTAGGACAGGTTTCGAGGGTTCGTTCTACTGCCTCGTAGAAGGTATCCTTCTCCGACTCTGCAGTCTCCTCTGAAGGGGCATGAACGTTTATGAGGCTTATATTTCTAAACTTGCCTCGCAAGCGCAGAGTGCATAGCCGTTCGCTTATGTTTTCAAAGCCGATAACAGCAGGTTTCATTTTTTGG
Organism: Hermetia illucens; assembly: GCF_905115235.1. Lineage (NCBI taxonomy): Eukaryota > Metazoa > Arthropoda > Insecta > Diptera > Stratiomyidae > Hermetia > Hermetia illucens. The sequence continues at coordinate 5,191,590 of NC_051855.1, read as the reverse complement.
CTGACTAAGAAACCTACTCCGAGCACATGGTTTACTGGATGGCCGCTATAATACATGGTGTAGTGGCTCTTCTCCAGGAAACCGGTCCTTGTCCATCGCATCTCTTGCAACGCTGTTATATCAGCCCTAAATTGGGACAGGGTATCGGCTAGCTGCTCATCAGCTTCATCTCTGTACAGGGAGCGCACGTTCCATGAGAAAATGCGCAAATCGTTATTCCGTTGTCGTTGCCGGGTCCATCGTTTTAAAATCCGTCCTGTCCGATGCTCCTGTTGTGGCTTCGTAACAAGTTGTTTTCCGTGTAGGGTTGTCAGCCCTACCCAACCCCCAACCTGGAGGACCAGTTGGTACAATTTGTCCCGTTTTTAGGCGCGGGAGACTCGCCATCATCCTTCTCCGTCTGCAGCTTTTCGTTAAAAAAGAGCTCCCAGCGGTCACCACGTGGAGAAGATAAGGTTTGGTAGTAGAGCTGTTGGAGTTGGTTCAACAGGCATTTCCCAGGTTTTACGCTCCATCGTGGGTACCAATGCACGTTTCGCCCCGGGACCTATACTACCCTTTGACCACCCTTTGAATCAACCAACAACATCAAACCGCACTGGTCAAACACAAACACGAAGAAGAATAAGGATAGGAGAATACAACTTTGAGACCGTTGACAATTTCTCCTATCTAGGGTCGAAAATCACAACCGATAATAACTACGATGATGAAATCCGCGCACGGTTGTTCTCAGCCAACAGAGCCTATTTCAGCTTACAAAGACTGTTCCGCTCGAAACGTCTCACCATAGGGTCAAAGCTCTTACTGTACAAGACTATGATCTTGCCAGTCCTCATGTATTCCTCGGAAACTTGGGTTCTTAGCAAGAAAAATTGCGAACTCTTGGCCGCGGTCGAGAGAAGAATCCTCCGAAGAATTTTTAGCCCCCTACATGAGGATGGACGATTCCGTAGCCTACACAATGACGAAATCTATGAGCGATACCATGACCGTCTGGTTGTGGATAAAATCCGGCTCAATAGGTTACGGTGGACGGGTCACTTAATCCGTATGGATGAAGATGATCCCACTCGGAAAGTCTATAAGGGCAATATCTATGGTAGAAAAAGAAGACGAGGCAGACCCTGCCTAAGATGGAGCGATGGCGTAGGCCAGGACGCCAGACAGCTATTATGGATATCGAATTGGTGGACCTCGGCGCAAAACCGGGATGTCTGGAGTTCCTTATTAAGGCAGCCCTAGACCGGATACCGGTCGGCAGATATTACTGCAAATTAGTTTTTTTTCAATTTTTCAATCATCCGGGAAGGTCTTCTTCTTCTTCTTTGATGCGATCGGTCGCTGAGCACTTCGCCCTGTACGCAAAACAATGTCGCGTTTTGGAAACTCGAATTTTAGCAATCTCTCCGATTTTGCCTTTGACACAGCCTTTGTAGTTTGTTCTATCATCATCAACGGCGCGACAACCGGTGTCCGGTCTAGGTCTGCCTTAAGGGGGTCATCCCGTGTGTCGAGTTGGAGAAATCGATTTTTTTTTTTGGCATGAATTGTATCTATATATAGTGGAGAATATGTGGGCAAAGGGATTTTCCGATATTCCGAGTCGTTCAGAAATTACAGTGTTAAATAGGTAAGGAGTTTGCAGCCGCGGCTAGAGTACTCGATGAGAAAGAGCATCGAATCTTTGTTTTACCTGTTAGTCTTTTACCTGAGCCTTATAAATTCGAACACAGGTATAAATATAAAAAGATGGAAAACCAATCAATTGTCTAAACTTATTTCCTGTTTGGAATAAAAAGGATAATCCAGTCTAGAGTGAGCACTGAAAGGCTTTCAAGCTACACTCAGTTATATTTTGTTGTAAGTATTGCGCTGTTTGTGTGTTCAGTGATTTTTTTAAATGGATCGTACGAACGGAGATCGCTCGCACTAAAAAACGAGTATTTCATGGGAATCGATACTTATCAGAGAAGAAAAAGGACTTCGCATCAACATCAGCAAAAACTTTTAGGAAGCATGAACATGGATGTTCCAATTGCGACAAGTTTTGTATATTGTTTGTTGGATTTTGCTGGAGTTTTCTCCGGTATTTCTGCAAATTTCTACAAATAATAAAATATACGTAGTAGTAAAAAAGGAATGCATAGGACATGTCGAGAAAAGAATGGGAACGCGGCTTAGAAATGCAAAGAAGAATCACAAAGGCATTGGTGAAAAAAGGGCTGGAAAACTTACTGATAAGGTTATTAACGACCTCACTACATTTTTTGGGCTAGCTAGTCGTCGACCCGCAAATTCGATAGAAGGAATAAAGCAAGAAATTTGGGCAACTTTCTTCTATAAATGTTCTACAGGCGAAAATCCTCAGCATTAAAATTGTCCAGCAGGCGAAGACAGTTGGTGCAAATGGCGCAAAGCGGAAACTAAAGGAGAACTGGATAGTTTCCACCACTAGAAGGCACCTTTGACTGAAGAAGTTCAAACAGTCATCAAACCAATCTACGAAGATTTGGCACGAGATGATCTCTTGAACAGATATTTAGGCAGGGAGACCCAGAATAACAATGAGTTGTTAAATGCATTGATCTGGACTTCCGCTCTTAAACACCTTCATTCTGGGGCCAAGGTAGTAGAAATAGCCACTTTTCTGGCTGTAATTATTTTCAATGAAGGATTCAATGGCATTCTCAAAATCCTAGTGACAATGGGATGTCAAGTTGGTCACATATGTCAGGTTTATGTCGACCGCCGTAATGAAACGCGAATTTGGCGGTCTGAACGACGATCGACTGACTTTACTAAAAGAGCCAGAATTGAAACTAGAGAGCATCAATCGGTCTTACAAGACTTTTTTGAAGAAACGGAGGGTGCCCTCTATGACCAGGTATAGCAGATTAATGGTGAGTTAAAATTTTACTGTTGGTAATCAAATTTAAATTTTCAAATGCGTTTTTCTCGCAACTGCATCTTGAAAATCGGCTGCCACCATAGCTCAAAATCTATCCAACCGAATTCTTTGAAATTTTCACGACTTCTTTAATACATATTTCTACGGTCCGCAAACTAGGATAATTGCAATCGGACGGGTCGTTTTTTTTTATTCATAAAAAAAGCCGTAAAAAAACACCAAAATCCAAAAAATTAAGTTTAAAAGCCCACCAAAAATTTACCTTTCAATATTTTCTAATTATCCTAGTTTGCGGACCGTGGAATATTGTCCACATTAAAATGCCGTTTAGTTTTTGTTCTTCAGATAAACACAGCGCCCTCCAGCGTGGCAGCAGAAAAACACCTTTTTTTGGAGATGGGTGCATAAATTGACACGTATTCCAAAAACTAGCAACGATATCAAGCTGAAAAATTTATCACATATACTAGAGATATCAATAAACATACAAATCACGTTTCTATCTTCAGCCAGTTTTCCAAAATAATTTTTCAAAAAAAGGCAAAAAAAACGGCCTTCACACGGGATGACCCCCTTAATAAGGAACTCCAGACATCCCGGTTTTGCGCCGAGGTCCACCAATTCGATATCCCTAAAAGATGCCTGGCGTCCTGGCCTACGCCATCGCTCCATCTTAGGCAGAGTCTTTGTTCTATGAGTGAACAAAACCTGCTAACAGGTCCTTCTTAATGTGTAAATTTAACAGAATTTGGAGCTTCTATTCACTCTTTTAACGTATTTTCCATGCTTCTGTTTCCTAGCAGGTTTTGTTCGATTGCTCATCCGATTATGTTTCAACTACAAATGACCACTTGCTTGATGTTTTGAGACATCCAAGAGAAAGGAGGAGGGACGACGCAAGCTTTTATATGGAGGTCGAATAATTGTTGATTCTAACCAGACGAAAATGAGGAAAAAGAAACACGGCAATCAGTTTATATATTCGCAAATATATTGTTGTTCATAGTTTCTTGTTTTTTATTTTGACATTTTTGTATCTCTTCTAAATATTCGCGTAATGGGTTTATCTTTTATTCTTGTTTTCTTCATATAAGACCAACACGTTGATTTCTCGATTTGTCTAAAATCTGATAATAATACATCTCATATTTCTTTATGGTATGAAGATTTAACCGATGACTTTACTCACATATATTTTCCATTTCATTTTATAAAATAACTTATTTACATATTTATAAAAACCGTTATTACGAATTTGACTAAATTGTTGATTTGTTTGTATTCACGTTCCTTCTGGCCTCGCGTGTGTATGTTTCATCTTCCAATGGATAAATACTTGAGATGAAAACTTTTAAACTAGCCAAACTGTCGACAGACTTCCCCATACTTGAAGTGGTGAATCTTATCAAGAAGTCTTGCCGACCACTAGGCTTCTGTTCGTGAAAGGTACACAAGGATATTGTAAATTTTCGGATGAAGAGTGAAAATACCATTTAATGTATCCGCCTTAAATGTAATGCAACTCAGGATTGCCGCAGTGTAAAGATTGAAGGAAGCGTATTAAAATATTATCCAACTGCAACCTGTACATTTCGAGATAAAGAAACCCCCGCGTCTCTTTGCTATTCCATGTATCGAGGGAGAAGACTAATGAAGGTATCGACCTAAGGTTTGTTGTACAAAAAAGGAAATACAAAGCAACTTTCTGAGATTTAGAAATTTCGCGAACGTGCCACTTTTATGAAAACTCAAATCAACTACGAAAGTGAAATACAATTAATTTTCTATTTTTTCATATTTTTTCCCTTATATACTTCTCTACTCATCTTTGTTTTTAGGTATCCTGTTCTAATTTATATATCTCACGCTCTTGAATATATAAATTAATATACTGTACTCCTCTCTTGATATATAAATATCTAACATCTCTGGAGAACACATAACAAAAATAACATTACAAAATATGGAAACAGATTTATAATATTGGGCGTAGATTGAAAACAATTATAAAACAATGGATAAGAGGGTTAGGATATGTAAAAAGACGGAAAACTGAAGCAATCAACGTATATAGCACTTAACACAAGTAAAAGGAAATAATTGTGAGGAACAATTATTGAAGTATGCACATACGTGATTGGTAGATTGAAATGCGTCATTTTGCCAATATTTACATGATATTCCGTTTCTGGTTATGATTCAGATATATATTTTACGTTCAGGAGCATGTGTAGTGATTCCGTTGTCTAATAAGGGAAATAAGCATTAAATAATATATATATATAACAGGAGCAATTTGATTTCTTTTTTTACTCAATCTTTCTTGCAATTATCTGCGTTATTTTTGTATTTTCCGTTTTCAGTGTTTCCCTATCTTTCCTTATATACACACGACCGCTCATGTATATATAGAAATCTATATTCAATACATATATACACATCGTGAAAATCTTTAAATATATCCATTTATATATATACGTATAATACACACTATGATTTTTTGCTTCCTTGTTCTTCGGGTTCCTACAATTCACCTCTCGTTTTCCTTATAATCTCCTTCAATTTTACTTGTGTAAATCCACTTAATTTATAAATTAATCAATCGATAACTACATAAGGCAAAATGGTTAATAATTCATCGTTATATGAAGGGACCTGCAGAACTTCATGCCACTCCTTAAAGTCTTGTACCTGATATTGTTGCTGTCCTTGAGCGTCCATATCTTTGCAAGTAGGTGGTGATACCAATGTTGTATCTGTTGCTGTATTGTGAGTTGTTCTGCCGGTAGTAACTGATAAGGTATCAAAGAGGGGGGAAGTGTTTGGGGGATCGCATGTTTTCGGGATTACACGCAGACCCAAATAGTTATCATCATTTAGTTCATTGAATGATGCCAATAAACCATTGTTTTCCTTTGGAAGTGATTGCCAATCGCCCTCATTGTCATCATCAGTGTCACTAGCTACGTCTGAACGAGCAGTCTGGACTTGTTTTTGGTCTTTATTACAATTCTCCTCCCGATCTAATTGAAGAGGCATTGCTTCCTGTTTGATATCATCGGCTGATGGAAAAATTGGGGATTGACGATCGACGTGTTCCATTTTGACTTCACAGGTACCTTCATCTCCCAATTCAGCTTGTTGAATAAGCAAACTCGTATGATTGTCAGTGCTAGGTTTGACAGTGCTACCACAATTCACCGATTTTTGGGTGGGCTCATCTTGACCACGAATAAATTCACTTGCTTCTATACTTTCCTTGTCCAATATCGTACTATCGCTGGTTTCTTTCGCCTCATCTATCTTTCGGTTGCCTCCGTCTTCACTATGCAAAATAGGATTGATTGCAATCTTAATATTGTTGTTATCACCATAATCTATGTCCGATATTGTATGTCGACTTTGTTGTGACTCCTGCTCCTTTGTTGACTGATTAGCCTTCTGCTGATGATGATTTTTACGACGTATCTTTATAGTTGTTGGGGTCTCTGATGAAGTTATGATGGAAAGCTGCTCTTCGTTCTTATCTCGTTTATCCTCCAGATTGATCGTTGCAGCAGTGAGCCGCAGAGGTGACACCTTCCCGGTATCATTACCGACCGACTTTCCATGACTAGACGCTGACTTGGAAATTTTCTTTTTGATCGTCAAAACGATATGCTGCTGACTAGTTGTTGAGGTAGAGGACGTCATGTCGTGTGTGACTACTTCGTGCTCTTCATCGTTATTATGGTCGTCTTCATCATAGTCCTCATCTTCATCATCATATTCATCATCATCGGCGTCTTCATCGGCATCATCGTCCATACCACCATCTGCGTCTATCATATCAGTATCCCCATCTCCACTATAATAAGAGTAATCGTGCGAATTACTTCCCTCCCCCGCATCCTCATTCAACATTGACGTCATTACTAACTGATTGTTCTCCTTAATTTTATCGCCACTGTTATTGTTTATATTACTAGTACAGCTATTACTACTATTACTAGAGGATTCGATAAGTGTTACATCGACGGTGTCCTTCTTATGAACATGATGATCGTCGTCGTCAGTCTTATTGACTCTGCCCATACCCAGGTCCGGATTTAGATCCAGGTCCCAGTCGAGCCCAAGTTTTCTCCGTTTTGCTTCATCATGGACCAGAGCATGAGGGTTCATTTGAATTTGTCGTTGGTTGTGGAGATCGTGAATGTTCTCCAGATCCGTAGTGAGTCGCTCTTCAGACTTTGGCGATCCATGCAATGTAGTAACTGGCGTCTGTGAGATATCAACATCACACGCATTATCTGTATCGCTAAATCTGTTTGGTTTATGATTATCCGATGTGAATATTTGATTATTTCTATCTTCTCGACCTTCACCATTATCGACACCCTCCTCGGCTGGACGAATTGCCGCACATTTTACCTTATTTCTGCTTAAATTAATATCTACATTAGTACTAGTCTCTAAATTGGTTTCTCGTACTTTGCTATGCTTTTTACGTCTTTGATGTTTGTGTTTCTCCCCATTAGCAGCGCCAACGCCATCTTCATCGCTATTACAGTCCGTTGTGTCCTTGCCTGATAATGTACGGGATCGTTTACGTTTTCCCGTTGTCATACTTTCACTAACGCTATTTTGCTTATTATTGCATAAATTTGTCTCACTTTTAACAGAAGATGAAGCTGCAGTTCGCTCTTTTTCCCGTTTCAGTCGCCGTAACTTTTTTCTCATGTAGTTTGGTGTAAATTTCACTTCACTTAAATCTTTAACTACTCTATCCATGATGATGTGATCGTATTGCGGCACAACACGCTCATAGAGTGCTTCATCGCCGCTTGAACTTCCACCGAATTGAATAGCCTCCAGAAACTTTTCATCAGTTACCCACGAGCTGCTGCATTTTCCGGATGTATTATTTTCAATTACATCATTGCCGTTAATTGTGGTAACGGTAGAGGTAGCGGCGGTCCCTTTTGTTTTCAAATAGTATCTACGCAATCGCTTCCTGTGTTCCGCCGACATGGGCACGGGCGCGTTCCAGTTGCCATTCACGTTTTTCACGTAACAGTTGTGAAGTATATCTATATGATGCTTGGTTATGCAGTTCGTTTGGATCTCGTAACGATTTTTTGCAGCACAATTTGGATCCTCCACAACCTCGTACTGTGGAAATGAGGGTGGTGGTAAATCGGGTGGCATAGAACCATCCAAAAATGTAGACTGCGGAACTGGAGGCGCAGGGAGAGAAACAGCGTTTGCTACAGCCGAAAAAGGAGCTACTATCGAAATTACTGGACTACTACTACTGATAATATGATCTGATTTGCCTATACTATTCACAGCTATAAAGTTGCCTCCCGCTTCACTAGTAGCGTTATGGCCATCTGATCCGGTTTGCTGCCGACTAAGAACTGCGCCCTCTACATCCGCAGCCTTCTGACTTAAGCGTAACTTGGCCGCTTCCACGAAACTATGAAGAGGGTCATTGTCCTCGTCATAATCCAAATCAAAAATCGATTTAACTGGTTTCTTAGGAGACTTTTTGACAGTTGAGCAGGTTTCTGCAATCATCGAAGGTATAGATCCTATTGTGGCAGCGTTCAGCACAGATAATGATGAATCGGACTGTATATCTCCTTTCACTAAGTGCGTTTTTGAATTGGATCCGTCACCTCCTGCGCGCACCAGATGATCTTCCTCGTCCTCTGATTTGATTATAACGACTTCCTTCTTCGGTGACTCTACTACCAGTTCTACAGCGCGCACTGTACAAGTACATACAAAATCTGAATCAATTTGATTCAGTTTCGAATAGTTTATAGGAGGCAGCTGCTTCATCAGATTGTGCAGGTATTCGTCAACAGACGAAAGGAATGGCCCAGCTTTATTTATGTCACCGATTTTACGGTCCAGTGATGGTGGTGGTTTGGCATCATTTGAATCCGTCGTGGAGTTTACGTCATCGATATCTGTAAAGGCATCCAAGAAGAACCAGGAAATTAATAACAGAAATGTTTGACTCGAACTGAAATAGTTTACCAGATTGTCGATAATTTGTTAGTGTCCCTACAAGCTCAGGAGAAGAACGAGTATTTAGCAGAGAAACTCTCGTATTGGTGAGGTCTGACTGGAAAGAAGCTTCTGAAAAGTAGAAAAATTTCCGTGAATATAGAACATTACAGCAATAAGAGATTCAACAAGGAATAGTAAATTATTGACATTTGAAATTTTCATATCAACTAACGGCTATTTGTGTCTAATGAAGCACCGATTTCGTGGAAATATAGTCGAACCTCTCTAAGTGGAAATTCCCCGAAGCCGAATTATTCTCGACGAAGCAAATCAAAAATATTTCTATATTTATGTATGTAGGTGAGTATTCGCAAACCAATGAGGGGTCCTACGCCCCCTTCACACATAATTTTCACCTCCGACCCATTTTTTTTTGTGCATAATTTTCAACCCGGCGCGGATTTTCTTCTACGGATCAAGACCATTTGGTGTACAAGATTTATGCATAAAGCGTCTATCTAGAGTGGTTGTATCCAGAATACATACACGATCCTGATACTTTTTGTATTTTAAAAACGTTGGTCCCTTCTACAAAAATGCGGTTGAGAGAACTGAAAAAGGTGCTCAAATAAGGCGGGTCCATGTCCTTCAACATGGTTTCCACGCTGCACGACCCGATGCCAGCCAATAATTTTTAGTTAGGTTTTGTGTCAAAAAAGCCTTATCAAAATTCACTTTCTGTCTGTCACACACGCTTATCTGCAAAACTGTTAAACCGATTCAAACGAAATTTGGTAGACATATAGAGACTATGAAACCCCATACATAAATTGACGAGTTTAAAAGCGGACTCCCTACACAAGCAAAAGGGAATGTAAAAATTTGTTTGACCGAATATAGTCAGGTGATATTTGTTTTGATGTAAATTGCAAAATCCACGAGTAAGGAATCCACTTTCATTTCGAGTGAAATTTATGAAGAATCTACTTCAGTCTTTTTTTGTATCTGTTGTAGATAAACTTTTGCATATTTACTAATAGTGTTGAAATGAGGTTGTCAATACAATACTTTCCAGATCAACTTATTTGTGCCAATGGGTCTGTAAAAAATAGAGTGCAACTGAATTTCCAACCGTGTACACACGGAACTGACGTGCACTCATCGTTCCTCACGTAGGTAAGCACAAAATCTTTTATACTTGAAGCGTCTACCTTCCGGTTTCCTAACTTGTTTTAAAATTGCATCTATTATCTTGCTTGATGTCGTTTCGAATACTAACATCCTGACCCAAGAATGTTTTCAATTGAATTTTTAAAAGATTTTGCCGATCTTTTCATCAACCGCTGTATTTTAAAGTAAGAGAAAAACATTCACATATAAGCTTACGATCATTTGTTATTAATAAATGTACGAATGACATTTTATGTACATCTATATTAGCTTTTTGTATGATTCCTGTCCATTAAATGTACGTCATTGTGAATTTTAATTTCTTAACTCGAAATTTCTATAATTCGGAGAATTTTTCATGGCAACTGAGAGTTTCACCTAGAGAGGTATTACTGTAGTATTCCACAAAAAACTTCGAGTATATAAAGAAGACAAAAACAGTTACCTGAGCAAGTTGACGGTGATACCGATTGTCGACTAGCCGCTAATGTTGGCGATGATGTCGCTGACGAACCTAGTTTTCTACTCTGTATATCAGCCAAAAGTTCTTTGGTAGTTTTGACTTTTTTACTGCCGAGCAGGAGTCGGGGCCGTTCAAACATTGATACGTTGAGCAAGGCATGAGTTTGAGCAATAACTGCATCAAAGCCCCGTGAACCTTTCTTTCGACCACGTTTTTTCGGTGCTATCGTTGTTGCTGTGTCGGCATTTTGTTGTTCAGTAACTACTGTCGAAGATGACTCATCACAGGGAATATTTGCTGTTCCCGTTACACTTTTGGAATTCAAACCGTGATCTTGCTGACCTGTTTGGGGCTGCTGTAATCGTTGTTGTGACTGTATACTCTTCGACGCAATGATGGCTTCTGGATTGCTGTCTGCATTCAACTGGAGTGTTTCTGTTGCTAGTGTTGCACGACTAGATGAAGAACAACTGTCCTCAGGGCCCATTTGTCCTGTTGTGAATGGAGAACAGCTGCGACTTTCGACGACCACTACGTCCGACGAGTCCGAGTAAGTTTTTTTCATTGCAGAATGAGTGGCATTGTCAGCTATGATACTACTGAAACCCGTGTTGTTGCTATTCTTGAATTTCCCAGCAAAAGTTAGATCTGAATCACTGGGAGCAGACTGCCCACCAATATCGTTGTGGGAAACTACTAAAGGACTACTATTCTGCATGGTCATTGTGTTGGTACTGATATTACTCGGAAACCGGCTCATGGAGCTACTCGAAAGGCTATCATGTGGAGGGAAGACCGTTCCACTAATAGTGGTATTGTGTAGTTCGTCGTCACCGCCGCCCATTGGCCTAAATTCGCCCACATACTGGTTAAGGAATGAAGCTGCACCTTGAGAATTCGCATGCGACTTCAATTGGGTGGCTAGTTCTGAGGTAGGCGGCGGTTTATCTGGACTTTGTTTGTTGCGTTTCTTATCTTTTTTATGTTTCTTACTTTTACGATGGCTACTCGATGAAGAGCAAATATCCGCTATAGCTGCATTTACAGGAGGCGTTGAATACACTTTTTGCACCACTCCTAGTGGCTCGTCCATTACCCCAGCGGCACCACCGACCCCAGCGCCAAGGCCCAATGAAACAGAATTGGAATCATGAAGATCGCCAGCAACCCCACTGGTGTTAGATACACCAAACAAGTTGTTTTCACCATTGAGAAGACCTGCTCTAACCATTGAAGATGATGTTGCAACCTGTTGTGGTCGCGAATGATTCGAATCGTCGTCCAAAAGGCTAACCGGCGATTGTCGGTGGTGACGTGAATGGGTAGCTTGCTGAGTGCTAGCCGTGGCGGCCGTTATATTTGGCAGTGGCGATTCAGAACGGCAGTAATTGTATCCGGTTGAAGGCTGAACTGGAAGAGCTGCAGGCATTTGACTTTTACTAAGCACATTTGCGAAACTGGTAGGTTGTTGCTGTTTTCTATCACCACTCATGCCAGCAGCTCCCGATACCATTGGGGAAATTACGCGTGTACCCCGAGTCTTCAACATATCCACCCGTTGTTGTGAACCGACCACCGACTGTTGTTGTGTCTGCTGTTGGTAGAATCCGCCATTCGATAAATTGCTATTGTTTTTACTACTCGTATTGCTATTATTATTGTTGGCACTTCCGGTCGAGATTTTATTCGTAGTATGACTGCTATTCATTGATAAATTATTCGCTACAATCGCATGCTGTGGTTGCTGCTGTTGTGATTGGTTATGATTGGAGGCGGCAACCAATGGTGGTGTGCACAAGACCGGGTTGTTGGCTGATCCTGCTGCGTATGGTGCCGTTTGCGGTGGTGGCAGTTGCTGAAATGTTGGCATGAAAGAATCGCGCCATTTTTTAAGCAAATTTTTTGCGCGGCGTGCCAGCGTTTCCGACGATGTTCGACGACGTAATTCATTGATATATTTTGCCAATCTGGTGGTCTCCAATTGTTCCTTAGTAATCGTTGTGTTTTCAAGTTGTTGTATGACGAATAGAACGGTTTGCATATCAACGACCTAGAAAAAAAAACAGAAGGGAAAAGTAGATAGATTGAAACGTTAACAAACTTTGAAAGATATAAAATAGAAATAAGAAGTCGGATTGTGGAGAGATTTATGTATTCCATTTTTTAGCACCCTCTTGAGACCTCTTAGTTTCTCCATGCACTCTAGATGGCAATTGAGAGGAAGCACTATTCTACTTACTATATCCAGATAGCTCAGTGGTTAGAGCACTGGGTTGTCATACGGAAGGCCACGGTTCAAATCTCGCTGGTGACAGTGGGATTTGTATCGTGACTTGACGTCAGATACCAGTCGACTCAGCTGTGAATGAGTACCTGAGTCAAATCAGGGTAATAATCTCGGGTGAGCGTAATGCTGACCACATTGCCTCCTACAGTGTTCTGTAGTGTACCGTTACGGTCTTGAATGAAGTGCTCTAACACACTTCAAGGCCCTGATCCAATATGGATTGTTGTGCCAACGATTATTATTATTATTCTACTTCGCTCTCGTAACCACCTTTCTAGCCTCTTCATTAAAGCTGCAGTCGCGTGCCAACTAAAACTTCTACGAGTTGACATTCGCGATAGAATAGATCATTCGACAGTGGAATATTGAAGAGGAGGTGACTTATGACCCGAACCTCAATTATGAAAGCACTACTTATACAAAGGATATATCGAGTAATGTCGCAGCACAGACATATGAGAATCAAGCTTTACAGAAAGGTATAGAGTTTCATGAGCCAATTTCATAAATGTAATAAACAACGTCCCTTAGTGTGGCAATAGCACAATACAAAGTAGGTATTGTGTTAGCGACCACTGTCATGAAAGAACTGCTGATATGATAGAGACAACAAAGCAAATTCCACTCCGGCTACAGAAAAATAAACATGGTACCAACGTATGCTGGCAGCATGTTCACTTTCCGTAGGAAAAGAGTTAGGCTCGATTATTCACCTCCTGTTCTAAAGCTAGTAACTATCTATCGGTCGTCTCAATGGGCGGAACGCTAACGACGATCATTTTCAGTACTAGAAACATCAGAGCTAGTGTGCTTGAGAAATTTACCAGAAGTTCGAAGCCATTAACTTTTTAATTCCTTTAGTAGTAATCAATGACCCGAAGGGATATTAATAAAAAAAAACGTGGCAAAAAATCCGAGCCATGGGGTACCACGATCCCGAGAAGAAAGTTGTTCCTTCTCAGTGGTATCCGAAATCGATCACTAAACACAGTCTTTACTTCAAACGGAGAAAGGTAGTAAATGCTGGATCATCTCTAAACCAGTATGAAAATGGCAGCTCCTATTCAGAGGATGAGCAGTTCAATGCCGTTTGCAATAAGAAAAATAGTTTGGTCCACTAGCAGGCACTAGGTATATACTGCGCATGTAGAAAAGGTAGATATCTAGATATAGATTAGAGCCCTGAAATCAAACAATATTTCGGGTAGTGGCAACATATTTTCCGAACTCCTGGAATACGGGGAGAGTTGCGAGGTAAATTGCACCCATATACCGATTAAATAAATGTTGATCGAGGAGAAATTCCCGGATAATTGGTGTAAAAACATCATTCATTCTATCATAAATAAAGGTAACAAACTGCTATGCGAAAGTTAATCTATATTATTCTAGACTTAATGTACCTTTGGACTTAAAAACGTTTCAAAGTAAATTTTACGTACATACATTAGAATCTGGAATGACGAGTTTATGGGTGAGTTAAAAGTTGGGTCTCTGACGGCTTGGTGGAGATTCGCCCGAGCTCGGCAGCTCCCCATGACTTGGCAACGAGGAACACCTCCGCCTGAGCAATTCGACTACTTGTCAGGATGGGAGCCGCGAGACTGGCTAGAAAATAGTCCATAATTTTTCATTTTTTGACAGGAAGAGAAAAAATAAACAAGATGGGAAACCGGACGCTTCAGGTATGAAAAGTTTTGTGTATTCCTTTTATAAAGACATTAAATGTGCATTTGTCCCATTAATACGTAGCACATAGAACATGCATATATTGAGGAAAAATATCCACTTTCAACTTCAACTTTGACCTATTATAACTTCGCTAGTAATAGTGCGATTTCCCCCTTTGTATGTGTAAGGACTCCGCTAAAGTTCGACGTAGAATTATGTAACTCATTGTATGCGTGAGCGTTCACAGTTCCACCTTTTCACCAAAGTTGGTATCAATCGCTACAACCGTTTCCGAGCAAAATGCATGTGACAGATAGACAGACAGTTAACCGATTTTAATAAGGTTTTGTTTTACACACCACGCTCTGAAAAACCAATTGTCAATAAAGATAGATCAAAGGAAAGCTCGACGTATGCGTGCCGCACGAGTTAACGCCAAAAATACCAACAGCGACCAAGCCAGGATTAACCTCTAGGAAGGTTTTGCCGTGTGTCCGGATAGCTGAATGGTTAGAGCACAAGGCTGTCGTACGGAAGGTCGTGGTTCAAATCTCGCTGGCGGCAGTGGGATTTATATCGTAATTTGACGTCGGATACCAGTCGACTCAGCTGTGAATGAGTACCTGAGTCAAATCAGGGTAATAATCTCGGGCGAGCGTAATGCTGACCACATTGCCTCCTACAGTGTCCTGTAGTGTACCGTTACGGTCTTGAATGAAGTGCTCTAACACACTTCAAGGCCCTGATCCAATATGGATTGTTGTGC
Organism: Hermetia illucens; assembly: GCF_905115235.1. Classification (NCBI taxonomy): domain Eukaryota; kingdom Metazoa; phylum Arthropoda; class Insecta; order Diptera; family Stratiomyidae; genus Hermetia; species Hermetia illucens. The sequence continues at coordinate 5,176,322 of NC_051855.1, read as the reverse complement.
CAATGATTATTATTAAGGTTTTGCTGTATGTTTGGTGGGATTTGTAGCGACTCATCTGCTATGAGCTACTTTTCTACGGCGGAACTCTTAATTGTACTATCAACAAATTGACAGTCTGAAGGAAGCAATCGTCTAGCTTTAGCCAATAGGAAAGTATCTGTGTTCCATCAAGATAACGGCAGGCCGCATACATACATATATCGTAACTCGCAAGAAACTGTGGGAGCCTAGTTGGTTGGTTGGTTATACGTATTCTCCAGGATCCAACTGTCAACTATATACAAAAAAAAAAAAAGAATTAAACTCAACGAGAGAGAAATAAAATCCATAAGATATGATTGCGGCAATTGATAAAGTCCAAAATAAGCAAACAACTATGAAGGATACTTTTAGCTAGTGTAGAACATAGAAGTCCAGGGAAGGTCTGTTAATTAGCGGTAGAATGTTCGTTTTTGAACACTCTCAAAGACAAGTGAGGAAGGACGAAAATATCCTTTTTAGGAAATTAGACTTTGATTGAAAATTGTCTCGGCTCCGATAACGAATGCTTTTTGAAGAAAATCCCGAAATATTCCAACTAACATTGGAATTTTCCGTTCAATTGAGAAACAACCACAAATTCATCAAACTTCTTGATTGATTCTGGCCTTTCATGCATCGTAACGAGGCTTGATAAGTGGATTTCCCTCCAGGTTGAAGTTTTCCCAGAAAATTTCAATGAAAAACAAAATAACATAAGGGCGGTCCGTACAATTTTTAAGCAGGGCTCAGTTTTTATCCGCGTAATTTTCGCCCGGATCTGAATTTTCTTTCTACGGCCCCGGTCGTAATCTAGGTTTTCCAAACTGAAAAAGACAAAATTATCCATTAACCCTTGACTAACAGCGTATGGTCCAAGTGGATCCCACACGTGTTTCGCTCTCATATTCATATTTTTTTAACTTAGGCGCACGTGCAACTAAGTAATCACATTACGTCACGTTTTGTGAAAACGTCTAATTTAAGAAAACTTGTGAATGCAATCAATATATCAAGAAAGTTGGTATTTATTTGCTAGGACCACGAAAGGTAGATTAAATACTAATTTGAAAAATAGAATAGAAAACTTTTTAGAGCACACGAAACATCTGAGTGCGAATGGCGGTGTTACGTAGGTAGCTTAGGTACTGAGGAAGAGAGTAAGTAGCTTTCGAAATACGTATTTACTAACTATTAAAATATATTGTAGGAGAAAGCTACCTAATTTTATTTTTATTTGGACCACATACTTATTACAGTGTTCGATTTTGAGTATCTTTGTAAGTGTGTATAGCTGAAAAAAATAAAATAAACACCTTTTTAGGTTTAATTAGGTTCTGAACCTTAACAAAACAATCTTTTTATGAGATCAATGAAATATAAAACCAAGTAGGAATACCGGAAGCTTCAGTATAAGGTTTTTTGTTCACCTTATGTGAGCAGCTCCTCGCATGTTTTTTCCATTTGTACATAGCTAAGAATATAAAATATTCCGTCATATATTGCCAGACAAAATATGCATATAAAGACATAAATATATTGCCCAGAATCAATTTAACGCATTTCCACTTTACTGTGTGCACGAAAGCATACGTATCTGCACACATAACCTCACATCCAACTTATTGAACACTACCCGTCAAATTCATTTGCATATAGCGCATGAAGTGAAATCAATGTTGTGCAAAAGTTAGTTGCGACTAGCGATTAACGAATGAAATTAATTCATTCATAAGTTAGTTGCAACAATTGAAAATTTGATTGTTATGTGCAACTAATTGTTTTATTTCTATTCGTTGAGTGATTTCAATTGATTGACGGTGAGTTACATGGAAATCGATTAAGGGGGGTCATTTATTATAATTCTTTTTCACCACATACAGTCTGTTACATAAGTGCGCGGTCACTGTTACACGTAGATAAAAAATCTGAGCGTCCTGTTCCTTTTTCTATGACATAGAGGGCACCGCAGTTCTTTATGCTTTTTGTAAAAAGTCAGCTCTCTGTCAAATTTAGTCTTTAATTGAGTGGTTTTTCGAAATGAGTACTGTTTACGCCTCTCGCTTTGAGGCAATTTTTCTATGTTTGCATGAAAAAAGACCCAAATTAACGCAAACTGCTGCTGCGAAATATATGGGAAAGTCGAAGCAATTCGTTAGCAAGTGGATAAATCGCTATAAAAAGGTCGGTAACGTTGATGATTTTCCTGATCGCGGAAGTGCAAGCAAAGTCTCAAAAAAAGACGAAAAAAAGATTCTCGCATTGTTCTCGAAAGATCCAACTTTGACTTTACGTGGAGCTGCTGTGAAATTGAAAGCAAAAGGTGTTGACATATCTTACGGAACGAATCGCAGGCACTTGCTTGCCAATAAACTGAAATATCGCAGTACTTTGGAAAAACCAATGTTGAGTGCAAAACACGTTGAAAAACGAATGGAATGGGCGAAGGAAAACTTGGACCGCGATTGGAGCAACGTAATTTTTTCTGATGAATCCTCCTTCTGGGCATTTCCGAGCATCAAACACGCCTGGGCAACCTCCACCAGTAGGATGCTTCAACGGACTGTTAAACACCCCGTCAAGGTCCATGTTTGGAGGTGCTTCTCAAACAAAGGTTTCGGTACTTTGTTCTTATTTACCGCGAATTTAAATGCCGAAAAAATGAATAAAATATATCAAAAGGCTTTGTTACCATCTACTAAGCAATGGTATATTAAGAAAAATGAAAGCTGGATCCTTCAAGAGGACAACGATCCGAAACATCGGAGTCGAGCGTGTAGCGAGTGGAAGGCGCAAAACGGAGTTGTCACTTTAGATTGGCCATCTCAGTTACCGGATGCAAATCCCATAGAAAATGTGTGGGCTCTGATGAAAATGCAGCTTCGCAGACGCAAGCCATGTAATTTAGATTAACTTTCTCGACATATTCGGAACATTTGGAGGTCTTTTCCGGTAGAATATGCAGAAAAACTAGTGGAAAGTATGCCCCGACGGTGCCAGGCCATAATTGACAATGCAGGTGATTGGACTTGCTACTGAGGTATTTGCATTGAGTACTGACGACCAAATTATCAATAAATTTGCGAATTTTCGAAAAATCAATTGTTGTTATTATTTAACAGTGACCACGCTCTTATGTAACAGATTGTATTTATTAATATGTTGAGCGGAGTCGGGACTTTGGGTGCAAGCAGTACAGACGTACTCTGAAGTGTTCAAAGTTTTCAAGTTTTTAGACGAATTTCTTTTTTAACTTTATAAATTTTATAACTAGTATTGGTTTTGCTAATATACCTAATTAGTTTTGTGCTCAAATATTAAAGTTGTCTGAAAGTGGCAGAAAGCGAACAAGGGGGAATGAATCCCCGGATGATAATCTTCGAAGCAAACTGAGAGTTCTGCGAAGACCACCACCATTACCATCTGAAATGGCGGGCGCATCCAACCGGTTTAGCATTTTACAAGTAGATGAAAATGAAATGGCAGTGGATAGCGATACAGTTAATGTGGTCACCGCCACTCAAAAGGAGGTAAAAATTCCACCTATTGTCTTTCCGAAACTACAGAAAGCTGAAATTGACGAGGCGGTGGATAAACTCAATGTTACTGTATACTATGTCAAGTACTCAGGCATCGGACGGAAACTTTTCACTGACACTATCGAAGACTTTGATCGAGTTATTAACCACTTCAAAGTAAATAAGACTGAATTCTTTACTTATTGTCGACCAGACAAAAGGCCGATCAAAATTTTGTTATCGGGCCTGCACAGCATGGATAATAACAAACTGGCTGAGCTGCTTAAAACCGAACATGGCATTACCTGTCTAGATGTAAAAAAGTTTGAACCATCGAAATCCCGCTACACCGAGCAAACGTTTTACATTTTATATTTTGAAAAAGGTACGATCAAGCTAGCGGATCTCCGTCGAATAAAATCAATTCAGCGTACAATTATCACTTGGAGTTATTATAGTAATGCACGAAGTGGCCCCACTCAATGTCACAACTGCCAGCTTTACGGCCACGGTAGCTCCAACTGTAATCTGCCTACTAAATGCCAAATTTGCAGCATTTCGCACAAAACAACTGATTGCCAGTATGCAAAACTCCAACCTGATCTAATTAGATCATTTCTAAAGTGTGCTAACTGTAATCTTCAGCATTTAGCAAGTGATCCTACTTGCCCAAAGCGTCAAGAGTATTTAAATGCTGTCAGGGGAGCCGCATCTAGACGAAATCATTCAAGTTACCGTCAGCCGACCAAAACCGCAGCCGTCAATCATTTGAACAATGAAAGCTTTCCTCCTTTAAAGTTACATGGTAATTCGAATTTGCAGCAGAGTGCTTCGAAGTCGAACTTTGAACCCTCACGAACATCGTTTAGTCATGCAGTCAGGAACGGACTGCCTACGACCAATAGTAGACATACAATTAATAATGCGAGTAACCGGTTTTCTCCAGAGCAAATGATAGAACTGTCAGCCGAGCTTATCACAAATCTTTCAGACTGCAAGTCTAGAACAGACCAATTTAATGTCATTGTAAACTTAGCTGTTAAGTTCCTTTACGGTCCATAAACTTAAAGTAGTTCTATGGAACGCACAAAGCGTTAAAAATAAGTCCGATGAGCTTTTTGACTTTGCAATAAGTGATCATATTGATATTTTGTTATTAACAGAAACTTGGCTTAAGAGTAAAGATAAGTTCTTTCATCCTAGTTTTGAGACTTATAGGAATGATAGGCAAGATGTAGTAGGCGGGGGGGTTGCCATAAGTTTAAGAAATAACATCAAGCATAAAATATTACCCGCGTTCAAAACTGAAATTCTTGAGACTATTGCTTTAAGACTAGAGGAGTTGGATTTGAATATTGTCGTTGCTTACTTTCCAGGCACGAAGCTTAATGTGCAGAAACTAAAAGCGTTTGAAAACGACCTTAAATTACTGATTAGTAAAAATGAAAAATTACTCCTTTGTGGTGATTTAAATGCACGACACCGTCATTGGAACTGTGTAAAAGCGAACAAGGCTGGCAAAATACTTTTTGATCTTGTTTGTGAAAGAAACCTTTTTATTCACACTCCCACAAGACCCACCTTTTTGAACCCTAGGGGATACGACTCTACATTAGATCTTGTAATTTCAAACGGCCGAATCAGCATCGACCAACCTGTAACAGGGGACAAATTATCTTCGCCTCATTTACCAGTAGCCTTTCAACTAACTTCTGAGACTTCACTATCAAATTCAGACGAATCAGTGGATAGAATTAGAATAAACTGGTTGAAATTTAAGAAATACTTGAATGATATTATACAGCTTAAAAATTTAAATTTAGCAAAGATCAGCTCTACCGACAAATTGACTCCCTAATTAGTACCCTTTATTGCCATATTAATAGTGCCATAAAATTCGCATCCTATCCTGAGCAAGCCGATTCATTTCCAAACCAAGTCATTGATGAGGGAACCAAATTCCTAATTTCTTCAAGAAACTACCTACGGCGTCAAAGGCAGAAAACTCGAAGCAGAAGCACAAAAACCGTGGTAAATAAGCTTACTAAAGCCATTCAAAGTCGAATCTTCGGTGCTAAAAACAAGCGATGGGGTAGAATGCTTCAAGAAATTCCTAAAAACGGTGATAAATTATGGAAATTAAATAAATTATTAAAGAAGAAGAAAATTATTCCGCCCATGCGGAACGCCGGTGATATTATTTACGATGATGAGTCTAAAGCGGAACTTCTAGCAAATCAGTTCCAAAAAGCCCATTTAGCGTCAGACCACTTAGGATCGGTTTTGCTCAACAAAACCGTTCAGGAGAGGGTGGAAAAACTGCGTACTTCATTCTGTGATTTCGATGCTCGTGAACTTTGTTCCCCTAGAGAAATCAAGGCAATCATAAAGCACTTAAAGCTAAAAAAGGCTCCAGGTCCAGATCGGGTAACGAACTCAATGGTTAAGAACTTTCCTAGAAAGGCGATTGTATACTATAATTTCATCGTGAACAGCTGCTTAAAGCTCTCTTATTTTCCAAAAGTTTGGAAGGAGGCTACGGTAGTACCCATTGTTAAACCAGGTAAAGATCCAAAACTGGCTGACAGTTACAGGCCTGTTAGTTTAATTTCTAGTCTCAGCAAAATTTTTGAGAGAGTTATTCTAGCCCGTGTTAATAAGTTTCTAAATCAAACGAATTTATTACCTGATTTTCAGTTTGGCTTAAGACCTAAACATTCAACTTCACATCAGGTGTTTCGGGTGACCAGCGAAATCCAAAAAATTTTCAAAGATAAAGAGTCCTTAGGATTTCTTACTTTAGATATTCACAAAGCGTTCGACTGTGTTTGGCACTATGGGTAGGTATACAAGCTATTACTGTTCAGGTTTCCAATATATCTGGTCAAGCTTTTACTATCATTTTTAACTGGAAGAAGGTTTACAGTAAAAGTAGGTAGCAAACAATCAGATCGATCGATTCCAGCGGGGGTTCCTCAAGGTTCTCCACTAAGCCCTACACTGTTTAATATCTACACCTCGGACATTCCAACTGCCCCAGGGTGTAAACTAGCTGCATTTGCCGATGATGTTGGCATTATTTCTTCCTCTAACGATCCTTCAACAATTATATCATCTCTTGAGAACCAGCTGGATTCTCTGTATCAATTTTATTTTAGGTGGAAGATTAAAGTGAACCCTTCTAAAACACAAGCTGTGTTCTTTACGAAAAAAAGATGCAAAGCTAAGCTGCCAAGCAGAGACATAAATTTTCTTGGGGAGAGTATTAAGTGGTGTAATAGCTTAACGTATTTAGGAGTCGTCTTGGATAAAAAACTTACATTTAAAGATCATACTGATTCAATTTGTTCGAAGATATCTAAATCATTTTGCTCGCTTTACTCGCTGCTACACAGAAATTCTAAACTATCGGTAGACAATAAATTGATTATGTTTAGAATGGTTATCCAACCAATTATTTCATACTGTGCTCCGGTTTGGTCTCAATGTGCAAGAACACATAAACTTAAAGTTCAGCGTGCGCAAAATAAAATCCTCAAAGTAATTTTAAACAAATCGTTTGACTTGTCAACTGAAAAACTGCACAATGAGGCAAAAGTCAAATATGTTGAAGATTTATGCTTATCGAACTCCGTCAGATTTATGAACAACTGTAGAACTGTTGGCAACCCTCTAATAAATATCCTATGCTCGTCATAAATTCTAGGTTAAGGTAGTTCAAGTTAAGTTAAGTAGGTTAAGTAGATCTAGTAATTTTGAACAAGGTTTTTTGCACTTTTCCTTGGGTAATTCATACCATAGAACGAATTTATTTATTTGCGATGCAAATTTTAATTTTGTAGAGTAAAGATGAGTCTGGTATCTACAGCCATAAGTTCTGCTATTGTATAGAAGGTTAAGATCATGAATAAAGCCGAATAAACAGAATAAATAATATGTTGAGCATGCGTAGTAATTTTTCCAGCTCGATAGCATAGTTCATTATTGAGATACAGAACAACTTATGCACCCATCTCCAAAAAAAAAAGTCTGAGTGTAATTATGCGGTGTTTCCAACGATTAATTATCTGAAATAATAAAAAACTTGTTTCTTTTTCGTTGGAGTAGATATTTATTCTTGCAAATATCGATATTTCGGGAACCACTTGTTCTCTTTATCAGTGCTAATAAGACTTGTTAGTATCTACACCAACGAAAAAGAAACAAGTTTTTTATTATTTCAGATAAAAAAAGGTGTTTTCTGTTGCCACGCTAGAGGGCGCTGTGATCATCTTAAAGAAAAAATGTAAACGGCATTTTAACGGACTTACCCACAGTTCGCAAATCAGGATTATTAAAAAATTTTAAAAACTAAATTTTAGGTGCCTTGTTAAGTTTTTTTTTTTTTAATGAATAAAAAAACTACCGAATGAATCGCAATTATCCTAGTTTGCGGACCGTAGAAATATGTTTTCAATAAGTCCTGAACATTTCAAAGAATTTCTTTGGATAGATTTTGGTCTATGGTGGCAGTCGATTTTCAACATGCAGTTTCGAGAAAAACGCATTTAAAAAGTAGAATGCGATTTTTAACCATAAAATCTTAACTGGCCATTAATGCCACATGCAAAGCCTTGGCTTCAATTCCAATGATTTTAGCGAAATCATTCGAATGTCATTCGGACCTATAAATACGCGCTCTATTACGGCAATCGACAAAAAAATTCGATTCCTCGGATCCGACACACGGAATGACCCCCTTAATTGAAAAACCAATTGGAAAGTAAGCGATGATTTTATGAATTGTGTAAAAATTATTATAGACGTTCTGAAATTTGACCGAGGTTCGCGTGGCGATGTTGAAATAGTGTTGCTGTTGTTATTCTATAGGTATTTTGGGAACAGGGCGTTTAATCTTTTCCGATTTTTTTTATGTTAATAGATGCAAATCGCAGATCGTCATCGATAGAAGGGTTTAGGGTTGCCGTTCTTGATTTTGGAGGCAGTAAATTTTAAAAAAAGTTGCCGTTTTAGGATCTGTAGCGGAGTAAAATTTAGAAAAATTATTTCGCACGTGTAAAATTTGCACTTCTGGTGCTACTTGAAGGCATTTTTTTTTGCGGTTGGATTTTAGCAAGTTATTTAAGTTCTCCCGTATGGCTACGAAAATTTTCATTCAATTTCACATAATAATACAAAAGGTAAGAACTGTTCGCATATGGCAATCCAATATTTCGCAATTTAACGTCGTCGAAAATCCTTAAACGACAACCCTTTTTCCGAAACGTATGACCTAAAAATCCAAGAGCGGCTACCCTGGCCTCTTCTATCGAAAACAAAACGCGTTCCGCTACCATTGAACAAAAAAAAACATTTTAAATCTAAAGGCGGCAACCCTATTTACAAAATGACCATAAAAATAACGGTACAACACTATTCCCACATTCTATTAAGTGAAGTGAACCACGGAGAGAACTCACAGAAGAGAAATCACTCGTGAATACGACTAATCAATTGTTAGTCGATCTTTCCAATTAACAACTGACAGACACTGAATTGATTTTAATAAGATCTTGTTTCACACAAAACCTTAAAAATGACAAACTAAACATAAACAAAAACAAAGCGAGTTCATTAGAATATATCTTTACTAAATGACTTTAACAGATACATTTGCCATATTTTGAACGTTGTTTTTGGTCCTTTTTTCGGCCCATGAAGAACTATTGTGCCCCTCTTACTGGTTATAGTGTACCTATTGATCATAGTATCTCAAGTAGGTCTATAACCGTTAGGAACTTTGATATGTTCCCTGCTTCTAGATCTTTCAGCTTTGCATCTGGTATTAAGTGTTCTCCCAGATGCCTCGACCTACTTTGCACAAGTGCCGGACACTGTCCCAGGACGTGCATAGAGGTTTCGTCCTCCTCCTCACAAAACCTGCAGGCAGTGTCCGTAGATATCCCTAGGTGATAGTTCAGCCGGCAATGACCAGCGAGAATTCCCACTATGAGTCGGAGGTTCTTTTTGGTGAGGTTTAAGCAATCCTTTGTGCCTTTGGGTTCGTATCCCCCAATAAGCACCCTGGACTGCTCCATCCCTGGTAGGCCCACCCAGTATAATTCTCTCAACCGTTCGTTTTCATTTCTTAGATTCATAGCCATGAAACCGTGTCCGATTCCACAGAAGGGTTCTGGCCCGTGCAAAGGCGTCCCTGCTCCCTTCTTGGCTAATTCGTCCGCTGCCTCGTTGCCTTCCAACCCAGCATGGCCTGAAATCCAAAGTATCCAGACTTTGTTGGACGAGCCGAGTGTATTCAGTCTCTCAAGGCATTCCCATACTAGTTTAAAGTTCACCTGGTTGGACCTAAGTGCCTTAATCGCTGCTGGGCTATCGGTGAGAATAGCTATGTTCTGCCCCCTATAGTTCCTTTGCATATTAAAGGAGGCACATTTGTCTATGCCGTATATTTCCGCCTGGAATATGCTAGTGTACCTGCCCATTGGCTCAAAGTACTACACAGATAATAATGCTCTTCTTTGCGCTCGGGTTTTTCCATGAAGCGCATATTTAGGTTTTTACTGCTGTAAAGGTTTCGACATGTTTCGTGTGCTGTAAAAAGCTTTCTATTCTTTTTTGGAAATCAGTAAAAAACTACTGAGCAATTAATGTTTTTCGTGAACAAATGGTGTCATCAAATCTATATATTGCATTCCATAGGTTTCCTAAATTAGCTCTTACAAAACTAACCATTTGTATCGCTTCTTGCCTCAAAAATACCCTAAACCGACCGCATGTATCATTTTTCTCTTCCCTAGAGCTAATTGTACCGTAAAAGCTATCCACATGGATAATTCCACCGCCTTCCGAACAACTAACATTCTCCACTTCTTCTCTATCACTATTCAGGTCATCGTTAAATAATGTGCTTCTCCCGAGGATATTATCGCTCTCGAAATTCATCTTCCAAAAATACACGTTTTGCGGGGCATTTAGATTTCGTGATATTTTTGTTCCAAATTTATGAATAAAGCAAAAATATTCATAAATTCAAATTAAAAAAATATACACAACTGCTAAGCCATTTTTAAGGTTTTGTGTAAACATAAAACCTTATTAAAATCGGTTTACTGTCTGCCTGTCTGTCCGTCCATCACACGCATTTTTCTCGGAGACGGTTGTAGCGATTGACACCAAATTTGGTAGAAAGGTGGGAACTGTGAACGCTCACGCATATAGTGAGTTACATGCTTTTACGTTGAATTTAAGGAGGCGTCCCCATACATGCAAAGGGGGGTGTCAATTTTCTTTTCACCAAATATAGTAATGTGGGGTATCGAATGAAAGGTCTTGTTTAGTGCTTTTCGAAGCCAGTCTTAGTTTTGACATTTGTTGGAAAGGTGGAGAGTGAGGAGTTGAAAGTGATCATTTCTTTAACGGATCCATTCTCAGAAACTGCTTAACCGAAAAATCTGAAGCTTCCACTATATGGTGCCTAGGCTCCAAAATACCTTCCGTATCGATACCTGTTCAAATAAAGTTAATAATAGTACATTACTATAATTTTTAATAATTGGCAGGAAAAGCCCCCTTAAGTTCCTCCTAGAATCACGAAATTTTGCAGCAGTGTAGGCTACAGCATGATCCTACCAAATTTGGTGAAAATCGCACTATTACTAACAAAGTTATAATAGATCAAAACTGTCGGTTCTGTGCAAATTCATGACTTTGAATGTCAATATCACTTGAATGTGGATATTTTCACATAAAATGTGCATATATTACGCGCTACATACTAATGGGACGCATGCACACACAAATCTCTTTATAAAAGAAATACAGAAAACCTTTCATACCTGAAGCGTCTAGCTTCTGGTTTTCCGACGTGTTAGTTCGGCTCCTAGCAAAGACTGACTGTCCTACGTTCGCCAGGAATCGCAGCACGTGACGTGATGATATTACTTACATGATTGCGCGCGTAAGTTGATAAGTATAAATATTAGGGCAAAAAACCTACAGTGGGGTCCACAGGGGAAAATTGCGAAGCGTCTTCGGTGATTTGAACATTTAATCTTCAAGGTTGGAGATGTTGAAGTCGAGGCGAAACGACTAAAAGACCGGCCGAAACAATGATGGCTTGATACACTAGATGGTTAGCTATCATTTCTGACGGGCGTAAGGTTTTTGTACAAGTTAAACTAGTAGCTTCTTCACAAATAATGCCTATTTTACATCTTTTTTTTAGCCTTATCTCGTTCACAAGCGGGATCTTCCACATTAGTATGGTTGGTAATCGCGGGAGATCATTCGCTACCATTTAATGTGCAACAGGCCAGTGCGTTGCTCACACTATTTTATCCGTGGCTTCATTCGCAAGACGGCGATCAACAGCCGGTGTTAAGGTGCGATGATCTCATAGGGAATGGTTTTCCGATCAGTGCCGGTTCTAAAATGTTGACTTCTTATGAGAATATAGTCGATTTGCGCTTTACTATTCCCATTATAAAAGGAAGATGAGACGATTGTTTGATAAACCATGTTTTCACAAGTACAATCTTATGGATGTATACGCTCGCCATCGTCATTTCGTGCTCCAAATCCTTTACTCCACCCTACCTGTTGAAGTCTGGTTTTTCACCAACATGACCATTAAGGTCCCCTGCACCGATAATATAGTCATCAGCAGGCACGTTACAAGTTTTTGCATCGGGAAGTTACCAGAATGCATTTTCCTTGCCATCAGGTAGATCTGTCTGTGATGCGATCAGCTGATATAATGATGAGCTTCATCATCATGCAAAGGAAAAGCTTATTTTCACTTCTACAGTAAATGGTGATTTGAGAGCTTCTCCACTTCATCCAGGCTTATGATATGCCAAGCAGAATTTCCAAATAAAGGTTCAGTGTATCAATGGTTTATAGGTTTACAAACATGAAGAAATGCACGAAAAAGACAATTACAAAGCACAAAAAAAACATGGGCCTCACCAGACGTTCAATCAACTTGATTATATTTTCAATGGGAAGCGAGCTTTAACATCCTTGACGTACGCTCATATCGCAGGAAAAATTGCGACAATGATTACTATCGGGTCAAAGTAGTAGCAAGCTCACCCAAGGTATCAGGTTCCATATTCAAAAGTGGAATAAAGAAACGGCACCGAAGGAAGTCAGAGCGTTGGAAGAACAATCCCCGTAGACGCTGAATCAACATCAGAAAACCAAAAGCATTGTTGTACAGTGGGCTCAGCCAAAAGACTCAATCAAGACGGCTGCAGAGAAAATCACTGAATAGCAACGTCAATGCAAAAGGAATAAACTGTTCATTCCTTTTGCGAAGCCATCGGTGAAGAAAACGTTTCATATAAACAATATCATGAGCGATCCAGAGGAGCCAAGTGAGACAACTACGCTGACAAAATCTGCAGAAAATGGAAACGAAAACATATTAATGACAAGGTCTGCGGATTGAATAATAAATTTAAGAGACTTCATTTAAGATCCTCCTACAAATCGAGGAAAGAATGACCGCAGGATAGACAGTGGGAAGTCTTATCGGAGACACGAAGCAAATAAAAAAATCAGTAAGCCCAATATTTCGAGGAGCTCCTCAATGCCCCAACTTAATCTCCTCGTATCGATTGAACATGAAACCGTACAGTCATCTGTCCCATTACCTCACAAAAGTCAAGGCTGCCCTGAAAATGCTGATAAGTGTTAAGTGTGAATGGAGTGCCTGAGAATCTGCTATAAACAAGAATTATAGGGGCAGCGACCAAGCCTCATGAGCACATAAACACTGTCTTGTCTTACGAAACTAGGCCAGTAGTGTCATTTGCCCTATTTATAAATGATGAGAAACGGCTGAGATCTATAAAGGGATATCGTTGTTGTGTGCATATTATTAAAGTGCTATCAAAAATAATCAAAAGAAGGCTCGAACCTTTTTCAAATAATATTGTCGGCGAATTCCACGGAGAATATCAACGACTAGATACTGAACAAAAGCTAGGAAAATATCGTTCATATCCACCACAATTCGGAGACTTGAAACATATAAGCGACAACTAAGCGCCTTGCTGCTGACCCTAATATTATTCAACATCGCTCTGGAGTACATAATTCGAAAGGTGTCGGTGGATCTACAAGGTTCGCTACTGATGATGATGATATGGAAATCCTGGTGCGATCGAAAAAGACCGCGAAAAACCCTTCGACTTAAACTGCACGCCGATATCGAGTCCACTTTGAAGACAGAAAAGGAAGGTCAATTACCTTTCTTGGACCTGCTGTTGAGGAATAAGGAAAAGAAATTAAATTAAAATTAAATCTACAGGAAACTGACAGACACGAAATGAATTATCCCCAGTAATTCGAACCATGCTGATTAGCACGAAGTCGCCTCTTTCTACCACATGATTCACCGGATGCTAACTCCTCCTATTTCCTCGCTCACCAAGCTGACTCCAGGTCAACAGCCCGCACGGAGAACAGCTTTGCAATTCAACGAAATTTCCTTTTCGTTAACACGAAAACTGGGGAGACATGGTTTGGACGTCATCTTCAGCATTCATTGTGCATCGACATAACTTTTTGCATGATCAATTAGCATGTCGAACGAATTTTCAAGCCGTTCTGTAGGAATTTCCTTCAGAATCGCAGTCGACGCCTTTTGTATAATAATAAAATATCAGCATAGGGCGTTCCTTTGAGTCACAAGGTGTCAAATCAGAAGAATATGGTAGGTGATCGACGGTTAAAATGTTATTTTTGGTCAATAAATCATTGGTAAGTGTCGATCCCGAATTGCCGTTTTCATACCGCCCACTATGTATGCTTGATACTGCTGGGAAAGTGCTCGAAAAGCTCATCAGAAGTAGATTTGCTGAAGCGATACGCGCTGCCGGAGATTTATCTCCCCGGCAGTTTGGTTTTAGGGCAGGGAGATCGACAATTGATGCTGTCATGCAGTTCGTGGACGCCGTTCGACGAGCAGAGGCACATAGCCGCCGAACTCAACGGGTGGTGCTCCTCGTAACGCTTGACGTCAGAAACGCCTTCAATTCCGTAAGATGGAAAGACATTCTAGGCACACTAGACAATACCTTCAACGTGCCGGATTTTGAGCGACTATCTGAGGAACCGCTCCCTGCTCTATGAAACAATAGAGGGTCAAAGGTGGATGGAGGTCACGTCGGGGGTAGCACAGGGATCCATCCTAGGGCCGGACCTCTGGAACGCTACCTATGACAGTCTGCTTAAACTCGCGCCTGGTCGGCTACGCAGATGATGTCGCAGCGCTTGTTGCTGGACGCACTGTCGAACAGGCGCAAAGCAGACTCGGCATATTGATGCGACGGGTAAGCGGATGGATGACTACTCATGGTTTCAACCTTGCACTGGAAAAAACCGAAGTAGTCATCCTGACTAAAAAGAGAATTCCGACCCTGCATCCCATATCGTTCGGCGAGTCGATCATCGAGTCAAAATCAGCGGTAAAGTACCCCGGGTTGACTCTTGACTCAAAGATGAGCTTTTCTGAGCAAATCCAAGCAGCAGCGAACAAGGCTGCAGCTGGAGTTTCGGCGTTAAGTAGGCTAATGGCAAACATTGGAGGTCCTACGTCTAGTAGGCGACGTCTCCTGATGAGTTCAACGCAGTCTGTCCTGCTCTACGGCGCAGAGGTATGGGCTGGCGCTCTTAACAAGGAGGTATATCGCAAGCGCCTCGCGCAAGTACAGAGACGGGGAGCTTTACGGGTGGCGTCTGCGTACCGCACTGTCTCTGAACCGGCCGCGATGGTGATCGCAGGAGTAATCCCCGTTCCCCTTCTTGCTAGGGAGCGTCAGGCCATATACAGGCGCAAGTCAGATGAGCCAAGGGAGGTGGTTGCTCGCGAAGAACGGACTCTAGACGAGTGGCAGCTCTCTTGGCAAAATGAAACTAGAGGCAGATGGACTACGCGGCTCATCGGCAACTTACGTGCGTGGCTGAATCGGAAGCATGGTGAGACTCACTATTTCCTTACCCAATTTTTAAGTGGGCATGGAAGTTTTCAGTCTTACCTGCACAAGATTGGAAAGGCGCGTTCTCCGGATTGTGTGTTTTGCAATGGAATTGTGGACGATGCCCACCACACTTTTTTTTCTTGCGGAAGGTGGGATGGGGTTCGTCAGCAGCTCTGTTTAAACACAGGGGATCTCTCTCCAGACAACATTGTCGAAGAGATGCTGAGGACTGCTGACAGGTGGAATCGTGTTGCCTATTACGTTCGGGCCCTTCTCATCCCGGATGGCAGGGGGTTCCTTGAACTGACAGTTCCCTTCCTCCTCTCCCCTCCCGTTGGTGAAAGGAATTCCCTGATTTGAAGGCTCCGCAAAGCGGGAAAGTTCAGGGACTCCTTGAACTGACAGTTCCCTTCCTCCTCTCCCCTCCCGTTGGTGGAAGGAATTCCCTGATTTGAAGGCTCCGCAAGGCGGGAGACTTCGGGGGCTGACCCGAAGTAATGTGACAAACGGTTCCAGGCTAGCTCTCTGACGATGGGGAGGTACTTAGTTGGTAGTCCGACGAATTATTCACCTACTCTACCCCAAAAAAAAAAAAAAAATGTCGAACCTGCTATTTCCACAGTATTGCGGCGTCACGCGACAACCAATGCTTCATTGCCCAATGATAATATGGCGCATTAACTGATTGACCTTATAGAGTATTCCCTTGAAATTGTAGAAACAAATGTCTTCGCTTTTGACTTAGAATCTGGTTCACTTAGGTGCTTCCATTCGATTCTTTAACATTTTATTTATGTTGAATATGGACTAATTTTTGGTTATTAGCCAATTTGGGTGGAGCAAAGTGAGCACAAACCAGCCTGAGTGCTAATTTTTCGGTTAAAATGCGATGAAGTGAATCTTTTTATAAATTTACTCAGGATTTCAATGTTACTTGGAGTAATCACGAAACTTTTTTGACCGGGATGTTCGTCGCCCTTGATGTCCTCCCGGTCTTCTTTGAGTCGTTTAAACCACTCATGGACTCTGACACAGGATAAACAATCGTCGCCATACACTTTTTCATTAATTCAAACGTTTCGTTTAAAACAAAGTTTAATATTCCCTCCTTGTTCGAAGCTCATTTTTCAACCGATGCTATAAACACTGTCACTTATAAAGCAATAACTCGGTTTCTAATTATCCGTTGGTCATGAAATTTTGGCAGGACGTTAGTGAAGAATATGCCTTTCCAATCCCTACCCCCGTCAGATATAGATAGATGGAGTTACTATAAATAGAGAGTGTCGTTTACTTTCCAACAGATCTTATACATTGGACATACCCAGAAGGAACGTGGAAAAATGTTTTGGGGAAATGTTTGGGGAAAAAAGGGTACGACGGTTTCCAGGAATAACGTAAGATTGATGACGCACATAAGACATAAGACGAAGAACCGGTGAAGTACTGTAAGTATGGTTCCCCTTTCTTCTCTTCTCTTCGTGTATAGTATGACACAAGAAATTTGTGCAAAAGTGACAACTTTGATATATTACAATTGTTAGTAATAGTGCAATTTCCACCAAACTTAGTAGTATCATGCTATATAGTATAGCCTATATTACTGCGATAGGAGTAACCATTTTTGAGATATAAGGTGTTACAGACAGACAGACAGTAAACCGATTTCAATAAGGTTTTGTTTTACACAAAACCTTGAAAACATAAGTAGTTCATTTCTTGAAAATCGAGAAAATTCAAAGACGAAATTGACTGCTGCGTGTGACAACTAATATTACCCCAAAATCTATGTAAACACACGATTGTATATCTTCATCCTCCCCTGCCCTGAACCAATATCTTTATAACAAGAAATTATCCATGTTGGCATCTCAAGAAAACATGATTTTGAGTTTTCAGAAAATCCTCCGTTTAGAGCATTTTATTAAAGTTTTGCAACTACAAGAGAAATCCAAACCGTTTCCTTTACCAAATATTTTTTTATTTTCAGCAAATATTTATATTTCGGCGAATACTTCTCGGCTTTTTCAGTACTTGGATTTGAATCTGAACAACCTGAATAAGCTACAATTGTTGACGAAACACGCAATAAAAATCTGACGATAATAATCATAAATTCACGGTATTCGAAGTGTTTGGCAAACCACCGTAAAACTTAGAGCAAATTATATTGCATTGCATTCTCAAAGAACGCGGGCACGCGCAGATACTTATCACGAACTCCGTCGAGCGGAGAAGCGACTTCACAGACGCAAAAAGTAAGCCTGGGAGAACCAACAAGTCTGTAAACTAGAAAAGTACAGGGAGCAAGTGCACCAGGTCCTGAAGTTTTACCAACAAGTCAGTAGGATGAAGCCTTATACACCACGATGCTCATCCTGCCGAGACAAAGAGGGAAATCTGATTTCCGACAGAATGGGCATATTGAAGCGATGGGTTGAGTACTTTGATGAGCTACTGAACAGCCAGAACTTCGGCGAGTTGGAGGTCCCGCCAACTGAGGACGACGGACAAATACTGCCACCACAAAGTATAGGAGAAACAGTCCGTGCAGTTAATCGCCTTAAAAATCATAAGTCGCCAGGACCCAATGGAATTACAGCCGAATTAGTCTCCATATTTAAGGCGACCAGTTACACCAAGTGGTTCATCAACTTGTGCTCAAGGTATGGGACAGGGAATCAATGCCTGACGATTGGAAACGAGTCATTATGTCTCATACATAAAAAGGGAGATATCACACAATGCAGCAATTATAGAGGTATCACGTTGTCGAATACTATCGATAAGATATTCTCCGCTTTCTTGCTAGGCCGGATAGCCCAATACGCCTAGAATATCATTGGCCCATACCAAAGAGGCTTCACTCCAGGCAAATCAGCAACAGATCAAATTTTCTCTGTGCGGCAAGCGATGGAAAAACTGTTGGAATATGGACAACAGTTGCACCATCTATTCATCGACTTTAAAGCCGCCTATGATTGCATAGCCAGGGTAAAACTGTACACGGCCACGAGAGAATTCGGTGTCCGGACGAAATTGATAAGACTGACTAGGCTGACCAATATTCGAGGCCAGATAAAAGCAGCAGGATCACTTTCAAGATCATTCGACATCAACTACGGTCTACGACAAGGGGATGCCCTATCATGCGTCCTCTTTAACTTGGCCCTTGAGAAATTGATCCATGATGCTGAGGTAAATGCAAGAGGTACGATTCTCTTTAAGTCCACCCAACTACTGGCCTATGCTGACGATATCGACTTCATGGGAAGAACCACCCGAGACGTACAAACTGCCTTCATCCAGATCGAGCAATGAAGGCAAGACAAAGTATATGGTGGCAACGTCAGCACCGAAAACAATGAAGATAGGAGACTACAACTTTGCGACCGTTGATAATTTCTCCTATCTAGGGTCGAAAATCACAACCGATAACAGCTACGATGATGAAATCCGCGCACGGTTGTTTTCAGCCAACAAAGCCTATTTCAGATTACAAAAACTGTTCCGCTCGAAACGTCTCACCGTAGGGTCAAAGCTCTTCCTGTACAAGACAATGATCTTGCCAGTCCTCATGTATTCCTCGGAGACTTGGGTTCTTAGCAAGAAGAATTGCGAATTGCCGCGTTCGAGAGAAGAATCTTCCGAAGAATTTTTGGCCCCCTACATGAGGATGGACGATTCCATAGTCTATATCGACGAAATCTATGAGCGATACCATGACCGTCCGGTTGTGGATAAAATCCGGCTCAATAGGTTACGGTGGGCGGGTCACTTAATCCGCGGGCAGACCCTGCCTAAGATGGAGCGATGGCGTAGGTCAGGGCGCCAGACAGCTTTTAGGAATATCGAATTGGTGGACCTCGACGCGAAACCGGGATGTCTGGAGTTCCATATTAAGGCAGGCCTAGACCGGATACCGGTTGTTGTGCCCTTGATGATGATGAAATTATATTGGAAAATCTAGGGGATATGTTTGCTTCATGATTTAGAGATTAGAGTACCATGAAAACTGTGCGCAATGGATACCATGCCATGATCCGAAGGAGAAAAGGCAGAGCCCCCAAGCGAAAAGATTCAAAATGCAACCCTTCGTTCGAAACTGCATCAGATATGTTTTGTGATGTTAACGAGAAGTTTGTAGAGCATGTTTGTCGTTTTAGAAACAGTATGGCACCAACTATCTTGTAACATCACAACGCTCCTCCACACAACCTACGGATAAATGAGAAGATCCTACGAAATTTAAACCTACTTCATAGTCTCTCTAGAAGCTCCCCCCCCCCCCCCCCCTCTGTGCTTTTCACTTTTTTTAGGACAATTAGATTAAGGCAACAGCAACGGAATGAGAAACTTGTTACACATTGAGAGAAATATACTAGAATTAACGGTAACTATATTAAAGAATAAATATATAATTCTGAAACTTCAATCAAACTTTCTTGCATTACTTTTTAGCCTACCCTCACACAAGCAATAGACGCGGGGAAAGGCTTTGGGAACAAGCAAAGACGGTGGCGAGCTTACGAAACGAGAATTGATTATACTCCTATAAGACGCCGTTACTCTCTCACTGTCACTAACAAAAAGGCCGTTTCCTTTGCAGCGGATGTTTTAACATTGGCTGGATAGGTAGGTATCCTCCAAGGAGCCCAATCAACGCTGTGGTACGTCGTTTTGATGCCATAGGCCGTGATTGCTGTTATGAGCGTAATGAGATCTTCAGAGCCCCCCGTAACATTCACGAAGGAAAGCACCTCTCCCACCCCGCAGCTAGAAATTTCTCCGATGTGATTTACCTAGTGTCCGTAGCGTGGCTATAGCTAGAACTGGGCAATTGCAAAGGAAGTGCTGGAGCGTTTCCCATTTTCCCCCCAGCTTCGGAATGTGAATTGTAGGGTATGCCGAACCTGGCGGCAATATCCTCCTATGGGCCAGTGCCTCGCGCAAACCGCCGTAAACTTAACATTTGCACGCGTCGGGCATAGGATCGGGTATTGTTATAAGCATCTGAATCCCGCGGTTGCTAACTAGATTCCATGCTTGACAGTTGCCAGCGGGATACCGACTGTACCCACCAAAGGACTGCCAAAAGCAGAGCCCCGCCTGACCAATCCGTCAGCCCGCTCATTTCCTTCAATGTTCTTATGACCGGGAATTTGGGTGTGTATTCGAGAAAATCCTCGCACCGACTCTACTTCTTCGGTCTTCCACTCTGCCCTGCTTGGAAAGTCCACAGCAAAGTTTCTCTTAAAGTTCAGTTTGGGTGTAATATAGTCCGTCGGGAATGCCCAGGTTTCCTGAGGTATTTCGCCTATGATGTTACCATGGCCGTATGACTTCGTTGTCCTGCATCCGGAGTCATATAGTCTAACGGTACTACGCACTACAACGTATTTAATGTTGAGGTCTAGTGGAAAGAGATGCAGGAGCACATTGGGAATATCTGCCAGGCCCCGGTAGCATCTGGACACGCGGTTCTTTGAATCCTATTAAGCTTAGTTCTATTGTAATTATTGCTCAAAACCTGCCACCATACAATAGAGGCGTACGTTAGGATGGGACGCACCACAGCTGTGTACATCCAGGGAACCATCTTCGGCTGGAGACCCCATTCTTCGCAGTTTCCTTTACAGACATACAAGGCCTTCTTAATCCCAGTCCTATGTTCAATCTCCAATTTAGCTTTGGATCCAGGATTACAACCAGATACTTTACATTGAAGGAAAGAAGCAACCTTTGTTTATTCAGCAGCGGTAGATGGAATTCAGGTACCCTTGTCCTAGTGGTGTGGTGAATGGCATTAATCCAGTTTTGGTGGGTTTATACTGAGTCCATATCTTACAGCCCACAGACACACCTTTCCTTTAATGGAAGGAAACATCCCTTTCTAAATAACACACTAGCGTAGAAATGGCGCTAATAATGCCATTTATATACCAAGGTTCAGAAGTACCAACCTTCAGATAAGATGTGTCAAAATTTGATGTAATTCGAAACATAACCAAGGAAGCTATAGTGGTTAAACTGACGCTACCTTTGCAATCGTGAAAAAATGGACCAAAACGAGTTTCGTGTGTTGATAAAACATTGTTTTCTAATGGGGAAAAAACACTGTTCAAGCTCAGCAATGGCTTGAAAAACGTTATCCGGTTTCTACTCCGTCGAAAACAACCATTTGTCGGTGGTTTTCGACGTGAAACGCGGTCGTGCTGATACAAATGATGCGAAACGTTCGGGTCGGCCAAATGAGGGAGTAACTCCCGAAAACACCAAGCAAGTATTGAAAATCGTGATGGGTGACCGCAAAATGAAAGTGCCCGAGATAGCTAAAATGGTGAACATATCAACTGGTAGTGCATTTACTATTTTGCACCAAAAATTGGCTATGAAAAAGGTTTTTTCCAAATGGCTGCCGCGTTTGCTCACAATGGAACAAAAGCAACAACGTATCAATGATTCGGAGAGCTGTTTGGCACTGTTTACTCACAATAAACAGGATTTTTTGCGTCGATATGTGACAGTGGACGAAACATGGATTCATCATTTCACTCCGGAGTCAAGTCGGCAGTCAGCTGAATGGCGTACAACCGGTGAAAGCCGCCCGAAGCGTGCAAAAACACAACAGTCGGCCACCAAAGTAATGGCGTCCGTATTCTGGGAAGCGAATGGTATAATTTTCATTGACTACCTCGAAAAAGGAAAAACCATCAATAGCAACTACTACATAGTGTTATTGGATCATTTGAAGGCCGAAATAGCGAAAAAACGCCCACACATGAAGAAGAAAGTCATCTTTCATCAAGACAACGCACCGTGCCACAAGTCAATCAAAACGATGACCAAATTCAACGAATTAGGCTTCCAACTGCTTCCTCATCCTCCGTACTCGCCGGATCTGGCCCCCAGCGACTACTGGCTTTTTGCGAATCTCAAAAAGATGCGCCAGGGAAAAAGATTAGGCTCAAATAAGGAGGTGATCGTTGCTACTGAGGCTCATTTTGAGTCAAAAGACAAATCGTTCTACAAACATGGCATTGAAAAGTTAGAGAAGCGTTGGAATGATTGTATAACCCTTGAAGGAGATTATGCTGATGAATAATAAAAAATTTTGCCGATAAAATGTTGTTTTCATAGTTAGTCCCGGGACTTATTGAACGATGTGTTATCACCAGCATACGCCACTATCTTTACTCCGCTGTTAACATCGACTGTTGATTGTGTTTCTGAAAATCAAGCCCCGTTTGAAACAAGATGAGGAGCATATTGGCCCGCTGCGGATGAAATTGTGGGGAATTGGCAAAAGAATGGAAGAAATTGTCTTCTAACTACTTCGAGCGTCAAAGAAACCTAGAACCAAACCAAAATGACTATCCACAAGGCGACCTAAGCAGCCCTCGGGATTATCGAAATTGGTAAGCTGCTTATCAACCGAGATACTTAGCTTATAAGAAACGCCTCTATTATAAGATTCTCATACAAAAACGCTGACCAATTTGCAGATTTCTAGGAATGTCAACCGAAAGGAATACCACTGGTCAGTACCATAGAAGTTACTCAAGCGATTGTAATTGGGGAAAACAACGAAACCTAACGACATCGTAACTGAGTTGTAAAAAGCGCATAATTGGAAGCCGACCCTCTGGTTCAGAAGTTCTTCAAACATTTGATTGGCAAATAAACACGGAAACGTAGTTCAAAGTCTTCGAATTCCGGTGCGATTACTTCCTCCCGCGCTCTAAGGTTAAATTTGAATAAAACAACCTACGCCAATGAAACAGGCACTGCCGAGAAGTCAGTAATTTAACTTCTTCTTTTTCTTCAGCCTTTGTCCCGTTCACAAGCGGGGTCGGCTCGTCGTGATCGGCTTCGCCATTTGGCTCTATCGAATGTCTGATCTGGGTGCAATCTCGAGGCTTTCAAATCCCCATCCAGCGTATCAAGCCACCGTTGCTTAGGTCTGCCTTTTGGTCGTTTACCATCGACGACAATGTTCAGACCAATCTTGGCAAATGAATTCTCGTTTGCACGAATTGCGTGACCATACCATCGAAGACGCCTCTCTCGCAACTTTTCCACGATCGGTGCAACCCCATAACGATCGCGGATATCCTCATTTCGGATGTGATCTAAACGTGTGACGCCACTAGTCCAACGTAGCATCTTCGTCTCCATTACCGCAAGACGCCTTTCATTGTCTTTTATGGTCGGCCAACACTCAGAACCCTAGAGAGTGACTGGACGGACGACATTCCGGTAAATTTTAGATTTGAGACGTTCGTTGATACGTCGATCACAAAGGACACCAGTTGTGGAACGCCACTTCATCCAGGTTGCGTTAATGCGTGAAGCAATTTCATAACGCAGTTCTCCATTGGCTGATAAAGAATGGCGGAATTGTTATTCATGAAGTAATACTTTATGGTTCTAAGACTGGCTGACCGACTTCTTGTTGTGTTGAACCAGTAGCGGAACATGTTGTAATCGTGTCCGGATTGGAGACATCAGCAATCGATATAGAGGCATCATCACGGAGGGATCGTCTCTGATTGCATGGCTATGAAATACGAACTGGTGAAAACTTATTAGCTAAAATTAGCGATGGAAAACGACCAAAAGGATTGAAACGAAAGTTCCTTGACTTCACCCGGTCCAACAATAGGCCCAAGAAATATAGCAAATTTGATCCAAATGGGTTGACCCCGCTACTGAACGGAATAAAGTGTGAGGAAATAAACAATTGGATCCAAATGTCAAAGGAAGTCCAAGCTCAAATAGGATGTATTGGATGGAATTAAGACGCTGGACAACCACTGAGAAGCAGAAAGCAAATCTGATTCATCTAGAAAGTCAAGGAGCAAATGGAAGAACGCAGTGAACAATGTTAACGAGATGCTTCCAGGGTCCAAGGTAAAATAATAAAGCGATCGAGCATTTTCGAGACTTGGGGTTGGGAATTATGAAATGTTTAGCTTCCGAGGAAAGTATATCGAAAGTCAAAGTTCCGGGGGCGTCAGGACAACCGTTTGAATAGGAAAAAATAAAGCACAAGACCATACTGGAGCCCCAATAGTAATTCAATGTCTCTTGTAATGGGCGTAGAAAGCGCTTGGATTGTTTTCTTCTGTAGAATTTATTTGACTACGAGGCAGAACGCACCGTCTCTTATTGAGTTGTGATGACACGAAAAGCACTCGTAGGAAAAGCAAATTTTAAACTCGAAATGTAGACGCCGACAAGCGCTAAATTTGCTAGTTCACCTCTGAAGTCGCCGAGTAACCGTTAGGGATACTTCTGGACGTGCTGAATATTCTTCCCATAGCTGCAAAATCGGACACAGAGCGGCCCCAAAATAGTTGTTGCAGGCTTGATTGCATTCCGAGAGAAGAGTTTACAAAATAGCCAATATCTTACCGAACTCTATATTCGAGCACGTGAAGGACATCATTGGGAAACATGGAAAACCTACGTGAACGATTATTGGTGGTCGCCAAGGGTTTCCCTGCACTGTGGAGGCATTTACAACATTTGTTCTGAAACTACGAGATCTCACGTGGGTTTCTCGTTGCCAAGTGATCCCAATGCGAGAAAACTCAACTAAATTCAACTCGGAAGGAAATAGGGTCGCAGTGGCGACTGTGCAGGCACTTACATCGTAATTGCTATCCAGTGATTTCTGCAATTGTAGCGTTAAATTTGCGATCGCCCGGTTGTTCATTTACAACTGACCAGCCTTGGATGGCGGCGGGGAACGGTTTCTGGCGATTATGATGACGAAGATGAGGTCGCGCACACTCGATAAAAGCGAAAGCGGCGGCAACGACAGCAATACTCTGATAACGAATGGCGATACAACTCTCTCGGTTTCGTGCGAGCCTGCGAGATGCGAAAAACTGTTCACGTCCGACTCCCTTGTTCCTGCACTCGTAGGATCCTCTTGGAGGGGGAGGCGAACCTGGTGCGATTAAATGCACACCTCCCAGTCGAATGATGGCGGCGTTCAGAGTTCCCAGCAACAGGGTCGCCACGTGCCGAATCTTAATACAAATCGCGAAAATCGCTCTTCTTTCCCATGCGTCTTCAATTTGCGGGAGCGACATCAACTAGAGCATTTTATGCTCCGCCCGGGCGTTCGCACAGTCCCGCACGACAAATTTCTAAAGCGGCAACGAAGTCTCGACGTACGGCGCGTACGCGCGCTCGCTCAAGCGAACAGACGACGAGCCGAGCCAAATCGCAGACAACCAGCGGACACAACACACTAAGCACTCGCGTGCACTCACTCACTCCCGGGGCCGATTCGCACAGCAATCGCGGCCAACGAACAAGGCAGGCACGAGCAACGATGACGATGGTAACGAGCAGCAGAGCAAGAGCAGTACACCAGGAAAGGAGCACGACGATAAATGGTGGTGTCGCCGTGGTTCCTCTAGTGCGGAGTTGCTTGCTTGGTGATGACAGCAGCGACGGGGAGGAAATTTTCTGCTTAACCAGAATTTTTCACCGCTGCCGACACGAAATCCGACCGTACTGCACTCGCAACGAATTCAGCACGGCCTGGCGTACGATTCGATGCGATTTTTAGAAACACCCAAGCAGGCTAAATAGCTTTTATGGGCAATTTAACACAGCACAAGCCCGAAAATGTGCGTTCTGTTCTTGCGAACGAGGTTTTGTGTG
This sequence comes from Hermetia illucens, assembly GCF_905115235.1. Lineage (NCBI taxonomy): Eukaryota > Metazoa > Arthropoda > Insecta > Diptera > Stratiomyidae > Hermetia > Hermetia illucens. The sequence continues at coordinate 5,150,116 of NC_051855.1, read as the reverse complement.
ACGGCGACTGGTAGCAACAGCAACAGTCACAAAAGTAAGAAGAAGATAGTATTGACGGATGCGGGGAATGTGACAATGGCAACAAAATGTCAATTGTACACTCACGGTAGAAAGTATCCAAATAAAATTGTAGTAGAAGCCACGAATTTCACACTTAAGTTAGCATCACTTCTGCAATTGAGCGTGTAGTAATATTCACCGAAATTACATTCACTGGAAAACAATCTGCTCTTCATAAATCACTACAGGCTTATGTCTTATGAAACCGATAGGTATTGGTGGGCAACCTTCCGTCAGTTGTTCATGCTAAGAATGCGAAAACTTGTCTCGTAGCGTCAACCGCATGCCCACCGTAATACCAACAATTACCTCAGTTTGTTCACAACCGTTTGCGGGGTGAGAACGCAAATCTTGTCCCCTAACTAGTTTCCATATCAGCTGGAATCATTTCTCTACCAACAATTTCGAACGTTGAAAATTATTTTTTGACCTGGACGAACATGTACCCTTTGCAGTACCTTCCCGGTGAAATTACGGAAGCAGAAACAACGTATTTCATAACAATATATAAAACATAGAACACCTTCGGCAACTGGCTCGACTATGGTTCGCCGCTTGGCGATGATACGGCCCCGATCACAACTGATTGAGTTGATTCCTATCCTCGAGTGGAAGTATGGAAGTTAGTTAGTTAGTTTAGTTAACTGGGGGAGCCGCAGCCCCGAGCACTCAGGCCATTATTAGGCCCATTGTACTATCCCCGCAGTTGCCTATTCAATGGCTTCCCGCCTACGGTGTTCGCAGGCTTTAGCGAATCTGAGAACATTCTCCAGAGGCAGAGAGTGTGCAGATTCTTCATTGAAGAAAACTTTGCCAAGGTGTCTTCGTCTGAGATCTGAGGATGCCGGGCAGCTGCATAAAAAGTGCAGGGCCGTCTCCTCCTCCCCCTCACATTGGCTGCACACAGCCGAAACCACTACCCCAATCTTTTCCATATGGTAGTTTAAGGGCAGTGTTCCGTTAAAAGCTCTACTAGGGTTTTCATGTCCCACTTCTTAAGGGACGACAAAAATGCCACTCTAGTGGCGCTAGGCTCCTTCACAAGGATTTTCGCTTGCTCGGGTGCGTGAATTCTTGCAATTTCACCCTTCAGAGTAGACTTGACAGTACATGGTCGGATTTCAAGAGCTGGTTTTGGCCCCACCATTGTGGATCCAGACCCTCGGCGAGCCAGTCTGTCAGCCTCCTCATTACCGGCGATTTTAGAGTGCCCCGGCACCCACATCAGGAGTGTTTCGTTCAGTCGGCCAAGTTTCAGCAGCACCTGATGACAACTCCACACCAACTGGCTTGATATGTTGTTGCCATTTAGTGCTGATAATGCCGCCCGACTGTCGGAACAGATTCGAATGGTGCGACCCCTACATTTTTGTCGCAGACATTCTTTTGCTGCCAATGAAATGGCATATGTCTCCGCCTGGAATATGGTCGTCATTTTTCCGAGGGGTCGGGTCAGTTCTATAATCGGATTTTCCGAGAACACCCCTGCGCCCGATCCCTCCTTCATGACTGATCTGTCGGTGAAGATTATTAGGTCTGTAATCTGAAAAGACTCATGGCCACTAGTCGACCATTCTTCTCTTTCGGTGATTACGACAGTGTATGTCTTTTCAAAGACGAATCTGGAAACCATATGATCGGTCGGCATCAGGGCTACCGGATCTTTTTCAAGAAATTTCCAGATAGACGCATGCCCGTTGGATTGGCCGCCTTTCCACGCCCCAATGGTATCGAGCCTATATGCGTCGTTGGCCGCTTTCCGTTTCACTTCCAAGTGAATTGGGGGTAAATTTAGGATAGCTTCAAGTGCCGCAGTCGGCGTAGTACTCATTGCTCCAGTAATACTTAGGCAACCAAGTCTCTGAATTTGCGTTAGCAGCTTCCTGCTGTTAGCAAAGTTCAGTCTTGGCCACCAGACGATGCATGCATACATCAAAATGGGTTTTATTATGGATGTATACATCCAGTGTATCCGTTTAGGTGAAAGTCCCCAGGTCTTACCTATCGCATTCCTACAGCACCAGAGCAATCTGCAGGATTTCTGATATTGTTGCTGCATATGATGCTTCCACGTTAACTTGGAGTCGAAATGTACTCCCAAGTACTTGACTGTTTGTGCCAGCTGGATTTCCGCCCCTGCTAAGGTGGGTAGCGTATAGCTACCCCACCTGACGTTCCTAGTGAACATAACTAGTCCAGTCTTCCTAGCGTTCACCGTGAGTCCGTTGCGGAGGCACCAGCTGTGGATTACATGCAGAGTTGCATTCAAGCGGTCACGTACTGTGTCCGCAAACTTGCCGGTAATTATTACGGCTAGGTCGTCCGCAAATGCTTGCGCGAAGACTTTTTTGTCCTCCAGGAGCCACATCAGGGTATCCATCACCAAGAGCCATAACAGTGGAGAGAGAACCCCTCCCTGTGGGCAGCCCCTGAGACATCCTGCTTCAATAGACTTCTGGCCGACCGATATGTGAATTTTTCTCCACTCTAGCATGTGAAGGATCTAACTGATTAGCAGCGGTTCGATTCCATGCTGTCTTGCCGCATCACAAATTGCCGCGAATGAGGCATAATTGAAGGCACCTTCGATGTCCATGAATGCGCCTAAGGCGTATTCTTTATCGGACATCGCCTTTTCAATTTTTGCCGTAAGTTCATGGAGTGCTGTCTCCGTGGATTTGCCTTTCTGGTAGGCGTGTTGCCTATGGTGAAGTGGCCACTTAGGAATGTGTGTATCCCTTATGAACCGATCTACTAGTCTTTCTAGTCCTTTTAGCAGAAAGGACGTTAGGCTTCGGTCGAAAGCTTTTTGCGTCTGTGTAGGTGGGTTTTCCTGGTTTAGGAATGAACAACACCTTCACATCACGCCATTTAATTGGAATATAAGCGTTTGCTAGGCATGCTATATATATAATCCGAATATGTAGACCCATGGCATCCATTCCTTCTATTACTAGCGCAGGGATGATGCCATCCGGACCTGCAGACTTGTATCTATGGAACGAGTTAAATGCCCATTTCACTCGCTCCAGTGATACTACTTTGCATGCCAGATTCCAGTCTCTCGGTTGAGGGCTGTATGCACCTGTTGGCCCCGAGATTAGATTTTGGATGCTGCCTGGGAAGTGTACTTCAAGCAAATGATTTGCCGTTTCTTCATCGCTTTCTGTGTACTTCCCATTCTGTAAACGTAAATAACCCAGTTTCTGGCTACGTTCTTTGACCAGAATCCGCTTCAGCTTTGAGGTTGCCTCAAGAGAGTTAGTCTCTTCGCAAAAGCGTCTCCAAGATGATCGTTTAGCCGATCTTATGCTCTTCTTTAGAGCCTTCTGTGCCTCTTTATAGCAATTCCAGCTAGTGCTTGATTCACCATTCAGAGCACGATTGAGGAGCATCCTTGTCGTTCTCCTCTGTTTTGCCAAATCCGAGTTCCACCTTCTTTGGCATCTTTAGTGGACAGCTTTCTTCGAAAGCTTCTCTCATGCTAGTTGTGATCATCTGGGTTGTCTTCTCAATTCCAGTAATGGATTTGATGCGCTTCCCAGGGATCGTAACTCGGGCGCTCAATTCTGTTTGATACATTACCCAATCTGTCTTCCTCGGATTCCGAAATGGAGTGGGTGGAGGTAGATCCATGCCCATAACGAAATCAATGTGTCTGTGATCCGAGAGTGTGATATCGTTTGATACTCTCCACTCTCCGATCAGAGCCGCGATGTCAGGAGATGCCACCGTGATGTCGATGACCTCTCGCCTGACCACGTTGAAGAAAGTGGGTTCATTACCCACATTTAGGATCTGCAAATCGGTTCCTACTAGATACTCCAGTAGTCTCGATCCTCTTGCATTGATGTTCGAACTTCCCCAGCATATGTGGTGAGCGTTGACATCACATCCTGCTATTACCCCCATGCCTCTACTTTTGGCATATTGGATAGCTCTGATGAATGTTCCACTGGGAACGTCTTCTGCGTCGTAGGGGAAGTATGCAGAGCACCATAGTATCTCTTTATCTCCCTGTTGACTTTTTATGGTTAGCTTAGCCGATGTGGTGTCGCCATCACATAGATCGTTAACCAGGTTAGCTTAGTCTTTGGAGACTACCATGCAGGTGCGGGGTCGATCGCTTCCATTGGCATACAATAGGTCAGTATGTTGGAAGTTTAGGCCCCTGACTGCCCCACCAACAACCCACGGTTCTTGTATGAGGTATATAAATGTCTTGCAGCTATTGATCCGACGACTGATAATTGCAGTCGGCGCTTTACAATGCTGCCAATTTACTTGGGAAATGTGGCACCTCATCTACGTTTCAGGTGTAGACGCCTGGGGCTGCATGTCCCCTTCAATGGTTTTAGGAGCCGACACTTGTAACGTGACGGTCCCCAGCCCATAGTAGAGCCGGCAACCCGATTTTTCCCGAACCTTCGTAACATCAGGTTCGGGAACGCCGATAGTGAGAAAAGTTCCCGGCCTATCAGTTCTCTCTCCTGTTTTGCTGCCTAGCAGCAACCAGGTGGAAGTGTTAAGGTTATTCACCAAGTTGTTCCAGAACCCCAACGCCATTTCGCTCTTCTTCTGGAAGCCAGAGAAAGCACTTTTTGATCGATGGAAGCTCAGAGACCCTTTTCAAGGTTAGTCGCGCACCCTCCCACACATCGTTAAGGGAGGAGCAGTACTGCTTGAGCCACTCATTCGTGTCTTCGTCGGCAAAGTTCAGCCGTAACATTTTACGGTATACACCTACCGACTCAAAGCAAAGCTTAATGCCTTGTGCGGACGCAGTCCTTACAGCTAGGAGGAGTTTCCTCCTAAGCTGTTCGCACTGCTCAGTATCGTAGCCGGATGGATTAGAGTCGTCATACAGGACCCATCCATCGGCTTCGATAGCCTTGACTGCAAATGAAGGCCTAGCCGTTGCCGGCCGAGCCCTCTTTGCTGCCTTTTGTGTCGAAGAGTTAGGATCATCCGAGGATCGCTGCCGCTTCGGTTTCCCCTTAGCCGCAGGTGCCCCGAACGCTCCTTTCCCCTCAACCTTGGCACAACTCTTTGGTTGTGCGTTGCCCGGAGGCGGTTTACCCGAAGGCGGTTTGCCCGGAAGCGGTTTGCCCGGAGGCTGTTTGCCCGAAGGCGGTTTGCCCGAAGGCAGTTTGCTGTCCGTGGACAAGTGCTTACCCATGGGCAAGACTTTAGCCTCAGCAAGTGGCGCCGGTTGGAGCCTGGGGTCAAGAGTACTGACAGAAGGGGCCTGCTTCGGCTCCTCCGTTAAGGACTGGGTCCCAATTGAATTGGTTCCCACTTGAATAAGTGGGGAATCTGAGTCTAGACTCAGGTTCTCCATCGATGAGCTCAGGGTTGCCCCTTCACTCGGGGTTGGATCGTCGCGATCGAAGTTTAATAGTGTTTGCTTTATAGGTTTATGTTTTTGTTTTTTTGTTTTTTCATAGTTGGCTGCCATGGCCTCAATTTTTCCGGGGAAAGTAAGTCGATCTCGGCAGAGCCCCCTTTTGCCGAGACAAGGCTAGTTGAAACTGGGGGTCGCCTAGTACCCAGAGTTCACCGTTTACGGCCACATCTTAACCCCTGTGACCATTCAACCCTCGGCACGGTAGTCACACCTTGGCTTGGGGTTTTGATTACCGCTTGGCTTCAGGTGTCACCTCCCGTTTCCTGGAGAATCTTCCTTACTGAGCTCCCTCACCACGACAAGGTAGGTAATCGTCGAGGGAGGGAAGTATGGAAACTTGATTGAAGCCAGGAAATACTGGCAAAGCATGGCAGCTTACTAGTCGATGAACCACTAAGTACAATAAAGTAAAGCTGCAGAAACATGTCTGATATACCGCGTAAATTTGTCAAAAGGGAGTGATTTCTTTTTAATGATTCCTCCTTAAGCATTCCGCAGGATGAGGGCATATCGCTTGCAATGGGCATTTCAAAGCCACTACTCAGGACTTCTAATCTTAATCCTCGATCAAACCATGCTTATATGAGTACTAGCAATGGGCATTGATCTATCGTTCATACATGTGAAATGTGTAAACGCCCGTTAAGTTGGTTTCAGTCGATTTATCTCGAAATGAGTCGCCTGCATAGAGGGAATAACTTCTGTCATATAGCAGAGGCGAATGTCGTTTCGTTTGATAATAATGTGTGATGACCACTTCCAAATGAAAAGGGTTTAAGAAATACATTTGTATCAATTTTGTTTGTCAAGTAATTTAAAGAGAAAGTTTCTTTATTTCTCAGCAGAAATATTAACGTGTAATTATTTTGCCCAAATGAGTCGTCGCGACCGAAGTGCAATCAAAAATTGACGCTAACGAATAATAGTAACCACGAAAATTCGTAACCAAGTTCCTGGTTACAGTGCGGTTGCATGTCTGCGGAGAAATTTTCCATACAAACCCCAGGTTCGGCAACGGTTGCAAGAACAGCAAAATATGTTGATATTTTGTGGGCTGTACGCCACCGCAGCGCCTCAGGGGGTAGGTGAGGAAAGTGCAGGAACTTTGCAGTCTGACAGATTACTCACTGAGGAAGCTATCCCGCGCCTGGCAGCTAGGGATAAGATGCACCACCAGAAGCGAGAAGAAGAAGAAATTTGAGGTCCTCAACCGATAACCGGCGGGAGTCGTCTGACTTGGTGACTGAGTCGGGCTACCGTAATGGACAGCACGGCGTCGAAACCGCTAGTCGTGGAGCGGTTTGACGACCAGGAGCATTGTTTTGCCTGCTGCAGCTATTTCGCTACTTCAGCAGGTTCGCGTGGGCAGCGGATGAAGTGGACTGATGAAATGAACCTCTTCATCATTCACTCCTACTACGAAATAACGGCGGGGGCGGGTACAACATCTTATCGCCTCTTGTTACATCAGAGATTCATCGGGCGTTTCCTGCAATACACACACATGACTGTGCAGCGAGTCGCAGACCAGTTACGCTTTATAATTCGCAGCGACACAATCCCGGTCACCATCAAGGAGCGTGTTCGACTTGAGGTCATCTCAGAAACTGACGTACTGTCTGCCGATGTGTCTCTACTGCAACTACAACCACTTGTGTATTGTGGTGCAGTTGCGGCTATCAGATTGCACGTTCAGAAGATTCGCTTTCGTGCTATTGGTTTGGTTGACCGAGGAGACCCACAAAGTTTTTGTCAAATGCAGTCGGTTACGATGGTATGGCGAAAGTCACTCCAGACGTATCCAGAATGCAACAAGCGCGAGGTACCAGCGGAGTTTTTCAGATTTCTCAACAAATCCCAACAGAGCGTCCAGACAGTGCAGTTTTCGATAACGGAAGCGAAAAAATACTAGCGTGGACTTTGGGAGTTACCCGCCCAGCATGCTGACCACCGTCGAAGGCACCCGTCATGCCAATACGCCTGGTATGAATTTTGCTGATGTTACCGAAGAGAAAGTTCGACGAGCCATAAACAACTCGAAGAACTGGAGGGGTCCAGGTCTGGATCGGGTGCAGAATTGCTGGTATTAGAAATTTACCAGCGATCACAGTCGGTTACCACACAGCATAAATGAGGTCATGAGTCGACCGGGGGAATTTCCATCCTTCCTTACTGCGGGGATTACCTACCTTATCCCTAAGAAGGACACGGTGCAGGAGCCCGCAGACACAAGACCGATCACTTGCTTACCAACCCTCTACAAATTCATCACGTCCATTATTAGTGGAAGGATCAATGCGCACCTCGAGACAAACAACATTCTGTCCGAGGAGCAGAAGGGCTGCCGAGTTGGGTCAAGGGGTTGCAAAGACCAACTCATTATCGATTCGGTAGTTATAGGACAAGCAACCAGAAGGCAAAGAAACCTCTTTAGTCGCAATATCGATTATGCCAAGGCTTTTGATAGCGTCCCCCATACCTGGCTAATCAATGTCCTACATCTGTATCGCATTGATCGGAAACTAGTAAAGTTTTTGGTGACAGTCATGGAATGGTGGCATACCACCTTATCAGTACGTACATCTGAGGGTGCTAATACCTCAGAGCCCATCCGTATACGGAGGTGCATATTCCAGGGGGATTCATCGAGTCCGTTAGGGCTTTGCATGGCACTCAACCCCCTTTCATGACTACTGAATGATGCTAGAGGGCATGGTTTTGCAATTACTTGCTAACTGCGAACTGACACACTTGATGTACTTAGATGACATCAAACTGTACGCTGGTACTGACGACCATCTTAGAAGTCTGTTCCGAAGAGTAGACATGTTCAGCCGTGATGTTCGGATGGAGTTTGAATTAGACAAGTGTCGAATCCAAGTCATCACGAGCCGCATGCCGGACATAGCATTCGCGACCTCCACATCGAAGCTATGACTGAGACAGCCAAGTACCTAGGAATCCTGCAAGGAACCAATGCTCGAGTTCGTGATCTGAATGGTGCTCTGATGTCCGAATTTCTGCGACGTGTAAGGTTGTCACTGAAATCACATCTCTTGAGGAAGAATAAAATAAGCGCGTTGAATGTATTCGCTATCCCTTCACTGGATTATGCATTCGGAATATTGCCGTGGACTAAAACCGATCTGGGAAACGTCCAGGGGCAGATACGGGCAACTATGTCCAAATTCCGAATGCGTTATCCAAACTCTACCGTGGAGTGGATTAACCTGCCTCGTGACATTAAAGGTAGGGGCGTGGTTGACGTGGCGGCACAACATTATCGCCAAGTCGACTCGCTGCGCGCTTATTTTTACAGCAAAGAGTAGGCGAGTCCCTTGCATGCGGCTGTCTGTAAGGCAGACTGTGGGCTAACTCCACTTAACTTGAAGGATCGATCTTTCAATCGCTTTGGAAAATTATGTGTAACGTCAATGTAAATCGTAGTTATGACAATTAGCCAAGACGGAAAAACTGTAACAGTAGGGTGAATATTTAGTTACGATGGTTCTTAACAGATGACGTTCATGTCGGCAAGAAGATCTTGTCAAAGGCGCAAAGTAGTTTTCTAGTAAAGTGTTTATATGCCTCTCTGGAATGTTCCGCGGGGTATAAAAGAGCCGGGAATCCGCCCACAAAGTTTCTCGCGCCTTTAGTGCGGGCGCAGTTTTGAAAAGTCAAGATTATACTACAATTGTCAAGATCCATGTATATAAAGAATAATATACTAAGTAAAGTAAATTCCAGAGAAGGTCGGGTTGGCCAAATAATGTAATAGTCACCCGTTTGATAGAGTTAAGATCAATTAGCCATTATTTAAGCTAGCATTAAGTAACCATTGTCTAGTTGTAAGTAACTATTGAATAAAATTGAATTGAATTGCCCACAAAGTCAGTCAAGTTTTAGAAGTAGAGTTAAGCACGTCGGTTATAAATATGCCTCGAATTGTATTAGTTGAGGGAAGTATTCTATAAGTAATTGTGCAGTACGTTTGTTTAATTTACTGTTTAATAAACGCTTATATTAAAGTTATATAATGGATTTTTGTTTAGTGCTACGCAATCCAGTGATGAGAGCTTACGTAAAGCAAGTAACTTAACCAGTGACGAGTACGAATAGCTAAGAACGTAACAATTGATGACAGTGGTGTAATTACGTCAAGTAAATCGTAACAATTGGTGACAGGAATACCACTTTCAAGCTCAGACCCTCTCCCAATAGTAGTGATAAGGAATTAAGCTCCTCTCTGCGAAATTTCCAATATTAACGGAGATATACGCGTTTAAAGCTTTTACCAAGATTCCTTTAAGTTTCAGCAATTTTCCTGGCACCCGACCTCCAACCTACATACCATTTCGCAGCTCAGACTCTCCCCCGATAGTAGCTACTTTTCTCGAAATCCTCAATATTAACGAAGATATACCCATTTAACGTTTTCCCCAAGATTCCTCCAAATTTCGGCAATTTTTCTGGCACCCAGACCCCTAACCTATATACCATTTCGAAGCTGCTACAATAGTAGTGATCACAAATTTCGCTCCTTTTCTCCAAATTCTTAATAATAACGAATATATAAGCGTTTAAAGTTTTCCCGAAAATTTCCTCCAAATTTCGGCAATTTTCCTGGCACCGATAGTGATGATGGCGAATTTCGCTCCTTTTCTCAAAATTCTCAATATTAACGGAGACAAAAGCGTTTAAAGCTTTCCCCAACATTCCTCCAAATTTCGGCAATATTCCTGGCACGCATTTATTCCGCTGCTATGTTTCCTGCTTTGGAATCGTGAGCATTTTTTGGTGTTTACGAGCCTCGTGAGGCAAACGAAGTTTGTGTCTAACCGCGATCGTTATGTCAGCTTACGATCTCCTTCGTATTGTGAGTTCAAAACATTTAGACGAAATGTCGAAGCAGCTGAGGAACAGACATTATATTTCTTTAAATTAAATCGCATAAAGTACATAAGGTATTTCCTAATGACCACCTCGAAATTCTGTTTTGAAAGTTGAACTCTCAAAAGGACGAGATTGTTGAAATAGCCGGAACATTAAATTACATGACATACAAATTAGGCACAAATGGATTTCCTAAATAAGTATCTTTTGAAAATTCTGTCTTGACAGTTGAACAATCGGAAGGCGGTAAACCCCAATTCGTTTGAAAATACACACAAGACGCTCCCTACCAAACGGAACGATTTAAACGCGCCCTTCGGTCGGCTTGGATGTACTGGGGTCGTGGGCTTCGCGAACGTCATATCGACGCAGCTTTTGACATGCTCGCATTTAGCCGCATTTGCGACGGGGACGTCACTTTTCTTAGCTCACACTCAGATTCGCGGGACATATCTGTAAAAGGCGAGGGTCGTTTGTGTTCACTGTGCTTGCGAACCTCGGATGTCATTTCAGTACACAATCGCCAAAGGGCACGCAGCTAGCGTGGCGCCTAAAGACAGCTGGTGACGGTTGAAGTCGGCCTTGATCACGCAAAAAACAAGAAAGTTGTTCGTGTTGTCAGACTATGCCCCTTCCGGAGCCGTGGAAATTTAATCTGATTTGCAGTATGTGCACGTAGTGATTATTTTTTGTAAACAACAGATGTGAAATTAGCTCGTAAAACCAAGTCAGATTCCAATTTTTTTAACTGCAATTGTACGTTGCCATTCAGTTAGTCTTGTCGGCCGCGATTTACCCGATCATAGGAGAAGAGACGGAGTAAAAAACCAGGATATATCCGCGTCAATTCCAAAATTAGAAGATTAAGACATCGTGTGCCATTTATGACGATGCGAGTAAATGAGTTCGGATTTTTGCGTCGGGGAAGCTAATCGGTAACATGCGAACTCACTAGGGTCGCGCTGGAAAGAAGAAAAGGAAACTTGGATGGCCATGAGGTCAGAAGGCGGCGACGTCGCCGCGGTTGGCATTAATAACCATGCAGACGTTGAGCGCGAGCTTTGGTCGCATGGTGTGCGTGACAAATCCGTCGATGGCGCGGTAGACGGCGGTGCAAATCCCCAAGACAAATGTCATCCAGAAAGTGGCTGCACCGGTTGTCCTGCCGATAACCAGGATGTGGCTCTTACAGATGACTCGGACGCGGTCGATCCAAAGTGGAAGCGATTCTCCGAGTGGATGCATTGCGTGTGCCTAGTAACATTTGATCTCGAGTTGGGCCAGGTCATGGAGGTAAACAACAATGTGATTAAGGCCAGCATTCTTTTTGTTCTAACCCAGTTCATACATACACTCCCCAATTGTTTACGCTGTTGCAGCTGATTTATCCAAAACACGTGACCTTGTCGGAGCAGGAGAAGACAAATCTATGCTATTTAGCCTTTCCTGATTCCAATTCCGGTTGCATGGGTGATACCCAATTCCATATTCGTCTACGAGTAGCTCCGTGCACTGGTGACACGCTTCTCAACGCCACTCAACGTCAATTCAACACGCAATGCATACCGGTTCAACGCGTTGATCCTGGGCACTACTGGGGATTTGTTTACTTTCGTCAGACGAAGGATACATCGCTTCCTCGCGGATACTTTCAGAAGGTAGGTAACCACGGGATTTGCCTTTGTTATTATAGCCCGCGTACTGTGCAGTGGAAATTCTGGCTAGTCCCAGATCAGATATATGCATCCAACGAGGATAGTCATGTGGGATATCAAATGGAAGTACAGTAGCATCTCGAAACAGCAAATAAGATAAAACAGTGTCTGCTCACTATTTTGAATGTGTTCGAACTATTATTTGAGGATAGGTCTTTCGAAGTGTCTATACGAAAAACGGAAAAATATTTTCCGTAACGACTTTTCACCTAATAAATTAATATCCGGACACTCTGAAACCAAATGAATGTGGGGTGATCAGAGGTTCACCCTCTTTATATATTTGAGTCATTATTTTGGTTAACATAAAACGTACACTGTAAGGAGGACACAACCAAAAGAAAAAAGTAGAAAAAAACAATGCCAATCGCGGCAGGCAGACAATCATTTAAAAAAAAAAATGCATTTTTTAGGCAAAATTAAAATCCGAACACATCTTTAAACAAGGCCGAACATGTGTGCAAACGTAGTCCTGTGTTATCACGAGAAAGAGCACTGAATTGTTTGTTATCACTGAACGGAACTATATCGAGTTACACCAGTCGCAATTCGTAATGTCATCATCATCATCAACGGCGCAACAACCGGTATCCGGTCTAGGCCTGCCTTAATAAGGAACTACAGACATCCTGGTTTTGCGCCGAGGTCCACCAATTCGATATCCTTAAAAGCTGTCTGGCGTCCTGACCTACGCCATCGCTCCATCTTAGGCAGGGTCTGCCTCGTCTTCTTTTTCTACCATAGATATTGCCCTTATAGACTTTCCGGGTGGCATCATCCTCATCCATACGGATTAAGTGACCCGCCCACCGTAACCTATTGGGCCGGATTTTATCCACAACCGGACGGTCATGGTATCGCTCATAGATTTCGTCATTGTGCAGGCTACGGAATCGTCCATCCTCATGTAGGGGGCCAAAAATTCTTCGGAGGATTCTTCTCTCGAACGCGGCCAAGAGTTCGCAATTTTCCTTGCTAAGAACCCAAGTTTCCGAGGAATGCATGAGGACTGGCAAGATCATAGTCTTGTACAGTAAGAGCTTTGACCCTATGGTGAGACGTTTCGAGCGGAAAAGTCTTTGTAAGCTGAAATAGGGTCTGTTGGCTGCCAACAACCGTGCGCGGATTTCATCATCGTAGTTATCGGTTGTGATTTTCGACCCTAGATAGGAGAAATTGTCAACGGTCTCAAAGTTGTATTCTCCTATCCTTATTCTTCTTCGTATTTATGTTTGACCAGTGCGGTTTGATGTTGTTGGTTGATTCATCTGACGGTGCTGACTTTGCCACCATATACTTTGTCTTGCCTTCATTGATGTGCAGCCCAAGATGTCGCGCCGCCTGCTCCATCTGGATGAAGGCAGTTTGTACGTCTCGGGTGGTTCTTCCCATGATGTCGATATCGTCAGCATAGGCCAGTAGTTGGGTGGACTTGAAGAGGATCGTACCACTTGCATTTACATCAGCATCACGGATCACTTTCTCGAGAGCTAGGTTAAAGAGGATGCATGATAGCGCATCCCCTTGTCGTAGACCGTTGTTGATGTCGAATGGTCTTGAGAGTGATCCTGGTGCTTTTGTCTGGCCTCGCACATTGGTTGGGGTCAACATAGTCTGTCTTATCAATTTCGTCGGGATACCGAATTCTCCCATGGCCGTGTACAGTTTTACCATGGCTATGCTATCATAGGCGGCTTTAAAGTCGATGAATAGATGGTGCAACTGTTGCTGATTTGCCTGAAACGAAGCCTCTTTGGTATGGGCCAATGATGTTCTGACATATGGGGCTATCCGGCCTAGCAAGATAGTGGAGAATATCTTATAGATGGTACTCAGCATCGTGGTACCTCTATAATTGCTGCACTGTGTGATATCTCCCTTTTTATGATAATGCCTCGTTGCCAATCGTCAGGCATTGATTCGCTGTCCCATACCTTGAGCACAAGTTGATGAACCACTTGGTGTAACTGGTCGCCTCCATATTTAACTAATTCGGCTATAATTCCATCGGCTCCTGGTGACTTATGATTTTTTAGCCGATGAATTGCACGGACTGTTTCTCCGAAACTTGGTGGTAGCAGTATTTGTCCGTCGTCTTCAGTTGGCAAGACCTCCAACTCGCCGATGTTTTGGTTGTTCAGTAGCTCATCAAAATACTCAACCCATCGCATTAATATGCCCATTCTGTCGGAAATCAGATTTCCCTCTTTGTTTCGGCAGGATGAGCATCGAGGTGTATAAGGTTTCACCCTGCTGACTGGTTGGTAAAACCTGCGCGTCTGGTGCGGTTGCTCTCTGTACTTTTCTAGTTCACAGACTTGTTGGTTCTCCCAGGCTTCCTTTTTCCATCTGTCAAGTCGCTTCTCCGCTCGACGGAGTTCGTGATAAGTCTCTGCGCGTGCCCGCGTTCTTTGAGAATGCAACATTACTCGGTATGCGGCATTCTTCCGTTCCGTTGCTAGATTACATTCATCGTCACACCAGCCGTTCCGACTCCTTTTGCGGCTGGGGCCAAGTATGTTTGTGGCCGTATCCATGAGAACGTTCTTCAGGTGATTGTGAAGATCATTTGTTGATGCCTCATCTTCAGGTCCTCTGTTGACTGCGGTTATTGCGGCATCCATTTCCCTTTTATAGGTGTCGCGAAGGGTTGTGTTGTGGATGGCTTCAGTGTTCACTCTCACCTGATTGTCAGAGGGGATTCTAGGTGGTATTGCTATTCCAGCTCGGAGCACCATGCCAACGAGATGGTGATTCGAGTTTATATTGGCCCCCCTATATGTTCTGACATTCATCAAGGCTGAGAGGTGGCGGCGTTCGATCAACACGTGGTCAATTTGGTTGAAAGTGGTCCCGTCTAGAGAGGCCCACGTATATTTGTGGACCGCTTTCCGCGCAAACCAGGTACTTCCAACAACCATTTCGTGTGACCCTGCTAATTGAATAGTCCGCAGTCCGTTATCATTTGTTTTTTCGTGTAAGCTATGGGAGCCAACGTATCGCCTGAATACTGACTCCTTCCCTACTTGGCTGTTAAAATCGCCAAGTATGATTTTGATATCAGATCTGGGACAGGCTTCGAAGGTTCGTTCTACTGCCTCCTAGAAGGTATCCTTCTCCGACTCTGCAGTCTCCTCTGTAGAGGCGTGAACGTTTATGAGGCTTATATTTCTAAACTTGCCTCACAAGCGCAGAGTGCATAGCCGTTCGCTTATGTTTTCAAAGCCGATAACGGCAGGTTTCATTTTTTGGCTGACTAAGAAACCTACTCCGAGCACATGGTTTACTGGATGGCCGCTATAATATATGGTGTAGTGGCTCTTCTCCAGGAAACCGGTCCCTGTCCATCGCATCTCTTGCAACGCTGTTACATCAGCCCTATATTGGGACAGGGTATCGGCTAGTTTCTCATCAGCTTCATCTCTGTACAGGGAGCGCACATGAGAAACGCCTACCATTCCCCTTTTTACTCCTATCCTTGTCGAATACCTCATTGGCGAACTTGATGCCAAGGTCGGACCTGGCTACGATGGTCTTCCAAACCTCTTTTTGATCAAAACTGGTAAGTCCATCTCCCTTCCCCTATCTCTTATTTTCAACAACAGCCTTGAAGAGCATCATTTCCCCAGCTTGTGGAAAGAGGCTCTCATTATCCCCATTCACAAAAGTGGCGATCGTTCGCTTGCCGAGAATTACCGTCCCATTTCCCTCCTCTCCTCCTGTTCCAAAATCCTGGAAAGATATATCAGCGACTGGTTGTCCGCCCACTTTGGCCAACACATAGTGAAAGAACAACACGGCTTCGTTAAACGTAGGTCCACTGCCTCCAACCTGCTTGACTTTACTAACTTTGTCGGCAAATGTCTAAATTCACGGAAAGAAGTGCATACCATTTACACTGACTTCGCGAAAGCCTTCGACACTGCAAATCACAAGATACTTCTATCCAAACTCTCGTCTCTAAACGTTCCCAAACCACTTGTTTTATGGCTTGTCTCTTACCTTTCCAACCGATCCTGCCGCGTCTCTTTTGACGGCTGTACTTCCCGCTCCTTCTCCCCCCTCTGCTGGCGTCCCACAGGGGTCTATTCTGGGTCCTTTGCTATTTTTATTTTTTATTAACGACCTTTCTCCCCTCCTTACTTGCCCCTGTTTGCTCTATGCAGACGACCTTGAGCTGTTTTCCGCTATATCGTCGCCTATAGATTGTGTTTCCCTCCAGAATAACCTGGACACTCTGGTTCGTTGGTCCTCGTCTAATGGTTTAGCGCTAAACGTCAGAAAGTGTCACTCTATGTGCTACTCCCTAAAATCCTCACCCACTTCTT
Organism: Hermetia illucens; assembly: GCF_905115235.1. Taxonomy (NCBI): domain Eukaryota; kingdom Metazoa; phylum Arthropoda; class Insecta; order Diptera; family Stratiomyidae; genus Hermetia; species Hermetia illucens. The sequence continues at coordinate 5,133,713 of NC_051855.1, read as the reverse complement.
TCTCCTACTCGCTTGACGGACATTCCTTATCCTGCTTAAATTCCACTCAAGACCTCGGAGTCACTTTCGACAATAAGCTCCGCTTTGACACCCACTGCCTCGATGTCATCAATCGATCAGCAAAACTGTCAGGCTTTATTCTTCGCTCCTCCTCTGATTTGATTTGAGATAATTAATTGGAATTCTCTATTTGTTGTCCGTTAATTAAATAAATAAATAAATAAAATGCGCAAATCGTTATTCCTTTGTCGTTGCCGGGTCCGTCGTTTTAAAATCCGTCCTGTCCGAGGCTCCTGTTGTGGCTTAGTAACAAGTTGTTTTCCGTGTAGGGTTGTCAGCCCTACCCAACCCCCAACCTGGAGGACCAGTTGGTACAATTTGTCCCGTTTTTAGGCGCGGGAGACTCGCCTTCATCCTCCTCCGTCTGCAGCTTTTCGTTAAGAAAGAGCTCCTAGCGGTCACCACGTGGAGGTGGAGATAGGGTTTGGTAGTAGAGCTGTTCGTGTTGGTTCAGCAGGCATTTCCCAGGTTTTATGCTCCATCGTGGGTACCAATCCACGTTTCGCCCCGGGACCCATACTACCCTTTGACCACTTTGCCATGACATGCTTTGCCAGTATTTTCTGGCACGATACAGTGGTAGCCTTCTGATGTTTTTTTGATTTTTCGGTTGAGGATCCGTGAAATGATCACTTTCAACACACCACACTCCCCACCTTTCCAACAAATGTCAAAACGAAGACCGACTTCGGAAAGTACTAACCGAGACCTTTCATTTGATACCTCACATGACTTTTTTTGTTTTACACAAAACCTTAAAAAATACTAAAATGCAACTAGTAGTTCAATTTTTATATTTAAAAATGACGTTAACTATGACGGCACACGGTATAAAATATAATTGAAGGTGTATTTACCGGTGTGAACCTCATATAAGCATTTGGCTAGATTCATTGTAAAGTCTAGAGTAGCAGCATCGGCACCATTTTATACTATTACGTGTGCTGTTGATCGTACTAACCTCAATGATTTTTTTTATTTTTTTTTCCAGAGTTTTATCATAATGACGAGGCTTCCATTTTTCAACCTATTCTACGAAATGTGTTCGCTGTTAGCTCCAGAATATTTCCGTGAGGGTATCAGCGTCTTAGAGCGAGCGTGTGATCAAATATGCCAGTGGCCGTCGTTACAAGCCGGTCAATCATTGTCCTTACCGCTGTTAAGAACAGTATATCAGACAGTTCTATCAAAAAATTCTAGTAAATTCCATTGTACATTTTCGGTGCCCACTAGTAGTAGCAGTAGCCGTAATAACAGTAAGAACGCTTCGGATGATGATTTAGCAGGATGTTGTGAATCAAATGAAAATCGAAGTGAAAAGACTGATGCCACAGCAAGTGTACATGGCCCGTCCCTGCCTCCACAGGTGTTAACTTCCGTTCATGAAATCGAAATATTTCGAAGTCTGTTTAGCGTTATAACGCAGATTCATTTGCTTTGGGAGTTGGTGCTTATTGGTGAGCCCATTGTAGTAATGGGCACCTCACCAGATGATTGCTCATACATGGTGCAGTCACTTATCTCGTTGATTGCACCCCTTGCATATTGTGCGGAATCTCGTCCATATTTCACTATACATGATAGTGAATTTAAGGAATTTACACAACGACCCGAAGGCCCGCCGCCCATTATCATTGGCGTGACAAACCCATTCTTCAACAAGCCTCTGCAGAATTGGCCACACATCATCCGGTTGCATGGACAACAGTTGCAACAGTCCTCCTCGCCAGTTGGCTTACTTACTGGCACCCTAGTCGGAGTCGGAGATGGCAGTAATATTGTCACGACCGCTACCGCCGGTGGTGCAAGTAAAAACTCATCAACTGGATCAAAGCTCCGTAAAATCAAATCATTTAGCGGCTCTAAATCGACCGATTGTTCGCCTGGAGTCTACACTAAATATAAACCGTTCTTACAAAAGGACAAATCTGTTATAAAGAAAATCCTACACGGCGTTAAAACGAAGAGACCGGCATCAGTTCAGTCCGCGCTACTTAGGCGGTATCTGTTGGAGTTAACTCAGAGTTTCATGATACCATTGGAACGGTATATGGCATCGTTGATGCCCTTGCAGAAAGATATTAGTCCATTTAAGGCAGCTCCTAACCCCAATCAATTCAAACAAGACGATTTCTTATCTAAGCTGGAGCAAGCTGGGCCGCATCTAACATCGCCACTGAAAGGTGACTGGGAAGGTCTATATAAAAGATTTTTCCGTTCGCCAAATTTTAAAGGATGGTATGAAATGCGGGAATTGGAATTGCGACAAACCCTCCAAGCACTTCAACTCCAAGCACTTTCCGATGCGGTAGGTAGAATTTATTATAAATGAGTCATCAAATTGAAAAAAAAATTTCTTTTTGGCAGGATCTGAACCTTTGGGCTCAAGGAAAACACGAAGTTGAAATTGTGGATATGATACTTAAACTAAAACAAAAACTTCAATTGTACAGTAATCCGGATGGGTGCCAATGTAGTGGTGGTCATAAATGCAGCAGTAATGGAAGCATCGGGAACAGTGGGACTAGTTCAACCAGTGGGGTTTGTAACGATCCCAATAGGCATTTAATTGATAGTCTGCTCTCATCGAACCATGCTCTTAAAATTTCAATACGTAAGCAACTCATGCAGCATTTGGAAAGCATGACACAGACACTACCGGACGATCTTAGAACAATTTTAAAAGATACCTGAATGTTCTTATCATATTATTTTTAATATATAGTAAGCTGTTCTGACGTGTATATAGGAGAATATTTCGAGACGGAAGATAGGGATATCGCTGTTACTTGCTCGTAATTAATATCAAAGCATCTGACCAGTTCAAATTCAGTTCTTCAAAATGAAACAAAATTGACATAAAGTGAACAGAATTAATGTAAAGCCAAGAAAACGAATCAAACGAGAGATCTCTAGAGATACTAATGGAGCAATTCAATGAAATTCTATTGATAAACGGACAAAAATCCTAAATCCATCTAAACTTTTTGCTCTCCATTTTATATATTTCAGTGCCTTTTGTGGTGAATTTTGCAAGAGGAACTTGCGAAAAAGAAAAAAATAGGGGTTCACTTAAGCTAAGTGGAAGTTCAAACAGCTTATCACAGCTCGTGTAGTTCGGGAAAGATATTGGGTGATGTATGTGTGTGTACGGCATTTAGTTTAAAATTTTCTCAATTTACCAGTCAATCTATAGAAGATTATTGAATGGAATACAGCTACACGTGCCGGCCGTCGCCTCAACTCGCAAATGTTGTCCCATCTTTCCAATTATCTCCGCTTATGCTTCAGTTGAACTGGAGTTTAAGCTTCTGTTTCGACTTGATGAAATTCCTAAGTCCTTTTTCGCGGATTCCTCGCATGCTTCATTACTTTTTTTGTACAAAACAATCTCAAATTCAAGTGGAGAGAACCAACTTTAAAAAAAAATGGAGAATTTAAATATGAAAAAAGTGGACGAAAAGGAATGTGTACACATGCACGCATATACGATGTATGCATATGGATGGATGAATGTATATAATGTGTAGGTAGGTATGTATGCGTATTTGGATGTGTTTATATATGTGTATGTGTGTATATGCTTGTATGTATATACATATCCTTGTAAATATAGATGTATGTTAATACGTATGTGTATACAGTGGCGGTGCAAAAAATAGCATGACCCACTTCATAAACTGAGAAGGAGCAACAAATGAACTGGCAAAGTTTGATTAAAACTTGAATATAGCGATAAAATGAAGCCAATAGGTGTAGCAAACGCAATACGAAAGTAAATTCATATCGTAACTTCTAATAGAAAGAAATGACATTCATGGCATGAGGTCTAAAAACGAACGGTGAAAATAATAGCAGTTCAATAATAAACAAAAACGAAGTAAAGCTTAGGTTCAGTATATTAACAAAGAAAGGTTCAATATTTAGTTGTGTCCATTTACCTTAATTAGTGCTTCGCAAGGATGTTTCATCAAGTCCAAAGCTTGGTATTACCTTTCAACAAGAATCGCCTTCAAGGAACGGTCTACTATTGTCTAAAACTTCCTGGTTTTTTTCTTGTTTTCGATTTTAAGTAGATTTTTCGGCATCGTTAGACGTCTCTTTAAAGATTTTTTATTGGATTGCGGTCAGGCGGTTAAGCAAGACGCTCCATTACGAAAATGTTATTGTCCGAAAATAATTCTTTAGATTTTCACCCCGTAAGTGTAGGGTCTCTGTCCTGCTGGAGAACCTATTTAAGAGGGTATTTCGTATATTAATATATGGGAGGCTAGCTGCCTGAAAAATGTCTACATAGACATTTTGGTCTACACTGTTCTTGATCCATTATATTGGACAATAGTAGGAAAAGCGGGTTCGTCATCATGATACTGGCTTCTTTACGGTGCTTAATTGTTTTCGCTGTCAAGCGAGAATCGTATTCGATTGAGTGGACCTCGAACATACTGTCTTCCTCCTTTGAGACGAAACGATTTTACCTTCGTCCATCCATAAAATATTTTTCCATTTTTAGATGTTATTTTGTATATTACTCATGCCTTCAGTTTTAATTCCTCTTCTAAATAAATTACATGCAAACACAGGCTTTTGTTCGGCTTGACGATAGATTTTACGTCCGAAGGCTATAAAACCCGCTTTTGGACGACGAGTCTCAATTTTTTATATTTGATTGCAATTGCAATCATTTTAGTTGAACAATTGAACAGTGAACTTTGCGTGTTTCTGTTACGTTTTACCCTCCTTGATCAACTTACTGAATTTCGTTTCTTGGAACGATAGTATAGTTCACGTCTCGCCTTTTCAAACAAAAATTCCAATTTTATTTCGTTTATCAACAAAAATGACCAAACTGTTGTACCCGGTCTATTGTAAGGAGAAATAATGTAAAGAAACTGCGCTGAATGACTACTTGCTGGCAGAAATTAATTTTTACATTGGTTCTGTTATAGTGAGCTGCTGTAAATTATAACCATTTTCACATTTCGTTGGAAGTAACATTTAGCAAAATACACATTCATAAAAACTTGAACATCAGAAATTATATTGAGAGGGATGTAATGTATGTCACACTGCTTTTTTTTTACCGCCACTATATGTATGCATAGAATATGCGTGTATGGATATATGTATGTATATGTATATATAGTAAATACTCAACGAGCCAGTATACTTCCTCAGAAAAAAACTTGTAAACAAAAACAAATTTATGGAAATTAAATTAATTCGAAAATATGGAAATGGCTTTTTTGTACTTCTGGGAAAGGAAAAATCCCGATTTCATAGATACTGCTGTTAATTTCCGCTGGAAATATAACACCGAAGGGAATTTATTCAAAGTTTTACGCAAAATCTACTCAGTACTACCGAAAACTATTTACCAATGCTGTGCTCTGCAAGGATTTGCTCGACGATAACATCTTTTTTCAGCCATATTCATAATTTTCCCTATCTAGACAACATTTTTCTACTTCTATTATTTCCTCAAGGGGAGACCAGACCGTCTCCTTCTGCAAATTTTGATATAAATAAGTTTAATAAAACAGGGACCGCTTCAAAAAAATGTTTGGTCGACCCATTCCACCGAAAAGGAATAAAAAGCGAAAGCGTCACGGCTCACAGCTTGCGAATTCCCTGCCGACATAGCTGAATTTTACTGGACGGATTCGACCATTGTTCTCGCTTGGTTGAGTGATCACCCAGCCAGGTGGAAAACGTTCGTCGCAAATAGGGTGAGCGAAATCCAGGCTACGAGCAACTCTAGTCAATGGAGACACGTCGATACAGAGTGGAACCCGGCAGACATAGCGTCACGGGGAGTGACTGCTTTTCAACTCCTCAAAAGCGATTTATGGTGGAACGGACCCGAGTGACTGCAACACAAACCAATCAACTACTCGTCAAGGGCAATCGACATTACCACGACACTCGAGAGAAAGCCTGAGACCTCCTGCAAAGTTGCGAAGGTTGCGAAGTTCACGTTCGATGATAGTATACTGGGGAGGTACCCCGACTTTGGAAAACTGAATAGAATTGTGGCATATTGCCTTCGCTTTAAGTCACCAACTATTGCAAAACCTGCAACCCTGATAACTACAGAACTCAACAACGCTGAAATGGCATGTGTACGGCTATCCCAAGCATTATCTTTCAAAGATGAGATTGAAAGGTTGGACAAGGGACAACCAATTCCAACCACTTCAAAATTATTTCAGCTGACACCGTTCACTGATGCTGAGGGGATCCTCAGGGTGGGCGGAAGACTGCGACACTCACTTTTATCGGACGATCGTAAGCATCCAGTGATTCTAAGTCCTGACTGCAAGTTGTCCGAATTGATCGTAAGAGCATACCATTTGCGCACTTTGCATGGAGGCAATCAAGTAACCCAAGCAGCAATCAGAAGACAGTACTGGATATTGCAGTCTTCGAAATTGGTAAAAACATGCATCCACAAATGCATAACCTGTTTTAAATCAAACGCAAAGCCAGGAGAACAGTTAATGGGAGCGTTACCTGAAACACGAGTCACCCCTGGAAGAGCCTTCAAAACCTGCGGACTGGATTCTGCCGGACCAATACAACTAAAATGGTTATCGGGCAGAGGTGCTAAAACGATGAAATCCTATATAGCCCTCTTTATCTGCTTGAAGACCAAAGCCATTCACTTGGAGGTTGTTGTGGTACAAATTTCGTAGCAGCCAGTAAATAAATAAAACACCAGTTCATGCAGATGATGAAAACAGTTCAGTCCACGGTAGCTAACGACAAAATTACCTGGCACTTCATACCCCCGAGCAGTCCTCATTTCGGAGGATTATGGGAAGCTGGGGTGAAGTCAGTCAAACTACATCTATAGAAAGTAATCGGTGGCAGCTTGTTAACAATGGAGGAAATGTATACGGTTCTCACCCAGATCGAAGCAGTTCTTAATAGTCGGCCACTCATGCCCATCAGCGACGATGTTAATGATCTGGAAGCACTCTCTCCCGCGCATTTTTTGATTGGCGAACCACTCATATCAATCCCGCAAGAAACCCCGAACGAAGAATTAAACCTGCTGAAAAAATGGAAACTGACACAGCAAATTGTAAAACAATTTTGGAACCGGTGGTCAGATGAGTTCATCTCAAGGTTGCAACAAAGGCCAAAATGGATGAAGACAAAGCCGAACCTGGAACCCGGACAACTGGTATTAGTCAAGAGCGAGAATTATCCTCCATCAAAATGGCCATTAGCTCGTATCACTGAGGTTCATCCTGGTGCAAACGGTCTAGTTCGCGTAGCAACAATTAAATTACATGGCCGTATTACCAAGAGACCAATCGTCAAGTTGGCGGCTCTACCTATTGAAGACCACCGTCCAGTGAACATTCCAGAGGGTTCTAACGAGAATGAACATGCCTCCGCGAAAAAACAGGACAGTCAACCCACTAAAGTCAACCGGAAACGAAGATCTCAGCCAACAACTACAAGAGTTAAATCAAACGATGCAACTTCCGCTTCCCACCACAAAATGATACGACATACCGTGAACAAATTAAATGTCAACTAAATTATGCTAATGCTAATAAATATTAATCAAAGATAACAAATTTCTCAATTTTGTAATATGTACTTTAGACATATGTAGGTGGGCGGAATGTTCGAATCATACAAAATAGCATAATAACAGTTCAGCTAAAATTAATAAGTGCATCGACACATTAGTCTACTTGCGCACAAGTCATTAGTAATTACGTCAACATAATAGCAGTTCAAAGAAAAAATGCTGAACATGCGCTTGTGCCAGAAACGAACCAATAGGTCATGTAAACAGAAATGTGTCAATTGTAAATTGCTTAGTTATAAGATTTCTTTTATAAAAACGAGGTGATAGTAATAAACCGGGCGACAAGCCAAAGAAAAGTGAAACCAGTAGTTTCTTCTTGCTTCCTCCAGCGTACAATAATTTGAGGATTATTGCACCTATCCCGGCAGCCATCAACAATTTTAGGATTGTTGACTAGATATCAATTTAAGGATTGATATCTGCCCCATTTTTACAAACACTTTAGGACCAAGAAACGAGGAAACACTTTACGAAAACTTTTAGTAAGTATTTTTCATGATCACAAAACATAAAACAACCTCAAAGTGAAGGTAATATGATAGTTATACTAAGGGTGAATATTAAAGTCGATATAGAAGCCACTCAATGATGCAAAATATCGATTTCATAAAATCGGCTGTGCTGGGAAATCGTGTTTTTAAGTTTTGAGGTACACTTTTCTCAGAAACGGCTGCACGAATGTTATATGGTACATAATATGAATTAACATGAGCCTACAGAAATCTTGGCGATGTTAGTAGTTGAATGTGATCTAAGGAAAAATAATTAAGATAACAAAAACCTCGATTATTGTCCTTTGTTTACAATGTACCTATTGAATTTCATTTTCAATCCAATTGGTTCAAAAATCTCTATGAATAAACTAGCATGTTCTTAATGAAATAAAAAAAGAATCAACCCGATATGTCTCATCGTTTTCGGAAAATTACACCCACAATTGAATGTAAGAAACGAAAAAAATCGATGCGTAGTTCATCATTACACAAAAATTAGTTGCTATTTTTCGTTAAAAATTGGTACAAATATTGCCTAAGTAATATTGAAATTAACAAAAAAAATCCTCCTTGAGTAGTTCTCAAAGTATACAAAAAATTCACATTTAGGATGTGGGTTGGGGCTGGTATCCCCTTCAAAACTTTAAGAGGCTCGATCATTATATGGACAGAGTTTCAGCTCAAGGGCTGGGAATGGGCTACCATGAATCACATATCCGTCGTTAATTTACCTAAAATAAAATGCTGATTTGTCTGTAATTTTCCTACATTGTGAATTTTCTAGTTAGTTAATCGCAAAAATACTTATGCTTACTCAGCTACGTGTACAACGTATTGCATTGCGTGTCTTAGGCGGGTCATCCCGTGTGAAGGCCGTTTTTTTCTAGCTTTTTTTAGAACTTTTTGTGAAGATAAAGATACAAATACGAATTTTTCACCAAAGATTTATTAATATCTTGAACGTGCATTGTCATTTTTCCAGCCCGATCGCATAGTTCATTATTGAAATACAGAGCAATTTATACGCCCACCTCCAATGAATAAAAAAAAAACTACTGAATGAATCGTAATTATCCTAGTTTGCGGACCGTAGAAATATCTTCTGAATAAGACGTCAAAATTTTAAAGAATTTCGTTGGATAGATTTTGGGCTATGGTGGCAGCCGATTTTCAACATGCAGTTTCGAGAATAACGCATTTAAAAAGTAGAATGCGATTTTTAGCCATAAAACCTTAACTGACCATTAATCTGCTATATCTAGTCCATAAACCTTAGGTTTCTTGAAGAAACACATGCCTTGGCTTCAATTCTTGTCCTTTTATCGAAGTTATTCGAACGTCATTCGGACCGATAAATACGAGCTTTATTACGGCGATTGACATATTATTATTATTCTGTTAAGGGAATATCGCACCGCGTCCTTGAAGAACTATTGTGCCCCTTTTACTGGTTACAGTGTACCTGTTGATCATGGTATCTCAAGCAGGCCTGTAACCGTTAGGAACTTTAGTGTGTGCCCCACTTCCGGATGTTTCAGCTTTGCATCTGGTATTAAATGTTCTCCCAGATGTATCGACCTACTTTGCACAAGTGCCGGATACTGTCCCAGGACGTGCATAGAGGTTTCGTCCTCCTCCTCACAAAACCTGCAGGCAGTGTCCGTAGATATCCCTAGCTTCCCTAGGTGGTAGTTCAGCCGACAATGACCAGTGAGAATTCCCACTATGATTCGGAGGTTCTTTTTGGTGAGGTTTAAGCAATCCTTTGTACGCATGGGTTCGTATCCCCCAATAAGCACTCTGGACTGCTCCATCCCTGGTAGCCCCGCCCAATATAGTTCCCTCAACCGTTTCTCTTCGTTTCTTAGATTCATAGCCATGAAACCGTTTCTGATTCCACAGAAGGGTTCTGGCCCGTGTAAAGGCATCCCTGCTCCCTTCTTGGCTAGTTCATCCGCTGCCTCATTGCCTTCCAACCCAGCATGGCCTGGAACCTAAAGTATCCAGACCTTGTTGGACGAGCCGAGTGTATTCAGTCTCTCAAGGCATTCCCATACCAGTTTAGAGTTCACCTGGTTGGACCTAAGTGCCTTGATCGCTGCTTGGCTATCGGTGAGAATAGCTATGTTCTGCCCCCTGTAGTTCCTTTGCAGATTAAAGGAGGCACATTTGTCTATGGCGTAAATTTCCGCCTGGAATATGCTAGTGTACCTGCCCATTGGCTCAAAGTACATTTTCCTTGGACCAATGACACCGGCACCCGCTCCCTCTCCTGTGAGGGATCCGTCAGTGTACCAAGTAATCAGTTGCTGGTTTAAGCCGTATGTCGCAGTCACGCTCTCCCAGTTTGCCTTGTTACTCCAACGTGTTTCAAACTTCTTATCGAAGTGAAACCTCATTGTCATGTTATCCCTCGGTATCAGTAATTGGGGATACCGCCTAGAAAGAATATCAATCTTCCTTTGATTTAGGCAGCTCCCCGCCTCACTCATACTACCGGCCATCCTGAATATTGATCTCCTTGCTTGCATCTGTATGTGCAGATGGAGAGGGGTTAATCCAGACCAGGACCTCCAGGGATGCCGTTGGGCATGTCCTCATTGCCCCACTGATACACACGCAAGCCAGCCTTTGGAGCTTATATAATTCCCTGGCTTGTGTGCTGAGTTGGGTTCTTTCTGCCCAGATTACCGCTCCATAGGTAATCATTGGCCTTACTATTGCAGTATATATCCAAAGTAGTATCTTCGGGCTGCAACCCCATTTTTTTCCTGCTATGGATCTGCAAGTCATCAGAGCCCTCGTGGCTTTCCGATAAGTGTTTCCGACATGTGTCTTCCAGAGTAATTTTTGGTCTAGCGTGATTCCCAAATATTTGACCTCTGTTTCTCGTTTCACCTCCATATCATGTAATGTTATGGCTTTCAGGTGATCCGGCTTACGCCTCCTAGTGAATGGTACTATGGTGGTTTTGGTTGGGTTGATCCGCAGTCCCACCTTCCTGCACCAGGCACTAGTAACCTTTAATCCAGTTTGGATTCTATCACTTAGGGTGTCTTCTTATTTGCCCCTACAGATTAGAACAATGTCGTCCGTGTAGCCCATGGACTTGTATTCCAGTATTAGTTAACACGTCCAGGAGTTCATCCACTACCATACTCCACATCAGCGGCGATAGTACTCCACCCTGTGGACAGCCTTGAGTGGTGTTCATGATAATAGAATTTGTACCTGTTTGTACCTCTATTTGTCTGCTTTCTAGCATTTCGCCCATCCAGAGTGCTAGGGTGTTTCCCACTCTTTGCGGCTCAGGGCATCCTGTATCTCTGTGTGCGATGTGTTGTCGAATGCTCCTTCGATATCCAAAAACGCGCACAGTGCAATTTCCTTTGTTTCTATGGCGTCCCGTAGTACCTCTGTCAGCTGATACAGAGCAGTTTCAGTTGACCTTCCTGCCCGGTAAGCGTGTTGACAGTGATGTAGGGGATTATGCTTTAGAACGTTAGTTCTAATATAGTTGTCTATGACCTTCTCCACCGTTTTGAGTACGAACGATGTTAGGCAGATTGGTCTGAAAGATTTAGGGTAAAAACCCCGCTTTCGGAATAAAGACCACTTTTGCCCGTCTCCATGCCCTTGGTATGTAACCCAGTGCTATGCTCCCCCTTACCACCCTCAGAAGAGACTCTAAGATAATTCCTAGGCCTCTCTGGATAAGTGCTGGGAAAATGCCATCTACTCCGGGAGATTTCATTGATTTGAAAGTTCCCACTGCCCATCTTAGCCTAGCTTCTGAGCATACTTTTTTGGTTAGTTTCCAGCTCTCTTTCCTTCCCCTTTTATTCGTTGTTGGGGTGTCAGGCAGATTGTTGTCGCCTGCCGCCGAGGGGTAGGACCCCGGGAAATGAGTTCTGAGAAGCAGGTGTACCCTGTCCTCCTCATTCTCGGTGAATGTTCCATCTTCCTTTTTCAAGCAGACAGAGGATATTCCTCCGTCTTTGGCTACAGCCTTGTACAGCCTGGTTGCTTCTGTGATGATGGATGTTTTGCCCGCTTAAAGACTTTTCGTACCTCCATTCTCATTCTGGTTAAGTTCCTGTTCCACCATGGCACATCCCTTGATGACTTGACTGTCTTGGCCGGACAGCTGGCCTCATATGCGTCAATGACGATTGTGTTGAGGTCTTCCACCACCGTTTCTAATTCCAATTCGCTCTTGATGTGACCGCCCCCTTGAAGGTGGGCAATGTTGTTGCTCAGGTGCGTTTTGTAGGATTCCCAATCCGTTCTCTTGGGATTCCTTATTATTCTTTTTATTTCGGAGTTACCCTCAATGTCGAATCTTATTATCCTGTGATCAGACATTGAGGGTTCATCCGACACCCTCCAATTCCTGACCATCCCGTTCATTAGGGTATTTCCTAGAGTTATATCTAGTACCTCTTGTCTGGTGCTGGTCACAAATGTTGGAGTGTTCCCTACGTTGTATATTTCTAACTTATTGCTAAGAATAAATTCGAGAAGGTACTCACCTCTACTATTAGTGTCGCTGCTTCCCCACACTTCGTGGTGGGCAATACTTCGTCAGCTTTGCGACTTGCTCCGGTGGAGCCCGGCTCTCGTCTCCTGGGAAGTATCCCGATGCTACAACTGCCTCTCGAGTGCTCCTCCCGGCTTCCAATGAGACTTGGATAGCCACAAGGTCCCCGGTTAAGAACTCTGAAAGACATATATATTTTAAATTACGTTTGATAATTATGCAAGCTCTTGGTTTTTCACAAGAGGATTTATTCTTGCAAATACCGATATTTCGGGAACCACTTGTTCCCTTCATCAGTACAAACAAGTTTGCTCATCTGTAGACATTGGGGTTCTATTTATACTATTCTAAATCTATACTATATACTATGATATTATAATTATGACTAAAAACTTATATCTAGGTGAAAAAGAAATAAATATTTAATTAACTTCCTAATAGCTAATTTATCTAAAAACACATATCCGTCGTTAATTCTGCCGCGTTTTCTTTTTCTACCATAGATATTGCCCTTATAGATTCTTCGGGCTGGATCATTCTCATCCATACAGATTAAGTGACCCGCCCAGCGTAACCTATTGAGTCGGATTTTATCCACAACCGGACGGTCATGGCATCGCTCATAGATTTCGTCGTTATGTAGGATACGGAATCGTAGAATCAGACTGAAGATAAACACCAACAAAATCAAGGTTCCCAATCTGACGGGTCAACGAAATCTCCCTACCGTATCATCGGAATACGTTGGTTTTACCACTATTTGTAACGAACAACTTGGTCGGCGCACAGGTTTGGCACTCGGACGCGATGTAATAGGAAGACAGAAGTGGCAGTGGAATGATCACACATTAAGAAGGGGCGACAATTGCACTGTGGGCTATGCCATGCAATGGAATACACTCTCCTAAGATGGGCGATGATTGGGTCGCCCGAATGGCACTTGGTGCAGAACAGTAAAGGAGAGTGCGATCGTCTATGGAAGTTATGCGGGGTGGCACGAAGTGCATTTGAGGTAACCGGGAGCGATGAGGCGTAGGTATGGTTGACGCGCTATAAAATACCAAGGGGCGCAGGGGCATAGATAGAGTATAACACGAAGCGCTGGTGTACAAAATTAAGAAACTGCTTCCCGATAATGCTCGCAAGGTTATTGAATCCTACCTAATTGGTCGGAAGTTTAGAATTCGGTACAAAAGTTTCACCGCCCATGACCACAACATCAATGCTGGCGTACCCCAGGGAAGTGTAATATGTCCGATACAATACCTTATCTACACATTAGACATGCCAGCTAGCAGTAATACTATATAGTCGCATCTACTTTTGCGGATGAGATTTCGGCGTTATGTCTGCTCAAATATAGTTAATAGTAGTATACTCTTATATTTGTAGTTGTTTACCACTTGCTGGATGGTTCGTCGTGGAGACAATCCTTTCTCCTGATTAAAGGTAATCCTGAATTTTTCTATTGATGTTTCGTGGAACCTTTCCACGCCAGAAGTTACTAGAACTTGTTACAATGAAAGCAATTTATTGCAGAGTCGGAGAAGGATACCGTCTACGAGGCAGTAGAACGAACCCTCGAAGCCTGTCCCAGATATGATATCAAAATCGTACTTGGGGATTTTAACAGCCAAGTAGGGAAGGAGCCCGTATTCAGGCGATACGTTGGCTCCCATAGCTTACATCAAAATAAAAATGATAACGGACTGCGGATTATTCAATTAGCAATGTCACACGAAATGGTCGTTGGGAGCACCTGGTCTGCGCGGAAAGTAGTCTTTAAACAAACGTGGGCCTCTCCAGACGGGACCACTTTCAACTAAATTGACCACGTGTTGATTGAACGCCGCCACCTCTCAGCCTTAATGAATGTCAGAACATGTAGGGGGCCAATACAGACTCGGATCACTATCTCGTTCGCATGGTACTCCGACCTCAAATAACAGCACCACCCAGAATCCCTTCTGACAATCAGGTGAGAGTTAACACTGAAGCTACCACAACACTGCCCTCCGCAACACCCATAAGGGGGAAATGGATGCCGCAATACCCGCAGTCAACAGAGATCCTGGAGATGAAGCATCAACAAATGATCTTCACAAGCACCTGAACAACGTTATCATAAATACGGCCACAAATATACTTGACCCCAGCCGGAAAAAGAGTCGGAACGGCTGGTTTGACGATGAATGTAAGCTAGCAACGGAACGGAAGAATGCTGCATACCGAGTAATGCTGCATTCTCAAAGAACACGGGCACGCGCAGAGACTTATCGCGAACTACGGCGAACGGAGAAGCAACTTCACAAACGAAAAAGGAAGCCTGGGAGAACCAACAAGTCTGTGAACTCGAAAAGTACAGGGAGCAACTGCACCAGGCACGGAAGTTTTACAAACAAGTCAGCAGGATAAAGCCTTACACACTTCGATGTTCATCCTCCCGAGACAAAGAGGGAAACCTGATTTCCGACGGAATGGGCACATTGGAGCGATGAGTTAAGTACTTTGATGAACTACTGGACAACCAGAACATCGGCGAGTTGGAGGTCCCGCCAACTGAAAGCGATGGACAAATACTGTCACCACCAAGTATAGAAGAAGCAGTCCGTACAATTCATCGGCATAAAAATCATAAATCGCCAGGAGCCGATGGAATTACAGCCGAATTGGTTAAATATGGAGGCGACCAATTACACCGAGTGGTTCATCAACTTATTGTTAAGGTCTGGGACAGCGAATGAATGCCTGACGACTGGCAAATAGGCATTACTTGTCCCGTATATAAGAAGGAAGATATTACGCAAGGTAGCAATTATAGAGGTACCACGTTGCTGAGTGCCATCTATAAGATATTCTCTGCTATCTTGCTAGGTCGGATAGCCTCATACGCCCGGAACATCACTGACCCATTGCCAAAGAGGCTTAACTCCAGGCAAATCAGCAACAGATCAGATTTTCTCTGTGCGGCAAGCGATGGAAAAGCTGTTGGAATCAGTTGCACCATCTTTTCGTTGACTTTGAAGTCGCCTATGATAGCATAGCCAGAGTAAAAGTGTACACGGCTATGGGAGAATTCGATATCCCGACGAAATTAATAAGGCTGACTAGGCTGACTCTGAGCAATGTGCGAGGTCAGATAAAAGCAGCAGGATCCCTCTCAAGACCATTCGACATTAACAACGGTCTAAGACAAGGGGATGCCTTATCATGCGTCCTCTTTAACCTGGTCCTGGAAAAAGTGATCCGTGGTGCTGAGGTAAGTGCGGGAGGTAGGATTCTCTTTAAGTCCACCTGACTACTGTCCTATGCTGACATCATGGGAAGAAAGACCCGAGATGTACAAACCGCCTTCATCCAGATCGAGCAGGCGGCACGAGATCTTGGGTTGCATATCAATGAAGGCAAGACAAAGTATATGGTGGCAACGTCAGCACCAAAAACCAACCTACCAACAATATAACACGATGAACTCCGCGCACGGTTGTTGTCAACCAACAGAGAATTTTTCAGCTAACAAAAACGTTTCACTATAGGGTCAAAGCTACATAACGACGGATCTATAAGCGATACCATGACCGTCAGGTTGTGGATAAAATCCGGCTCAATAGGTTACGGTGGGCGGGTCACTTAATCCATATGGATGAGGATGATCGAACCCGGAAAGTCCATAAGGGCAATATCTATGGTAGGAAAAGGAAAAGAAGCAGACCCGGCTGCGACGCAGGCAGCTTTTAAGGATATCGAATTGGTGGACCTCGTCATAAAACCGGAATGTCTGGAGTTCCTTATAAAGGCAGACCTAGGCCGGATACCGGTTGTTGCGCCGTTGATGATGATGATTCCCGTTTCCCATTGCTAAGGATATCTATCCCTACAATAAAATCCCAAAAAGTAAGTGATTCACTTGCCCATAAGACTGTGCTACAGCATCTCGCATAAAATCTTGGAGCTCTATATACTGTCTGGCTCACTCGAGCTCTTGGGCCTATGTCTTGGGTGTGTTCCTTGCGTTAAAGTTTGGTTTTGGTTTGCACCTTGGGTGCGGGTTTCAACGTGGGCTTTTCGTTACGCTTTGGATGCGAGCTTCTTGTTTTGATTTTGCGCTTCGAGTTTCGGTATGTGTCTTCGGTGAGAACTTGGATTATGTTTTCGAAGTGGTGAAGTTTGGTGGGAGCTTTTGTGTCCCAGTATAAAAAGTAATCATGGTGTCAAAAGTGAGATGCTTAATGAACGACAAACATATATTGTGCGTTCTCAAGAATGCTGAATCCTGTTTAAGAAAAGCAATAATTAGGAAACGTGATCCAGAGGTGATGAAAACTATATTTGAAATTGCACTAAGCAACTTCAAGGGTAGCCTTTTTTTGGGGTAGGGTAGGTGAATGCATTTACCCACACAGTGTTGGACTCCCGATTCGGTACGTCGTCGGACTACCAACTAAACACCCCCCATCGTCAGAGAGCTAGCCTGGAACCGTTTGTCACATTACTTCGGGCTAGTCCCCAAACTCTCCCGCCTTGGGGAGCCTTCAAATCAGGGAATTCCTTTCACCAACGGGAGAGGAGGAAGGGAACCGTCAGTTCAAGGAACCCCCTGCCATCCGGCTCCTCCACCGGTCGAGTCTCCCCGTCTCTGCGGCGAGGCGTTTACAATATACCTCCTTGTTAAGAGCGCCAGCCCATACCTCTTCGCCGAAGAGCAGGACAGACTGCGTTGAACTCATCAGGAGACGTCGCCTACTAGACTTAGGACCCCCAATGTTTGCCATTAGCCTACTTAACGCCGAAACTCCAGCCGCAGCCTTGTTCGCTGCTGCTTTGATTTGCTCCGAAAAGCTCATCTTTAAGTCAAGAGTCAACCCGAGGTACTTTACCGCTGATTTTGACTCGATTATCGACTCGCCGAACGATATGGGAAGCAGGGTCGGAATTCTCTTTTTAGTCAGCATGACTACTTCGGTATTTTTCCCGTGCAAGGTTGAAACCATGAGCAGTTATCCATCCGCTTACCCGTCGCATCAATATGCCGAGTCTGCTTTGCGCCTGTTCGACAGTTCGTTCAGCAACAAGCGCTGTGACATCATCTGCATAGCCGACCAGGCGCGAATCTTCTGGCATGTCGAGTTTAAGCAGACTGTCATAGGTAGCGTTCCAGAGGTCCGGCCCTAGGATGGATCCCTGTGCTATCCCGAACATGACCTCCATCCACCTTTGACCTTCTAGTGTTTCATAGAGCAGGGAGCGGTTCCTCAGATAGTCCCTCAAAATCCGTAAGGCACGTTGAAGGTATTGTCTAGTGTGCCTAGAATGTCTTTCCATCTTACGGAATTGAAGGCGTTTCTGACGTCAAGCGTTACGAGGAGCACCACCCGTCGAGTTTGGCGGCTATGTGCCTCTGCTCATCGAACGGCGTCCACGACTTGCATGACAGCATCAATTGTCGATCTCCCTGCTCTAAAACCAAACTGCTGGGGAGATAAATCTCCGGCAGCGCGTATCGCTTCAGCGAGTCTGCTTCTGATGAGCTTTTCCAGCACTTTCCCAGCAGTGTCGAGCATACATAGTGGGCGGTATGAAGACGGCAATTCGGGGTCGCCTTTCCCTTTATGGATCAGCGCAAGCCTCGCAATCTTCCAACGAGCAGGGAAAATGCCCTCTTTCAGGCAAGCGTTGAATGCGCCGAGCAGTAGGTTTGGCCGGTGTTGGAATACCAGTTTGTATAACTCTGCTGGAATACCATCGGGTCCAGGCGCCTTCTTGTTTTTCATAGAGAGGACTGCCTGTTCCAACTCTTTTATAGAGAAAAGTGGACAGTCCTCTGCGCTCTCCGTGCCGACGTCACCATCCCATACGGGGTGTGCAGGGAAGAGTGCCCTCACAATGCGGTCCATCGGTTCGGCCTTAAGTGAACAGGGTTTCCGCAGAGCCCCGATTTTTCGGGTTACAAGTTTGTAACCAAGTCCCCACGGATCCCCATTCACCTCGTCCTGAACTACGTCATCGCCCTATTTCCGGCAGGGTCTGCCCCATCTTCTTTTTCTACCATAGATATTGCCCTTATGACTTTCCGGGTGGGATCACCCTCATCCATACGGATTAAGTGACCCGCCCACCGTAACCTATTGAACCGGATTTTATCCACAACTTGACGGTCATGGTACCGCTCATAGATTTCGTTGTTATTTAGTCTACGGAATCGTCCATCCTCATGTAGGGGGCCAAAAATTCTTCGGAGGATTCTTCTCTTGAACGCGGCTAAGAGTTCGCAGTTTTTCTTTATAAGAACCCAAGTTTCCGAGGAATACATGAGGACTGGCAAGATCATTGTCTTGTTCAGTAAGAGCTTTGACCCTATGGTGAGAAGTTTCGAGCGAAACAGTTTTTGTAAGCTGAAATAGGTTCTGTTGGTAGCTAACAACCGTGCGCGGACTTCATCATCGCAGCTGTTATCGGTTGTGATTTTCGACCCTAGATAGGAGAAATTATCAACGGTCTCAAAGTTGTAGTCTCCATTTATTTTGTAATGCCTTCATTAATGTGCAGCGCAAGATCTCACCCTGATAACCGCCTGCTCGATCTGGATGAAGGCAGTTTGTACGTCTCGGATCATTTTTCCCATGATGTCGATATCGTTAGCATAGGCCAGCAGTTGGGTGGACTTAAAGAGGATCGTACCTCATGCATTTATCTCAGCATCACGGATCACTTTCTCGAGGGCCAGGTTAAAGAGGACGCATGATAGGAAGTCTCCTTGTCGTAAACCGTTGTTCGCTGTTCTGCCATAGAGTCGTCAAACTTCGTGCACGGAGGGAAAATTTATCGATGTGGTTGCACTGCACTGCTTTGCCGCGCAACATGGGGCGGGATTTTGGTTAAGGGAGAGCGGGCGCGAGGGACAGGGGAAGCACTATTTCGCGGATGCGAAATAAATACTAGAATCGAAAAATAAAGTGTTTGGAAATAAAATGATGAAAAATGTAGGGCTCTTAATGCCGCGCTTCAAAGCGATATTGTCATTATATAAGATCTGTGTATGCATATTTTACAATGTAATCTACGACATTTACTTGTCGCCTGTGTTGTACAAAGTGCGCAATAAAGGACCGCGATTGAAGCAACTGCACACTTATCTGGTGGAGCATTATCTTCGAAACATTTTGGACAACCTGCTCGATCTCCATTCATCCAATGGACACAGTAATAATCAATCATTGAAATCATATCTATCGAGCAGACATCACCATCAACGACGCAACAACCGGTATCGGGTCTAGGCCTGCCTAAATCAGAAACTCCAGACATTCCAATTTTGTGCTGAGGTCCACCAATTCAGTGCCCCTAAAAGCTGTTTGACTTCCTGCCCTACACCATCACTCCATCTCAGACAGGGTCTGCCTCGTCTTCTTTTTACCATAGATATTGCCTTTATAGGCTAGGAACCCAGGTTTCCGAGGAATACATAAGGACTGGCACGGTCATAGTCTTGTACAGTAAGAGCTTTGACCCTATGGTGAGACGTTTCGAGCGGAACTGTTTTTGTAAGGCTCTGTTGGCAGCCAACAACCGTGCGCGGATTTCATTGTCGTAGCTGTTATCGGTTATGATTTTCGACCCTAGATAAAAGAAATTATCACCGGTCTCAAAGTTGTAGTCTCCTATCTTTATTCTTCCCGTTTGACCAGTGCGGTTTGATGTTGTTGGTTGGTTGGTTTTAGGCCGTTAGACAGTTTAGCTCCCTTGGTGAGGACATTATCGGTCGTACCAAACCGCCTCGAGACTTCACCTCTCTATTAGAGTAGTTTACCCCGGGTGGCCTTAGTTTTTGTGACTAATGAGTCTAGGCACGTGAGTAGAATCTTTGTGTCCTGGCAAGGTGATAATATTTGTGAACTAAGACCCTCGGCCCTTATCTCGCCGAATTGCTAGCATTCGTGTTAGCTTCAGCACGTGTCGTGATCGGGTAGTCGGTGGTCACGGCTGGCAAACCTGTTAGGGGAGTTTGGCTGCTTGACAGCGTTGGTGACCGTATTGGTGGCAAGATGAGGCAACGCCTTGGTTTCATCGTAACAAATTGTATTCAGATATAGTGTAGGTTATTTGGGCAAAAGTGATTTTTCGATATTCCGAGTCATTTGAAAACTACAGTGTTAAACAGGTAAAGTGTCTTATGTTAGGTTTACGTCGGACGTCGTAATGAAGTCTGAATTTACCGGTTCGAACGGCGTTGGAATAACACGCCTAAAAGGGTGAGAAATGAAATGCTTTACGTGTAATTTTTGAAGAAAGCGAAAGTTTATGTAGCAAGTATAGCAGATTAATGATCATTTAACATTTTGTTGTTAATAATGAGATTTAATTTTTAAATGTTTTCTTGAAACGGTATGTTGAAAATCGGATGTCACAATAACCCAAAATCTATCCAAAGCAACTCTTTGAAATTTGTACCACTTATTTAGAACAAATTTCTAAAGCTCGCAAGCAAGGATGATTGACGGCGTGAAAAAGAAACACCAACAAATAAATAATCCTAGTTTGCGAACCGTCATACTCGCACGTTAAAATACCGTTTATTTTTCTCCTTTAAGAAGAGAAAGGCGCCATCTATTGTGGCCACCGAAAAGCACTTTCTTTTAAGTTGCGATGTTTTTCAATAAAGAGCGATGATATCGGTTTGGAAAAATGATTATGTTTACTCAAGATATTAATAAATACATAGTGAAAGATTCGCATTTGTATCTTTACTCATTTCTTCAACAACAAAAAAAAAACTCCGTTCACCCTGGATGACCCCCTTAACAGAGTTTATTATTATCCAAAGCAAAAGGGGCTCTGAATTTATATTTACAGCCTACAGTTCCAAAGATTTCGCGGTCAGCTTGCAAATATTCGCGCGGCTAAGCTCGTTGTCTTTAGTTGCTTAAGTCTAATTCGCACGCTGCGCATTCCTATTATACTGGAAAGAAGTGATGTCGGTTACCGCTTTCAACTACACCAATTTATCGGATTAAATATTAACACCAGAAATCCCAGCTTTGAATCCGAGATTTGCCCAGTCGACTAATCCTTCCTGATTTGAATCAGCCCAAATGTAAGCAAAGAGATAAAATTCCTTACAAGAATTTCCAATTCTATCCAATAAACAGGTGGCTTTCCAATTCGAGTTTGAGCAATCAATCGTGTAATTTATCCACATCTGATTTTCGCCCAAATTTTTCTGACCACGACTGGTTCGAATGACGGGCGCCCGGTCCGGTTAGCGGTGTACTTCGATTAAAGTCAAACAGCGAATCTTAAAGGACGCCATAATTTTTTTTAAGTCTTTTCAGAAACAATTCGGAGGGACTTTTATCCCGCGTGCCAGTAGACATGATTAATACGCGATAATAAGTGTTAGTTGATTATAAACCAAATAAAATTCTGAATATGTATATTACGAGAAATCGCAAATATATCTGACAAGTGACAGAAAAAAAGTTCCGAATTCGTTCATCGCGACGTCGGCGGAAAAAAGCCTGTGCGCGGGTGAAAATCATACCGCATTGAAATTGTTTTGAAAGGTCTGTGAAATAGCTGGGGACAACAGTTGAGTTGGTATGGCGCTGGGTAATTGGACCGTTCTGCACCTGGGATGACGCCCATGGAGCGATCCTCTCGTCATTTTTTCCTTTCGCTTTGCCATTCTTCGACGGCCGCTTGTCTTCTTCTTGATGGATGTTTCAAGAATTACCAGTAAAATGTTGGTTCGTCAGGTCGGGATTGAGTTGTGTGTTGCGTTGTTGCCACTGGTGTGGGGTAGCATAGTGGGGCTGTGTATTTTGCTCGGCTTCCAGAGACTGGATATTGAGTTCGAATTAGCTATTGCAATCGCGAATATTTGTGTTTTCATGGACGGCTTGAATGGAAATCTTTATATGGGGGAGCTCACTGTCGTTGTCATCCCCCATGTAAAAGACGAGAATGGCTATAAAGCGAAATCATTAGAAGGAATTCCTGTATTTTGCTAGGCGCGGATTGGAGTCAGTCATAGCCTTGTCGACATAAAGTTTTTTGTTTACATCGCAGTCGGGTCGCCTCGTAGAACAGCTTCAACGTAGTCCAGACACACTAAGCGCAGCGGCGGCCGTCGTACTTGTTTATCATACGCTTGGTTGCCTACGAAATCTACTAATTGTCCTCCCTCTCCTGTTCCAGGTTTCTTGCCGAGGGTAGTTCTGATCGCATCGCTTGCTTTTGTAATTATCGCTCGCTGAGCCACCTCCGATCAACTAACAAATATCGTGTCATTGCTGGCAAGAGTTGCGCCCCGATTTCTTGATGAGATGTTGCAATGGCCGTTTCGACACTCAAGTGGAAACGAGTGCTTAGTCCAACAGGACCGCAACCTCGGCCCCGGCACGGACATCGCGCAGTCAACATCAAGGAATTAATGGTTGTTTTTGGCGGCGGTAATGAAGGCATTGTCGATGAGCTGCATGTTTACAATACAAGTAAGTGAACCCGGTTGCGGGTTAAACTTCAGATGGGGATCGCTTTGGCGGGATTGTCACTTGAAATTCAGATAACTGGCTCATCGGAGTGATGATAAGATCCTTAATACACCACAGTAAAATTGCAGAAACTTGTTAAAACTGCTGTCAACCCACCAATCCTCCTCGCAGACAGTTTGCCGTTGAGCCCTGCTCGCTAACCATTAAATCCTTGTTTCCTTAACAGCCAACAATCAATGGTTCGTACCTGCTATGAAGGGCGATGTTCCGCCCGGTTGTGCCGCGTATGGTTTTGTTGTGGACGGCACCCGCATTTTCGTATTTGGCGGTATGGTCGAATATGGGAAATATTCAAATGAATTGTACGAACTCCAGGCGACCAAGTGGGAGTGGCGCAAACTGAAGCCAGAGCCTCCTGAGAATGCTTTGCCACCATGCCCGCGTTTAGGTCACAGTTTCACCATGATCGGCGATAAGATCTATCTTTTTGGCGGCCTGGCAAATGAAAGTGAAGATCCAAAAAACAACATTCCAAAGTAAGTGCCAACCTGGTTAATTTCGTCTTTCTGCAACATAAACTAGACCTGGTCTGGGCTTCAAGGGATAGTCTTTAATTTGAAACATTCCAGATACTTGAACGATTTGTATACTTTGGAAATCCGTGGGAATATTCAGCTTTGGGAGATACCGACGACGTTTGGAGATAATCCTCCACCGCGAGAATCTCATACTGGGGTCGCATATACTTGTAAGATAACGGGCAGGTCAAGTCTCGTCATTTATGGCGGAATGAGCGGTTGCAGGCTGGGCGATCTGTGGCTTCTAAATACTGGTGAGTAATTTTGATATTCTGCAGCAATATAAAGAGTAACTTCTGATTTCGCACAGACACGATGATGTGGACGCGCCCCATTACGTTCGGAAAGACACCGTTGCCTCGTTCACTTCATAGTGCGACGCTAATTGGTCATCGAATGTACGTTTTTGGCGGCTGGGTGCCGTTGGTTATCAATGATGCAAAAGCTGTACACGAAAAAGAGTGGAAATGCACCAATACATTGGCATGCCTGAACCTAGGTAAAGCAAATGATTAGCACGTACTTCCCCCATCCAGAACGAATCCTATTAACTTCTATCTTTCTTTCTTGCCACGTCTTACCAAACAGAAACAATGCACTGGGAGGATCTCATGCTGGACTCTACAGACGAAAACACGCCTCGAGCCCGGGCGGGCCACTGTGCCGTCGGAATCCATAGTCGTCTGTATGTGTGGTCGGGACGCGATGGCTATCGGAAGGCCTGGAACAACCAGGTCAGGGTGAGCTCGGTTTATATCAAATTAAGCTAATCACTGTGTGAATATATATTTATCCATTGCCTGTCGGAACGCAGACATGTGCATTCGCAGCTCCTTAAGTGATATTTTAAGTCGTTTTCGTCCTATTTGGTTTTATGTTGGTCAATACACTTCGTTTGCATGATTTTTCTTTGAGTAGTTTCCTAAGAACGTGTTCGATGTCGTTTGTTCATTCTCATGACGTGGGCGGTGTCGTTTCAGTGAAGAGCAAAGTCATAAAGTGGAAACTTTGGAAATTTTCAGATTTTCTTCAATCAATGCACCGTAAGCGTGAGAGCAATTACAACAATTTGCTATTCACACAATGATTTTTTTAATTTGGTTCACCATCAAGCTCTTCTGTACATAGTTTAGTGTTTGACGCATTGAAGTTTAGTATCTTTTACTCTGATTTTGCCGCGAATCGCTAGAAATTCACTTCATTTGTTCCGGAACATATACATTGCTAGAACAATCCGAATTATTTATTCGCGCAGTATCCTTTCTGAGATGCACTTTTGAATTGTTCTTTATTTCTTACTCTATGTCATATTTATTTCAGTATTGTTTTGACTCACGTAAAATGCATTGAAAACGTTAATTCCTATCAATTTCTTTGCAAGGCCATTATCAGTATTCCACACTATTTGAAAACCTTTCCGATTTCTAATTCAAATTTTTCAGGTTTGTTGTAAAGATTTGTGGTATTTAGAGGTTAGTGTGCCGCCGCCAGCTCCCCGTGTCGCTCTTGTTCGTGCATCAACTCATTCATTAGAATTATGCTGGGCCGCCACACCCACAGCACAAGCCTACATGCTTGAGGTACAGAAAATTGAAAATATCCCACAGATTCAGCAGAGACAACCCACACCACCTGTAACATCTGTCGCACAACCCATCATAGCGGGCAGTGGAAGTAAATAACAATGCCTGACTTAAGCAGAATCCTGTTCGATTGATTTTTCTATGCTTTCAGCAATCAAGCAAGTGCATTTGGCACGGCCAACTACAACTCAAACCCAATTTCCTGCGCAGATCCTCACAACCCAAACACCGCCATCGCTGCAGATAAATTTGCCGCCGAGCACCGTACATGTTACGGGTGCAATATCATCTCCAATAGTTACCGGGAAGATAACAACACCACCAGCAACTCTAATGGTATCACCGACTGCCGCATCAACTAGTGTAGTGACATCAATCGCTACAACACAAGCAATGCCTTCCCTAGTATCGAGTCCTATGGTGAGAGACATCGTAACTTCCATCTTAGTTCCATCCTTTAAATATTATCCCATCTCCTCTTCCAGGCATTCACACAAACGGGAATGATACAAAAGCAAATCAAAACTGCAGTGACATCGAGTGCAGTGACTGCCTCGACTTCAGTTCGTGTAGTTACAGGGCATGTTAATCAGGCGACGACAGCCGTTCGAGTGCAAACAGTGCGTCTAGCCACAACGCAAGCTCCTACCGCGCTCATTCGAACCGCAAACACATCAGCAGCGAACGTGACCAGTATAGCAGGGTCAGCTGGCACAACAATAGCGTCCAATACATCAAACCCGGCTGGAGCCACTAAACAGTTCTTTATTCAGAAGCCATTTACGCTGGCCGGACAAAATGTTCAATATCAATTGGTCAAGACGAGCACCGGAGTGGCAGTTCAAACGCTTCCAAAAATCAATGTTGTTCAAAAAACCGCTGGTGGCAATGTTGTGACGCAAACACAATCACAGAATGTCACTGGCGGACAACCTCAACAATTGGTTACCGCAAGTGCAGCTGGATTAACAACAGCTGGAGCAAAGACTGCCGTTGTAGCGGGTAATATAGTAAAGCTGGTATCACCTACAAATGTCGGTGCCAACAAGATCCTAATGAAGACACCAAACCTGTTGCAAGTTGGCAAAGTTAGCACTAACACGGCCGGCAAACCGGCGTTTGTAATAACGAACAAGCAGGGACAGCAGTTACGCACGAACCAGCAAATTATCATAGTCACAACAGCCTCGACACTAAGAACAGTTCAAACGGGGGGCACGGTTACTTCTGCAACAGGTAACAACCTTGTATCACTTGTTGCATCATCTCAAGTGAACACCGTTACTTCAACTTCAATGTCCGGCACACCGGTGACTGTGGCGTCCACAGGGATGAAAATGATCCGGGGTGTGCAGAGTAGTACAGGTCGACCAATCACCCTCACGCTTCCAGCCAATTTACCCAATAAAGGTGCAACTATTCTTCAACATTTACCCAATAAAACGCTCACTTTAGCCGGGAAGGCGTTGACTGTGCAAGTGGCGGGGGCCACAGGTGTACCAAAAACCGTGACGCTGGTGTCATCAGCCAATGCGGTAGGTAGCACAATCTCCGGCGTTACAACTCAAGGTGGCACAAAACTAGTGATGCTTCCGTCGAAAAAGAGCATTGTAAATATATTCGGAGCAACGCAGGCAGCCAATGCGGCTCAGAAAATGGCAACAGTGTCAAACATCCAAGCATCGGGTGTGGCACATCATCAGCACGACGAGCCGGCTACCACCGAAGCAGCATTAGCCGCCCTTGCTGCTGAAACCGGCCTCCTTGAAAGCAATAACGTTGTCGAAGAACATATCGAACAGATAGACGGTGCCAATGACTTCCTGCCAATAGACGATACGTTGGACGAGGAACTGGACTCTGACGGCGAAAATCCTGGGGAAGTTTCGTCGAATTCAGAAAGTAGTGTCTCGAATCTACTTAAATTAAGCAAACAGTCTAAAATGCTTCAGAAACGAAGTAAACTGCGACGGAAAATACAGGTACGATATGTTAAAATGGGACTGTTTGGCGGTTCGCCAACCACACCGACTGTCGTTTCCAGTACAGAGGAACCAGTCGAGAACCATGCGAGCGAGTCGTCGGCGAATATTGCGTCCTCTGCAACGGTGTCTACAGATGCACAAGCGAGTGGTGATGTTACAGATGATGAAGCTGTAACTAACACGGTGGACGACCCAGTTCCGGGCAGTATAAACAACGAACCTACTTCCACCGTCAATAGTGAGAATTATCAGATTACAACACCAGCTGCGGATCAAGAACCCTCCCCAAACATTTTGACCGCTGCACCACAGGATAATATCCAAAATCCGGATATGAGCAATATACCAGATAATAGTGCTATCTATGACCATAGATTTGAAGGTTCTGGCGAAGTAGAAGATGACGATGAATCGATGGAGAACAGCATGGAACTTGCGCCAGATATGTGTCCCAGTGGGGATCAAAGTGCAGAAATATTAGCGATGCAATATGGGAGCAATGATAGTGCCGAAACGCAAGGTAATATTGCGTCACAATCGAAGTTACAGGATAGTCTTGGTAACGTGGAATCAGCTGGCGACAGTATGAAGGTTCAGGATTCGGATAGCCATGTTAATGAGAGTGACCTTCAGGAGAGTGTGGCTTCCTCAACGACAACCACGAAGCTAGTTAGTCAAAAAGATCTTGTCGATGTAGGCCACATATAATTGAGCTTAATTTTCGGAATAATAAGGATCAATTTTCATTTTCAGCCGCACTACTCGTCGATACCAACTACTTCCGAGACCGAGGCAGCTAACATCCTGACGACCATCAAAAGCGGCGAGCTAATCCAACGAATTTCAACCGATACTCAATCAAGCGTGGATGACAGGTGATACATCGACATTGAATCGACGTTTTTTTCCTCGGGTTTTGATTTTTTCTTATCGTCTTACTAGTTCGTCATCATCCATGACACCAGGCACTGTCGTCAGTCAGGTTCCATCGATTCAATCTGTAATCGTCGACGAAGAAATGCCACAACAATTGGTTGGCAAATCCTTAGTTCCAAGCGGGGCAACTTCAGAGAAACCACAACAACAACAGACGACTGCCATTTATAATGCGGGAGGTACTGGACGCTTAGATGCTCTCGCTTCGGCAGCTGTGTTGCAGGCTAGCACACAATCGGGTAACAATTCGCAACAGTTACAAACGGGAAGTGAAAATGGGGGCGGATCACCGGCAGTATCGTATCAACAGCACATAACTCAACAGCCGGCTGTAGCGGGGTCACAAACCGCTACCGGCACACAAGCACGACGTGTTATACGGCAGAGACAACGATCCGATTCTGGATGGGAAGATGTAAGTTGTGTGCTTGTGTATGTATTTTGTATTCTTAAATATTTTGGTTAAATCTTGATGCCAAGATACGAACATCTTATCACCCGTCATTCTGTATGGATTAGAATCGTATTTCCGCCCAAAGACTGAACGCCCAATATTTTTTCTCTTCTTCCCTTAGTCATCGAAAACAGACCCGAATCAAGTGTGGAATTGCGTAGGAATATTCACTGGTCTAACACAGATAGTTACAAGCTATATCAATTACAATGAATGGAATTCATCAATGTTTGACAGACACACCTCGGATAATTTACCGGATTTGTCGCAATTTAGTCGTACCAATCTCGAGCCCGGAACCGCCTACCGTTTCCGCCTCTGCGCTATAAATAGTGTTGGTCGCAATGATTGGGGCGAGGTAGAATTTGGTTTATTTCCATGGGAATATATTACTTAAACCCTTTCATCTTTCCCCAAACGATAGATATCCTCGTTTAAAACCTGCCTCCCAGGTTACCCAGGAGCACCATCTGCAATAAAAATATCGAAATCACCGGACGGTGCCCATTTGTCGTGGGAACCGCCGCCAGCGCAAACTGGTGAAATTTTCGAATACTCAGTTTATCTGGCGGTTAAATCGCCGAATCCAAAGGAAAAAATGCCACCGGCGCAGCTGGCATTTGTGCGTGTCTACTGTGGGGCGAATAATCAATGTACCGTTGCAAACACGTCCCTTTCGAATGCACATGTGGACTGTTCGACGAAACCCGCCATTATCTTCCGAATTGCCGCCCGCAACGATAAAGGCTACGGTCCAGCGACACAAGTCAGGTGGCTTCAAGGTTAGTAGAGTATGTGATTGTGTATTTGGCTGAGGGCTTGTTCATGCAAATACATCTGAGTTTTTTTTTTTTATCTAGATCCCGCGGCTGCTAAGCTCGCTATGTCCATGGCACTTTCAAAACGAAGTGCTGATAAGATGGCCGGAGGCGGAGGGGGTGGCGTTAGCGGGGCTGGTAGCGGTGGAGGAGCGGCTAAGCGTGTGAAGATAAGCACGGTGGGAGCCGGCGGAGTTGCTAACACCACCGCTCCCTCACCGCCAACTGGTTTGGCAAGGCAACCGCAGATGCCGCCGCCGCAGCAACTGCATGAGTAGAATGTAAGAGCCCGTGTTGAGGTAGTGATGATTTCGTTTAACGGTTAAGTTTTCTAATCCTCGTCTCCCTTCCCCCACCCCGCTCCTAATCCATTTTTTCTTCTGTTTGTCGAAAAATCGAGTCATGTTTAAGTTGATTTGTTACTGTGTAAAATGATAACGAGAAAATTTTAAATATAGTTGAAAAGAGCAAGAAGTTCGTTATGCTAAAACGATTAGATTTAATACAAATATATATAGCTATAGGAATTTGCAAATAAACCGAGCGCAAAAAAAAGAAGGAAAATCCAAGGACATTTACGCATTACAGATTTGTTTGGCTCCTTTATCCAGAAGGAAAGTCTTTCTTTCTCTTAGCAAATTGTAAGTTTTGGAATATGTAGAACGACATATTGTGAAAATAAAGGAACATATTCTGACAAATAGACAAATTCCTAAGGGACGAGTTCGATAATATCTAAAATTGAAAAGCGTTTACCCTCATAAATCCATAGAGAATGGGAAGTTTAACTTCTGACAAACAACTTTTCAAATTTTCAGCATCTAGAAAATAGCGAAAGAGAGAATTGCGATGTCAGAGAAATAAGTATGATTTTTCGTTTGCCACCCCACGATTTCCCCTCTCAGAAAACATTTAAATTAGATTATTGCATCGTTTCCCCGTGTGTGTCGCGTTCATTAAATAATAGAAATATACATAGGCTTTTTAGATACCTAGTAAATTGTCACATAGACAGAATTGCTTAATTTTACAGTTACATAACACATGAAGTTATTTTTTAAACTAAAAAGGAAGAAATAAGTACTTTTATATATAAATATACAAGAACACTATATTTATGTTTAAAAGATATCGCGAACAAGAGAAATTGTGAGCGTTGAAAATAGGAGAGGACCTAAAACCTAGGAATCGACAAAAGTGACAATTGTATAAAGATTTGCTTAACATGGATAGTGTTTAAGATAGAAATTTAAGGTCAAGATTATAGAGATAAAAAGGAAGTTTATTGCTGTCATCTTCTTTAGTAAAGTAGAAAACCATAAAATTTAAGTAAAAATATAAAAAATTGGTTTATTGACTGATTGTTCCTATTTTGCAAATAGTCAAGATTATTGCTTCAAGTTCATTCATCTGGATTGCGCAATGCATTACCGAGAATTCGTTGGTTAGCTTACATACAATTTTTTTACTCGAAACTCGATTGTACAATGCTCAACAAATTCATGTACATCTACTCACATCTTCTGCCTGTTCCGCTCATTAGGTTTCTAAGGCCACCTTTTTAGAGGCGGACAGCACGCCGATCCTTGTTCTTGAACTTCATGCTATGTGGTTAGAAGCAGTTGCGTATGACGTACAACCTCGTTTCTACGTTGCTCATACATAGTCACGATTTAAATCTTACTGGTGGCAGGAGGATTTGTGTCACTGGAACTCGGATATCAGTCGACAGCTGTGAGTGATTACCTGAGTCCAATTAGTGTAATAATCTTGATCGAGCGTAGTGCCGACCACATTTTTCCTAGTTTATACCATTACGGATTTGAATGAAGTCCTCTACGACTTACACTTAGATCTAATGAATTGAATTGTTACACCAACAATTATTAATCCGTTGGTTTTCATGTGCGTTTGGGGTAGTGCGTTACTCTGCATAATTCTTCATGATTCACATTTCAGGACAGTTTCGACAACAAATAGCATGACGCCAAAAGCTGGCTCTCGCCCTAATATTGTTGAGCTAGTTCTAAGTATTCTAGCACCAAGATCAGAAACGCATTTTTTGCCGGATTCTACCCCCACTGGAACATAAAATTCAATGATTGTTTCTTGAACCAACAATTACCAAATGCTATCGCTACCTCCGCGTAGTGATCGCGGGGAAACTGAAGACGAAGACAGATGAAAGCCAGCCTCCTACGCCTAAAATTTGGAAAAGCTTTGCCAGCTGCTGCGTAATTGTGACGAAGCCATGAATGGAACCTCCGACTGGACTAAATATAGTATACAACATCAGATCAGATCATCAGAATAGAGCAATCAATTTTTTCACGGAACGTGATCTCTATGGACAAAGCAAAAGTTGTTGTGCATCTAATTCAATAAAAGGCAGATATAACTATGCTGCAGGAGATACGCTACGCAGGGGCTGGCTTTCAAGAGAAGAGTCACTATACTGTATATAGCGTATGTAATCTCGGAGATTTCCTAGTCAGTAATCACTTTAACCGAATGGCCTCATCAGAGTGCGCAGACGCTTATATCGTTGCCCTAAATCCCTATATGGATCATGGAGCGTCAACCACTGTAATTTTTCGGCATCAACGCCAGTCCTTGGCCTGGCCGCCCGAAGTGGAGGTGGAGGAAAGCATTAAAAATTGTAGAACGACCGGGAAGTGAAAATGAAAATACAATCAAAACATGAAATAGAAATACGATGAAAATGTGGGACTCGCATGCTGCGATCGAGACAGGGAAGACCAACCAAAGAATGCAACTATGCTAAGATCGCCACAAGCTGTAGTGAATAGCTTATAATTGAGGCAATAATTGTAAATAAGGCTTCCCACCCATTTGCTTTCTTCTTCGGGAAATCCCTGGATTCCTGTTACAACTTCGCCTAGCTTGCAGAAGCAAAGTTCCAAAGTTCGATGGGACCAAAGAAGAATGCATGGTTGGACATGTTTCCTTTACCACCCGAACGAAAAACGCCAATATTGGTGACGCACTTTATTTGTGTTCGTTGATTTTTCTTGCAAGTTTACGCACAAAAAGATGCACAATGTCCTTCACGGAACCATCATAAGATTTGCGAGGACACACAAATTCTTGCGTGATGCGGCATACATTTCTGATTGCATTTTACGGCATCTTCCGCTTCTCTGACTAGCGCAATAACATAAAAATTCTCTCTTGTCACGGCGCGCACAACGTTGACCTCCCGGGATTTTGCACAGTATCGGACCTCAAGCCCGTCACGCTTGTTATCGATCGCAATGGCCAATATAGACTCTGACCCCTTCCGTTCATCGATCCACTTCCACGACTCCGCAGGCAGCTAAATTTGGTGACATTCCTTTGGGACTTGCCCAAAAACCCACCAAACTTCTCCTGTCAGAACTAAACAAACATACTGCAAAGCAGAACTTGCAGAAGTATTGTGGATATTCTGACTGGCTATAATTCACTAGCTGAGCAGAATAGGAATTCCCCAAGATGGTACGTGTCCGTAACGAGGAAGCGAAATCCACGGAACATTTTCCGTCCCGCCTATGGACGCATCAGTCATCTGATTTTTAGTGTTGATGTGCTACAACTGCAGCAGGTAACATCACATCCACTAACGGAAATCCTGCGATACATAAACCAACTCGGGATATTTCGTCAGACGGGGGAATTGAGTACAATGGACCAGCAAGGTCTGAGTGCTCAAAGCCTTTGCCTCTCCCCCACCTGAAACACACACACACTAAAATCCGATGCTAATAATGCCTCGCAAAAGACGGTGGCCTGCTACTAAAGCCCAGTGAAGTAACTTCAACCAATTTAGTCGTAGTACTGGGCGACTGTATATTTTCGGTTCGTCTTTTTATATGAAAATTTACAAATTCTACCAAAACATGTAAACCAAAAATTCATCAATTGATTTTATTGCATATCCATCAACAAGAGTTCATGGCTCATTTCCATGAATACGCAGTAATCAAAGTCGCATTTGATGCCACACAAGTATCACACAAGTCGCAATACCGGAAGTTGGTGCTTCGCGTATAAACGCTTGATGTTCATCTTATGTGAGGAACCTTCCCTAAGACATCCTGCCTCAATAGACTTCTGGCTGACCAATATGTGGATTTTTCTCCACTCTAGCATGTGAAGGATCCAATTGATTAACAGCGATTCGATTCCATGCTGTCTTGCCGCATCACAAATTGCCGCGAATCAGGCACAATTGAAGGCACATTCGATGTACAGTGAAGCCCATAGCGTTTTACGTAGGCACCTGTCGTGAGACTCAATCCTACGGTCCTCTTAAGACACGGATTGATTTTGTGACCACAATCAGAGCCCCGCTGAGACAAGCAACAACGGTACCAGTCTATACCAAGTGCATGGCTTAGCATTCATACTGGTGGATGCAAGAATTACCTAAATCTCTACCGAACTATGGAGTACGGCACCCGTGTTGATACGCAACACCACGTCGAGGCCCGAAGATCTCTC
Source organism: Hermetia illucens (assembly GCF_905115235.1). Classification (NCBI taxonomy): domain Eukaryota; kingdom Metazoa; phylum Arthropoda; class Insecta; order Diptera; family Stratiomyidae; genus Hermetia; species Hermetia illucens. The sequence goes on along the minus strand of NC_051855.1, from coordinate 5,099,663 downwards.
CTCGCTTGAGCATAACCACAACCACCATGAAACTCCCACTAGGGGGGCCAACCGCAAATAACCGAGTTGTCCTCACATACAACAGGAGTTCACTCGAAGTATGTGAGTCCAGGGGCTTTCCCGGTTCCCATGGTACCAGTATACCCCTGGTAAGGTTTCGTGACCAATTTGCCACTTCAGATGAGTCCCCGTGCAGACTCGGGTCTGATCGCCCTGATTAGGCCTTTGGAGCAGTCGCCTACTGAATCACGGCCGGCAAACCAAAGTGATTACAGCGTCTCCCTGTGCCACCACTGTGAAGGTTCTCCTCGGCCACTTGGTTTTGGTTTGGCCGATAGGGTTGCCGCCCCATCTTCCTCGCCGCCACCTCTGGAGTGGGTGGAGGTGGATCCGTGCCTATTACGGAATCGATGCGTCTGTGATCCGAGAGTGTAATATCGTTTGATATTGCCTACTCTCCGACCAGAGCCGCAATGTTAGGGGATGCCACCGTGATGTCGATGACCTCTCAACCACGTTGAAGAAAGTGGGTTCATTACGCAACTTAAGGATCTGTAAATCGGTTCCTACTAGACACTCCAGTAGTTTCGATCCTCTTGGATTGATGTTGGAACTTCCCCAGCATACGTGGTGAGAGTTAACGACGGCAGCCCGATTGTTTCCGAACTTTCTTAACATCGGGTTCGGGAACGCTGATAGTAATGATAGTTTCCGGGGTATCGGCTTTCTCTCCTGTTTTACTGCCCAGTAGCATCGAGGTGGAGGTGCTGGGGTTATTCTGCATACCAAATCGTTCTAGAACTTCAGTACCAATACGCTCTTCTTCTGGAAGCCAGAGGAAGCACTTTTTGAACGATGGCAGCTCAGAGACCCTTTTCAGGGTTAGTCGCGCACCCGACCACACATTGCTGAGGGAGGAGCAGTACTGCCTGACCCACTCGTTCGTGTCTTCGTCAGCAAAGTTTAGCCGTAACATTTTACGATATACACCTACCTACTCAAAGCAAAGCTTAATCCCTCGCGATGATGCAGTCCTTACAGCTAGGAGGAGTCTAGTCTAGTCATTACCGGCCGGGCCTTCTTTGTTACCTTTTATGTCGAAGAGTTGTCACTATATGGTGCCTAGCCTCCGTAATACCCTCCATACCGATATATGTTCAAATAAAGTTAATAATAGTATATTACTATAATTTTTAGTAATATACTATTATTTTAGCTGTAAAACTCTTCTGAAGTTCATCCTAGAATTACGAGCAGCAATGTAGGCTATGGCGTAGAGCATGATCTTACCAAGTTCGGGGGAAATCGCACTATTACTAAAAAAGTTATAGTAAGTCATATTTGTCGCTTCTGTGCAAATTCAAGACTTTAAATGCCAGTATCACACGAAAGTGGATATTCTCACATAATATATGCATATATTACGTGCTAGGTTCTAATAGGAGAAATCTCCACTCAAATGTCTTTATAAAAGAAATACACAAAACTTTTCATACTTGAAGCGTCCAGCTTCTGGTTCTCCGACTTGTTTGTCACTTGGGAGTTTTTTGATTTGTTATTTTTTTATGATTTTGGGTTTCTGGAAGCCCCACCAGTCATTTAAAGACTTAAAACTTTAATTATAATAATAATAATAATAAAAATAATAAACTCCGCCGAAGCCGGTCCCAAGCCCGGTTGTGAAAGGAGGAGGGATGGATAGCTTCAGTCTGAATGGCTGTACGCCACCGCAGCGTCTCAGGGGGTAGGTGAGGAAAGTGCAGGAACTTTGCAGTCTTGCAGATTACTCGCTAAGGAAGCTATCTACACACCTGGCAGCTAGGGATAAAATGCACCACCAAAAATGAGAAGAAGGAGAAATTTAAGGTCCGGTACGGATAACCGGCGGGAGTCGTCTGACTTGGTGACTGGGTCGGGCTCTCGTAATGGACAGCACGGCGTCGAAACCGCTAGTCGTGGGGCAGTTCGACGTCTAGGCGCCACGACGACCAGGAGCACAGCTCCGCCTGCTGCAGCTGTTTCGCCACAACCTGTGGCGACCACTTCAGCGGGTTCGCGTAGGAAGCGGATGAAATGGACTGAAGAAATGAACCTCTTCATCATCCGCTCCTACTACGAAATAACGGCGGGGGCGGGTACAACATCTTACCGCCCCTTGTTGCACCAGAGATTCGTCGAGCGTTTCCCGCAATTCGCGCACGTGACTGTGCAGCGAGTCGCAGACCAGTACCGCTTTATTACTCGCAGCGACACAATCCCGGCCACCATCAGGGAACGTGTTCGACTTGAAGTCATCGGGGAAACTGGTGACCGAGAGTCGATGGGGGCAGAGGCGGCGGCATCAACAACATCACGCCGCACTGCAGGCAACAGGTTCAGTACTCGCCGAAGCACTCTTCTCCACCGTCCAGCTGAGGTTTCCGCTGAGGTTCGGGACGAATTCCAAAGAGCGTGTATAGAATTCTCGGATATGGATCCTTTGCATAGACCAGGCATTCCCAGGCTCTATGCATCTCCAGCAACTCCGGGAATTCTATCTCAAATCAATGATGAGATTGCATCTCGACTGTGTGCTGATATGTCGCTGCTGCAACTACAATCACTTGTGTATTGTGATGCAGTTGCGGCTATCAGATTGCACGGTCAGAAGATTCGCTTTCGTGTTATTGGTTTGAGTGACAAAAGAGATCCACCATGGAAAATTCGTCTGGAACGTCGGCGGGACTCACTAAGGCAGGACATTGCTAGACTGATTCAGATCAGCACTGGCAATGCCAGCCGACGGGTGAGAAACAAAGTGCAGAGGGTTTACCGGAACTATGCCATCCCCTGTGAGACACCCGTTGTTGAAATTCTGGACACACTAAAACAGAAACTTTCTGTCATATGCAGTCGGTTACGGCGGTATGGCGAAAGTTATTCCAGACGTGTCCAGAATGCAACATACGCGAGGAACCAGCGGAGCTTTTTCAGATCTCTCAACGAATCCCAACAGAGCGCCCAGACAATACAGTTCTCGGTGACGGAAGCGAAAGAGTATTGGGGTGGACTTTGGGGGTTACCTGCCCAGCATGCTGAGCATGCTGAGTGGATCACCGCCGAAGGCACCCGCCATGTCAATACACCTGGCATGAATTTCGCGGATGTTACCGAAGAGGAAGTTCGACGAGCCATAAACAGCTCGAAGAACTGGAGGGGCCCAGGTCTGGATCGGGTGCAGAATTTCTGGTATAAGAAATTTACCAGCGTACACAGTCGGTTGGCACGCAGTATAAATGAGGTCATGAGTCGGCCGGAGGAATTTCCACCTTTCCTCACTGCGGGGATTACCTACCTTATCCCTAAGAAGGACACGGTGCAGGACCCCGCAGACACAAGACCGATCACTTGCTTACCAACCCTCTACAAATTCATCACGTCCATTATTAGTGGAAGGATCAATGCGCACCTCGAGACCAACAACATTCTGTCCGAGGAGCAGAAGGGCTGCCGAGTTGGGTCAAGGGGTTGCAAAGAGCAACTCATTATCGACTCGGTAGTTGTAGGACAAGCAACTAGAGGCCAAAGAAACCTCTTCAGTTGCTATATCGATTATGCCAAGGCTTTTGATAGCGTTCCGCACACCTGGCTAATCGACATCCTACATCTGTATCGCATTGATCCGAAACTAATAAAGTTTTTGGCGACAGTCATGGAAGGGTGGCATACCACCTTATCAGTTCATACATCTGAGGGTGCTAATACCTCAGAGCCCATCCGTATACGGCGGGGCATCTTCCAGGGGGATTCATTGAGTCCTCTTTGGTTTTGTATGGCACTGAACCCCCTTTCATGGCTACTGAATGATGCTAGAGGGCATGGTTTTGCAATAAAATATGGCCTACGTGCTAAGTGCGAACTGACACACTTGATGTACCTAGATGACATCAAGCTGTATGCTGGTACTGACAACCATCTTAGAAGTCTGTTGAGAATAATAGACATGTTCAGCCGTGATATTCGGATGGAGTTTGGATTAGACAAATGTCGAATCCAAGCCATCCGCAAAGGTCATCACGAGCCGCATGCCGGACATAGCATTGGTGACCTCCACATCGAAGCTATGACCGAGACAGACTTCTACAAGTACCTAGGAATTCTGCAAGGAACCCATGCTCGAGTTGGTGATCTGAAGGAAGCTCTGCTGTCCGAATTCCTGCGACGTGTAAAGCTGGTGCTGAAATCGCATCTCTCGGGGAAGAATAAAAAAAGCGCGTTGAATGTATTCGCTATCCCTTCACTGGCTTATGCATTCGGAATATTGCCGTGGACGAAGACCGACCTGGAAAACGTCCAGCGGCGGATACGGACAACTATGTCCAAATTCCGAATGCATCACCCAAAGTCTGCCGTGGAGCGGATGAACCTGCCTCGTGACATCGGAGGTAGGGGCGTGGTTGACGTGGCGGCACAACATCATCGCCAAGTCGACCCGCTGCGCGCTTATTTTTACAGTAAAGAGCAGGCGAGTCCCTTGCATGCGGCTGTCTGTAAGGCAGACTGTGGACTGACTCCACTTAACTTGAAGGATCGATCTTTCAATCCTCTGAGTGGGGTGAAGTCGGACCAAGAGCGGATCGAGGAATGGAAGTCGAAGGCAATGCACGGTAAACACGTGAATTGTCTTTGGCAGCCATTTGTCGATTTGCATCTGTCGAACAGATGGCTGTGTGCTGGGGAACTCTTTGCTGAGACGGAGGGGTTCATGTGTGCCATTCAGGATGGCGTGGTCGCCACCCGAGCTTATATAAAGCTCATCATGAAAGAACGGGTGGAGAACGACCAGTGCAGAATGTGTGGTTCGGCGTTAGAGACGTTGGACCATCTCATTTCTGGCTGTACTGTTATGGCACCGGTGCAGTACATCACCAGGCATAATGCTGTATGTAAGGTTATCCATCAAAACCTTGCATACAAGCATGGGCTGATCACGGGGACATGTCCGGTTTACCGATACGAGCCGCAAGCAGTACTTGATAGTTCTGCTTACAGCATGTATTGGGACCGGCAAGTTCTGACTGATCGCCATACTGCACACAACAAGCCTGACGTACTGTTAGTTGACAAGACAGGTCGCTCCGCGTATATTATTGATGTTGCTATCCCCCATAATAGCAACATTGAACGGAAATACGTGGAGAAGAAGGTGAACTATGAGCCATTGGCTCGGGAAATCAAAGAAATTTGGCGTCTCGTGCGGGTGGTTGTAGTTCCCATAATATTGTCAGCTACAGGTATTGTACCTAAATCCCTCACGGCTTCCCTTGATGTCCTGGGACTTTCGCACAGTCTGGTTCAAACCATGCAGAAGTACACCATTCTGCATACGTGCTCGATGTTGCGGGGAGTAATCGACGGATAATCCCACTGACCTACCACCGGCCACCACCACCAGTGCCCCTTTAGTTTTTAAGTAGGTAGGATCGTCCGAGCCTAAATGCTTGGCACTTAGTGCTAGTATTAGGTAAAATCCGGCATCTGCCGAGATTGTGATAACTCGGAAATATAATCGTTGGCGCAACAATCCATATTGGTTTGAATTAAAAGAATTTCGGTTATCCTTGGCGGTATTCCGAATTACGATTTATTAATATTTGTTTAATTATTACTATTGACCTTCGGGGTTAATAGTTTGAATTTTTTTGGCGTACTTCCTTCGCGGAGTTGCGTGAAGTTAACCAACTGCGCTAGTGTTGGTGTTGAGAGAAGGAGAATATTTAAAAAAGAAAACACAAGTTTCTTTAGTTAAATTGAAACATTTTTATTTTAACTTTCAGTGGACAATACACTTCGATAATTTATATCACATAGCTAAGTAGTTAGAGCACTAGGCTGTCGTACGGAAGGTCGCGGTTCAATTTCATCTCACCGGTGGCAGTGGGACTTGTATCGTGATTTGACGTCGGACACCAATCGACTCAGCTGTGAATGAGTACCTGAGTCAAATCAGGGAATTAATCTCGGGCGAGCGCAATGCTGCCACATTGCCTCCTACAGTGTACTATAGTGTACTTTTACGGTCTTGAATGAAGTGCTCTAACACACTTCAAGGCCCTAATCCAATATGGATTGTTGCTCCAACGATTATTATTCTTATGCTGAATGAGACTTGAGCGTAGACAAATGCACATTGCAATTCTCAAACGAGCAGTGTTAACGCGTCTAGCAGAATAACTGGCCGCGGAAAGTTGCACGCGCATAACTTTCATGGAAATTGCAATTTTCCTGATTTAGTGTTTTACAGGAAACTAAAGAAAAAGATAATAACGCAATGCCTGCAGTTTGGAATGGTAATGCTGACCTTTTATTTGGACTACATACTGTCTTATATTCTCGAGTATTTTCGCGTGAATTTTGGTTACGGAAACCATAAACGATAGAAAAAGAATTGTTCCTTTCCGTGGAACGATGCCAGATACAACTTGACTTGTATTCTAGGTTTTTCAAAAGTAAAGAGTTATTTCACTTACAACTTTCTTTATTAAAAACTCTTAATGTTCACTTATTATAATACTAACATCCATGTACTTGGTGTTACTCTAACGCGATTTCACTAGACTAGCCGTTCGATACAAAATGCTCATATTTATATTGATACTAGCTGACCCGGCAGGCTTCGTACTGCCTTCTGTAATTTTTAAAAATTTGTCGACTAATTATTTCCGATACATACATTTTAGTACATATTGAATATTATAAAAAAATATTCTGGTATATAATACCTTGAAAGTGGTCATGAAATTGTCCTGTATAATATGTGTAGCGCCAAATGATGTCATCTGGAAACAGCTGTTATATTTCTGAATGTTGTCCAAGAAGTGCTTAGAATCATTTCCAATCCCAGAAGCTAAAGATCGTAAAGGATCTGGTTGTGGGAGCAATTGTGGCAATTTTGCTTTGCCTCCAGCACAACATAATCCAGTAGATTCATGAGTGTATTTTAACGTCTTACAATATTTACAAATTATTTTCATTTCCCCAATTGTTACCGATTTGTCGGCACTATAATCAATTGCCGGATCATAGTGGAATGCAGCTCGTTCAAGAATCACAGGAGCATTCCGTCTGCGGATTCGATCAATTTCATTATGTCGTGATTGCTGTTGTTGCGTTTAATGTGCAGGAACTAGCCTATCTACTTGATTATCACCCACTAAATAACGCAATTCTGACATAGCAATACGACGTGAGGTAGCTCTGCGCACATTTGATTGACTGTGACGACCTAAGTCAGGTCGTCTTCTCCTCGGCATCGTAAATTGTAAATAATCAAAGTGAGAAAATTTTTCGCTCACTTAGCAGTAAAGTGTTACAATCGCAAAATATAAAAAAAAGAGCACATTTCCTGGAATGTCACTATCACAAAGGATCGCCAAAGTAAAGAAAGTTCTCGCGCACTCATAGATATCGTAACAAAATATATCGTAATACTTTTTTCCATGTTCTAAAGTGCAACAGGATGGATTGACATATTAGTTGGTTGTCAAATCTAATGTCAAATATTATCGTTGCGTTTAGAAATTTAATTTGTAACAAAACTTAATATCTAGTCTAGGTCTAGGTAGTCTAGTTTGGTCTTGAAATATTTATGGAAATTCAGAGAAGGTTTAAACGGTGAGAAACAAAAATACTAAAAACAGAAATTCTATTTTCCAATACAACATGTTCTGAGCTGCGAAACATTTGATGTCTTTTGTCTTTTTAGAAAGAAAAGATTGTCAGTGTGGTAATACGAGGTCCGATGAACACAGTGAGGGATTGAACTTTCTTGAATATCAATAAAGTTCAAATTGACTCTGAATTTTATTAAGAAAAAAACGTTTATATGGGAAGAAGCAAAGTGCTGTTTTTAGGGTTTTAACGGCAATTATTCGAATTTTTCTCACCTTTTAAACCTTCCCTAGACCTCCACGGACATTTCAAAACCAAGATAAGATAAATCCGTTCAGCCGTTCTCGAGTTTTAGCGAGACTAACGAACAGCAATTGATTTTTATATATAAGATGGAACGAAGGATGTAAAATGTCGAATTGCATCTTTTGTAATTTGATATTTTGGAAGATAAGAAATATGCTAGATATGCATTTGGTATATTATTCTTATCTTCTGAATGTTTAGATCGGATAAGTGTTTATAAGAACTATTGATGAGTGGTTCATATTTATTGTTTATACAAAGTATTCTGGTATTAAATTGACTGAATGTTGATAATAAAGATGTTGATTAATGGTAAAGTGTTTCCAATGATTTTAAGTTATGTTTACTTTATGTGTCGTATGAGTAGGCTTTGCAAAGTGTTTTCAATGATTCTAAATTGTTTACTTTATGTGTCGTTGGAGAAGTTTGTTGTAATATGAGTAGGTGTATATGTAACTCGTGTTTTTGGATATGTAACTATCTGTCCAGACAACATTATCAGAGAGATGCTGAAATGCGCTTACAGATGGAGTTATGTTCCACATTATGTTCGAGCTTTTTTTGTTGCGAAAAAGATTGAGCTCGATTGGTGAATCGATCGAATGGGAACGGGTTCCTTGAACTAGCAGCTCCATTTCTCCGCTCCGTACCCGTTAGTGGAAGGAATGATTTGAAGGATCCGTAAAGCGGGAGAACGGGTAGGCTAGCCGCAGTAATATGTCAAAAGGTTCCAGCCTAGTCCTTTGATGACGGGGAGTTGTTTAGTTGGTAGTCCGACGGCGTACCGTTGCGGGAATCCAACATTCTGTGCTAAAACGCATTCACTTACCCTACTCCAAAAAAAATTATATCTTTCACGAGACTTCCTCTTCCAATCACGCATAATTCTGATGTCTCACGGTTGAGTTCCAGGTTTATCAATGTAATCCGTGATTCACATATCATTGCAATATGACTTTTATAATTGCTGGACTAAAAGGATCAATCGATATCGGTAAATATGACTGTCTATATTACTAAAATACATATGTCTCCAGTATTGTCTCTGTTCCGGACGTGTTGAATATAAATAGGAGAAAAATTGTATAAACTTACAAGATTATGTAAAAATAATAATCGATAACGTAATAATTCGATTTGGGTCTAATCCTTAAAGCGTCAGATAATGTAGAAAAATAATATTAAATTTGAGAAATACCATGTTTCATGAGCGAATGAGCGGGCTGACGGATTGGCCAGGCAAGGCTCTGCTCTTGGCAGTCCCTCGGGGAATACAGTCGGTGTTCTGCTGGCGGCTGTCGGGGGCCGAGTCTACTCGCACTACCTAGCAGCCGCGGTCCTGAGATGGCGAAGGCTTACAAGCTGTGCCAATCAAGGAGAATTTGGCCCGCTTATAACATAGCCCGATCACGAGAGCTCCTGTGCCAGACGCGTGCAAATGCATTCAAGATTGCGGAGGTCTGCACGGGGCACGAAGCTGCGGAGAAGCTCATGCACTTGCTCTGCGATTGCCCAGCTCTGGCTAGAGTCAGGCTGCGGACACTGGGTAAACCACTCTCAGTGAGATTTCTAGCTGCAGGGTCGGAGAGCTGCTTTCCTTCGTGAATGCTACGGGCTGGCTCTGAAGATCCGAGCCAGCTGGACTCTGCTTCCCTGTTGCTATAACAACAGTCACGGTCTTAGGAGTTTGTGGCATCAAAACGGCGCACCAAAGCGCTAATTGGGCTCCTCGGAGCGGCCACAGATACCTACCTACCTACCCATGTTAAGGCACTAAAATAAATCAATTAGAAGTTTTAACTGAATTGAATAAAAGGATAATCAAATAAAATTATTCTTTTGGAAACTTTTCCGAAAACCAACGAAGGCAGATCCACTGTTCAGCATTATTTCAATGAAAAGAAAAAAATAATTACAGAACCGCCTTGAGGAGATTCCTGGTGGTTAGAATTATATAATGTATCCAAACAATCTATAGTATAAAGTTGACTCACAGCAATTTGTGTATAAGGTATCAAACTTAATCATGTATACAAATGAAATTCGCGAATATTGCAAACACAAATTGACTTCTCCTGTTCTGTTCCTCATTCGCCAGTTATTCAAATTCTTTTGTATTTTAAAGGTTAACATTCTTTCACACAATATTGCTCATTTATGGAAAATGGGTGGAAGCAGAACCTTGACAAAGGCACAATACAGATTTTTTTATGAACATGAGTAAGAATTTTACAACGTAAGGAAAATTTGTACATGTAAGTGATGTTTAACAAAGTAAACGTTTAATATTGTTCAAGTAATCAAGACTTTGCTATTTTAAAACCTATGGGGAGTCTGCCCAAGCGCTTGACAATATTCTTTGACCACAAAGAGCCATTTGGAGGAGAATCATCAACAGCTAGGATTAGAACAAAGATTGCCAGCAAATAATGAATTGAATATACGTTATTTAGAATGAATAATGGAATATTTGAATTTAAAACGGATGTGATTAACATCGCATCAAAATGATATTACTGACTATCCTTTGCCACATCATGGAGTATCGCACCCTCCAGCAGCAATTAAACTTAGGGGTGATTTTAATGCATCCTGCATTTCATCTAGTAGTCATTGAATAATTATTTGCCATTAGGCCCAACATTTTTGAATTATTGGCATTCACCTTTGATAGCGTGGGCGTTGCAATTTTTACAACCGTTTGCAATTCAAATAAAAAGAAATGCCCCCTAGAACCGCAAATTATAATTTCTTGTCCTTATATAGACGATTTAGCAGCAGAAGCATATTCATGGAGCAATTAACGAAAACAAAAAATAAAATAAAAAGTATTCCAAAAAAACTTGAATTACGCAAGTGATTTTTGAACTCTTAGGAAATAATAAAGAACATTTCACATATGGGATTTTAAATCAAAAAGTCATTCAAAAGTACTAGGCGCCATCATGGAATGTCTTGCATGAGCATTTTGGTTTTCCTAATTATTATTAGGTTGTTGCAAATGAAATGTCGGATATTTGAGTAAAATTTCAAAAAACTATAACTTTTATGAAAATTAATTTTATTAGTCAAAATAAGAACCAGCAGCTTCAATGCACTTCTCCCAACGAGATACAAGGGCATTTATTCCAGTTTCGTAAAAGTCTGGGTTTCTAGAGCTAAGAAATTCTTCAAAGGCACTTTTGACAGCTACTTCATTGCTGAATTGTTTCCCCGCCAAAAAGTGATCCAAATGCTTAAAAAAGTGGTAGTCGGTTGGCGAGAGGTCGGGTGAATATGGTGGATGAGGAAGAGTCTCATATCGTAATTCATTTAATTTTTGGACTGTCATTCTGGAAACATGAGGTCGGGCGTTATCATGGAGCAGTATCACTCCATCTCTGTTGACCAATCTAGGCCGCTGAACACGTAATTTCTCGTGCATTTCATCAAGTTGGGCACAATATTTCTCTGCATTAATTGTTTCACCAAAAACGCTATAAAAACGAATAATGAATAATTCCAGATGCAGACCACCAAACAGTTACCATTACCTTCTTCGGGTGAAGGCTCGGTTTTGGCATGTGTTGTGGAGGTTGATCGGCATCTAGCCATTGCGCTGATCTGCGACGGTTGTCGTACAATATCCACTTTTCATCGCATGTCACTATTCTGCGCAAAAAGGGATTGTTCCTGTTGCGGTTGAGTAGAGAACTGGATATTTCCATTCGCAGCGCCATGTTTTGCTCGTTGAGTTCATGCGGAACCCACTTATCAAGCTTCTTTACCTTTCCAAGCTGTTGCAAGTGCCGAGATACTGTCGAATAGTGTACGCCTATTTTCTCTGCAATGTCACGAATCGATGATCGGGGATCAGATTCCACTATCAAACGCAACTCGTCGTTGTCGATCGATGGTGCTGGGTGTCCACAAGGTTCACTTTGGAGGGTCATGTCGCCTGATCGGAATTTTTCGAACCACCGCTGTGTCGTTCGTTCGTTTGCTGCGTCAGCTCCAAATGTTTCTGGTTGCCTCCGCTGCGTTGTGACCAAGTTTAAATTCATATAGAAAAAGTAGACGTTTTTGACTCCCTTCCATGCTTTTTTCTTTGAGTTTTACTTGGAACTTCAATGACGATTGAAACTGAAATGACTCCTTGATCGAACGAACGACTATTTATACTCAATTATCCCATACCACCAGAGTCACCTTGCGGCAGTTTTAAACATTAAAATCATAACTAACTTCACTTCATTGAAAAATCCGACATTTCATTTGCAACAACCTAATATTACCATGACCAAGAGAAAGGTGTTAAGTAAGATCTCAATGATATCTGATCCAATGGGATTATTGGCTCCAACATCTTTAATGCTAAATATTCAATGCACCAAATATGGAAATATGAAACAAATAGGGATAATATGGTCCCAGCTGAATTACTAAAACTTGATACATTCTTAAGTCTCAATTTATAATTTTAGAAAATGTAAAAATTAATAGATTATTTGGGTTGAATGAGTTCGAAATTGTTGATTTAATTTGGATTGATTTGATTTTCGGATGCATCAACAATGTACTATGGTGCTTGTGTCCATATAAACAGATATCAAAATTAATAGAGAGGAAAGAGGAAAATTATGACTGGAAGTTAGTATCTAGGATCGTTCTCTCTACTTAAATAAGAGTTAAATAAAACTGTGTTGATATGTAAATAAGTAAAATCCTCTTGTTATTTAATTACGAATTGTATGGCTGGTTTCCATACAGTCGAAAACGATATTCTGAAGCAGTTACTCCTGTTAATCTATCCTCTTCAAAAAATTCACAAAACCACACGTCATCGAACAAAAGATTAAGAGAAGTCAACATACAGCAACAATACATAAATAAAGGAGAAAATGATCTGAATACAGAACCCTTCAATATTTTAAACCGTTGCCACTGCAAGGATGCTACGTAGCGGAAGGAACATCACCACAAATGCAATCTGTGAGAAAATTGTCACCCAAAAAATCTCGCACGATTCAACCTACTTTTATGAGACAGCACGATTCAACGATTCTTGATAATTTCATAAGCAGTATATCATTCGGTTGAAGCTCCTTCTCTTCTGCTAAAGTGAGTTGATGCACACGCGTAAGCAAATAATAGTAGCCTATCTGGAAATATAATTTAATCATTGAAACATTCCAACTAAAAAGTAAATTAAACTTATGTTGTTGTTGACCACTTCGTCGACTATACACTTCGTGAAATCATTTTGTTTCCAAATTGGCATCGTCCGTCCTCCCACGGACATTTTCACGGTACTTTGGGATCCCGTTTCCTTGTTATCTCGTTATCTCCCGGCAGCAGTGGCCGCGAAAAAAAAAAACAAAACACCATAGACACATATGTATGCTCTTCTGCTGCCTCTGACTTGACCTCTTCTGCGCCACTCGACTTTCCTTTCTGTTCGAAGAGACTGCGAGCAGCTGCGGGAACCTTTGCAAAGAAATGGGGTATCCGGCCGAGGATGGTTCTCTGGATGTACACCGCTGTAGTGCGTCCGATCCTGACGTACGGCTCTATTGTATGGTGGCAGGCTTTGAAGAAGAAATACAATAGAACGAAGCTTAATAGGGTTCAAAGAACCACGTGTGCAGGTGCTACGGGGGCTCTGCAGTCCTGCCCGGCAGATGCTCTCAATGTACTCCTGCATCTCCTCCCCCTAGACCTCCACATCAAATATGTTGCAGCGTGCAGTGCCGTCAGACTACGTGAGTCCGGATGCTGGGCAGCAAAGTCCTACGGCCACAGCAACATCCTAGATGAAATACCTCGAGAAATCTGGGCATCCAATGTCACACGCAAGCTGAACTTCACGAGAAACTTTGCTGTGGACCTTCCAACCAGGGAAAAGTAGAAGACCGGCGGCGTGTTGCAAGACTATGACACGGTATTCTTTACGGACGGATCAAAGATGGCCTATGGAGTCGGCGCGGGGGTTTTCTCGAATACACACGGTGTATCCAAGTCGTATGGCCTCCTAGGTTTCACTAGTGTATTCCAGGCGGAAGTACCGGCGATATTGGAAGTCTGTCGATGGCTGGAGCGTGATTCGAGCCCCAAGCGTAACATAGCCATTCTGACCGACAGCCAAGCGGCCATCAAGGCCTTGTACTCAACATCTTCCCGGTTGGTGGGGCAGTGCAGAGACACGCTCCACCATCTGGGCGGCACACTCAAGATCACTCTCCTCTGGGTTCCCGGGCATAGGAACATAGAAGGAAATGAGCGGGCTGACGGATTGGCCAGGCAAGGCTCTGTTCTTGGCAGTTCCTCGGGGAATACAGTCGGTGTTCCGCTGGCGGCTGTCGGGGGCCGAGTCTACTCGCAGTACCGAGCAGCCGCGGGTCTGAGATGGCGAAGACTTGCAAGCTGTGCCAAATCAAGGAGAATTTGGCCCGCTTATAACATAGCCCGATCACGAGAGCTCCTGTGCCAGACGCGTGCAAATGCATTCAAGATTACGGCGGTCTGCACGGGGCACTGGCCCATAGGGGACCATGCCGCTAGGCTCGGCTTACCCTACAACTCGCATTGCCGAAGCTGCGGAGAAGGAAGGGAAACCCTCATGCACTTTCTCTGCGATTGCCCAGCTCTGGCTAGAGTCAGATCCTCAGAGAGATTTCTAGCTGCAGGGTGGGATAACTGCTTTCCTTCGTGAATGCTACGGGCTGGCTCTGAAGATCCGAGCCAGCTGGACTCTGCTTCCCTGTTGCTGTAACTACAGTCACGGTCTTAGGAGTTTGTGGCATCAAAACGGCGTACCAAAGCGCTAATTGGGCTCCTCGGAGCGGCCACTGATACCTACCCTACCTACCTACCATGTTTCATTGTTAAGTCGGAAACTGTTCAGAAAGCTTACGTACCGCATACCTTAGGAAAGAAATGATGGATGAACTTAGTAATGCGTTCAGTAAAAACAAAATTTTTTATATTTTCTGCCATCTTTAACGGTCATGAGAGAGCAAAGTTTTAGATTCTAGTACATAACTTTCACTATCACCTTCTACTACGTTTCCCTTAGGTCAGCTGGTATCAGTTGAGTGACATCCGCGTGTTTTGAAGCGTGCCAACGAAGCGTGTGCATAACAAACGTAACATGCGAAATAAATACGGACAAAACATAAAATGAAGCCGAGAAAAGACGTACTCGAGTTGTTCGCGGACGCTCGACAACGTAAATCGTATGTGAAAATAAGCGCTCCAATGGTGCGTTACAGTAAGTGAGTCAGTTTTGTTTGTCCATTGTGAGCCTTCGCCGATCATTATACTGCATTTACATGTTTGCCAAACCCTCGCAAGCGCAAACGCATGGATAGGGCCTTTGGCTTGTGTAAATTTGCCAATGATTGCCGTCGTTCTGGTCAAGTGTTGCCTGCTCAGAAAACACTGCTGTGTGGATGACCATGTTTGGTCCGCCAAACGTTTGTGAGGGTTTGGAATTTGCGGCAAGCTCCGAACATGTGGAGCCGGAATTACACTTAACTAAAATAATTTACTTGTTTGTCGTGCCAGGCTAGAATTTCGCACTCTTTTACGGCACAATGGGGTGGAACTTTGCTTCACACCAATGATCATCGCGGATTCGTTTTGTCGAAGTGATTTGGCTCGTCAGAATGAGTTCACAACGAACGGAGGTTGGTGTTCTATGTTATGCATTTGCATCTACCAACTAATGCTTTCTGTTTCCTAGACGATACCCCTCTTATAGTACAATTTGCCGCCAAGGACTCTGTCCAGCTCCTAACCGCCGCGGAGATGGTACATCCATATGCGGATGGCGTTGATCTCAATTGTGGCTGCCCCCAGCGCTGGGCGATCTCATCCGGATACGGTTGTGCTACGCTGAAAACCCCTGAACTGTTGCACGATATGATTCGGACACTAAAACGTAACCTACCAGGCAAGTTCACCGCATCCGTGAAAATGAGGCTTCTTCGGAAAGATGACACCGGGTCAACGGTAGAACTTTGTCGCAGGATAGAGCAATGCGGAGCGTCGTTTATTACAATTCATGGAAGGACGCCATGGGAGAAAACTTGCGAACCTGTAGACTTAGACGCCGTGGCGAGTATAAAACGTGCACTAAACGTACCTGTCGTCGCGAATGGCAACATTCGAACATTGGAGGATGCTGATCGTGCTTTCGAGTTAACCCAATGCGAGGGGATAATGGCAGCTCGAGGGCTACTCGCGAATCCAAGTCTCTACACTGGGACTGCTGTCACTCCAGTATCGTGTGTAGAGGACTGGGTCTCCCTTGCACGAAGGGCCGGCCACCAAATGACCTTCCAATGCTTCCATCACCACCTCACCTTCATGACTGAGAAGTTAATAAGGCGAAAGCAGCGCGTCGTGCTCAACAACATTACGCGGAGTGACGATGTCTTGGATTTCCTAAGGAAGGAGTTGAGCGTCGCATTGTCCGATAGCGATGAGCCACGTATTCCATTTAGTGATTACCTCCAATGCAAGTACGATGATACACTTTACGAAACCAAAAAAGTAAACGGTCTGGACGACCAATCGCCATCGCCCGTTTATACACAACAGGGCCATGGAAAGATTTATGCAGAGTACACGGCAAGAAGCTGTGAAGAGCGTCAGCCACCGCTGCAGCTCTGTTCCATGGGGGACAAGTCGCTGTTCGACGAGCGCACGGAAATGTGACATGAAACTTCAATTATTGTACTAAAAACCGCAATTTATTCCTTAGTAATTTACATATTTCAATCTTTCAGTATTTAGTTCTCTTTTTTTTAAGAAAAGAAAAAACAAAATTTCGAACAAGGTTTGTTTCTTAGTAATATAAAACAAAGTATATATTTATATAAAATTGAAAATAAATCGTTCTTATTCTTCCTCCATTCAATCAAGATCCGTGCATCATCGCTATATTTCTATAGATCAAAACATCGGACTTATGGCGTTGTATACAATTTCATATTATGTCAGTTCAAACTTCAAAAAGGCGGAAAATACATTTTATAATCGAATCGAAGGATAACTACATGCTCTCTGGGTTTATTCTCATTCCGTTTTGTTCTTGCTTTTTGCATTTCTCTCCATCTCCCAGGGAACCTGGGTGAGTCATTAGTTTATTCGATACCAAATCATGATTGTTTCAAATATCGCTTTTGCTGTTTCTTTAACTAAAAATAGTAAACTTAATAATTAGGAAAACAAGTACATGTAAATGACACTAAAGACTTGTAGAAAATTCAAATCTTCGAACCACACACAAGAGAAACTATAAAGTATGCTCAATTATGATTTGCTTAGTCTAAAATGTCTCAGTAATATACTTTGCTCTTGATATACGGGTAATATCTTGATTTATTTTCTCTTCATGTGATCGACCGCAAGTATATTCTCTATTTCATTTAGATTCCAAGAGAAAAAAAAATTATAGTTCACTGCATTAAAAATTGAAAAGCATGTCATTTGCCTCTTGAAGATGAAAAAAGAAAAACGAAACACAAGTTCACTACACATCTCCGTCGGGTCCGCGGTTGTTCTCGGCTCTAAATATACTTTTCTTCGGCATATTATATATATAGTGTCACATTTTTATTCTGTTCGCTCGTTCAATGGAGTTTGTTGCTGCTGTTTAGTTTTTAGTAACGATTATCCCCGTCCCGGCTCGCAACCCTAGAAGCAAATCCACTCAACCCAATGACGGGAAGTCATGCTCATCGTCTACCTTGGGGGCATTCTGTGAACCGCGATGCCGGTCTTCTTGCTGAAAGTGGCAGAAACCACAGAACAAAATATTAAATGGGGTACTTCGGATTGGAATTGGACTGTATCGAGTTGGTGAGTTTAATATGCGAAGAACTTACGATTTTTGTTTGATCAGTATTTCGCGGGCGCCCCTCACGTCGACCACCGCCAGCACCTCCTCCGGCCGCACCTGGATTTCCGCGGGGACGTCCTCGACCACGTCCACCCAAACCGCCTACTCTTCGGCCGTCGTTGAAGTGGAATTCAATATCCAAGACGCGTTGCAAACGGCCAACACGTTGTGGATACATAGATGGATCATATTCAAGTTCTTCTTCGCTTTCATCGTCCTGTGATAAGACATTTAAGTATTGGCCTCCAACACACTACGACAATTATTGCAACAATGCAAAACAACTATACCTTTTTCTTGTTATTGAGGGCAATCATTTTTTTCCACTGTGACAAATCTTCGCCTTCACCCGCCTTACGTATATTGAATTGGGGCTTTGCGCGCACAGCACGTTGTGCTTTCCATTCATCAAGCGTAAGTTCTTTGGTTTCCTCCTCAATAACAGCAGCCTGTTCCGTTGGTTGTTCGCCAGCTGAGTCATCCTTGTCAGTCGCCACTAGAATATAAATAGAAGTCAGAATGGGTCATAATCTACAGTAAAGTAGGTCATTTACCATCTTCACTCGTTTTATTTAAATCTTCCAAGTCCTGCTTATGTGATCCCCAATTATGTGCACCAGCGCCATCACGTTTATCAACAGCCTTAACACCTGTCTTATCCGAGCCTGATTGTCGATCAAATTCCCGTTTACCGCCAAAATTACGTCGTGGTGGTCCGCCAGCTGAGCCACCACCACTGCCGCGTTGCCTTTGTGGACGTTCCGTTGTATTTTGATATTCACCAGAAATATTGCCGTTATGTTGGATCTGTTGATATTGACGATCTTCGTTGCGGTTTCGACGATTATTGCGTTGCTCCCGGGTTTCCGATTTGAAATTGACATTACGATCAGGATTTTTTCCTGAAATAAAATGTAGGAGAACAAACAAAGAACATTTATTAGAACGATAGGAATTTGATAAATCAAATACATTGGATGGGTATGGTTCAAATTAACATTCAAAATTCTTCTGAACTCCGAACAAAGAAGCCTCTGAACGTAACGGTAATACTGGCGAATCCCAAAGGATTTTGAAATTCTGCGCTGTAATATGATGTCAAATTGTATTGCGTATTGCGCTTGGCTCGTTTACATTGACTACGGCTATACTCAACAAGTCCGAAATCGGAGCTTCGATATGAAAGATTTTGTTCGTTTCTTATGTAAGTTAAGTTGTTTAAGCGCAGAACTATCCCATTTGTACATAGCCCGTAATGTATACGTATATTTAGCATGTCGAACCACTCACTTTACTGTGATATTGATATTTAGCATTCTGAATTGCAGTAAATTTACATGGAAAAGACAAGTTCGAGCTATTCTATCAGTAATAGTACGATTCTGATTAAACCTAGGGATATCATGCCTTCCTACATCAGGGTTGTTTCCACTGGTTCTATACCCCCTATGCAACGAGTTACGGTCCACCTAGCCTCAGATCCTGTCTCGCTTAATCACGCCTACAACGGGACAATATCCGCAGCCTCCTCAGCAAGTCTCAAATCGGAACACAGCCGCCCAACTTGTTGACAGCGTTCCTGTCCCCAACGAAGCTCCGCTTCCCGATACTGCCATATATCCTGGCACTTCATCCATCCATACCAGCGGCCCCAAGCTAAAGGTGGCGTCCCCAACCAAACAGCTCTTCATCTCCAGCCTAGCGTCCACACCTTCTACGGACGATATTCTGGAGTATACAAGGAGCAAAGTTGGTTTACTTTCCCCTCTGTCCTGCACTAAACTCACAGAAGACAACAACACCGACCGGGTTATTGCATCTTTCAAGGTCACTCATTCACACGAAGTTGACGACCTCGGCAGCCCTTGTTTCTAGCCTGAAGGTGTATTCATCAAGCCATGTAAGCGCCCCAATTCGCGGGTAAATTTCAGGGCAACCCGCCTGCCTCATCGAGCTATATAACTGGATCCATGTTCACTGTCCGCCGGTTTTATCAGAACGTCAGGGCCTTAAGAATCAAGCTGGGGCCTTTAATTTATCCGCGCTGGCTCAGCAACATCATGCCATCTGCATCTCCGAAACCTGGCCTTCCGCTGTGACAGGGACCAGGATGCTCCTCGTAAGTCCACCGGCGGTGGGGTCTTAATTGCTATAAAAGATACACTCCCCGCCGAACTCGTGTTCTCCTTCTCTGGCTTTCCTTTTGATTGTGCTGCTCTTCGTGTCCCCCCGCCCAATTTCTTCCCGTTCATTGTTTCTTGTGTATATGTCCCCTCTGCAAGCCCTTCTCACCTGTATGAAGAATAGTTTGACAATTTGTCTGAACTCCTTACCGTCCGATTCCCTTCCCTCCCTTTCTTCCTTTGCGGAGATTTCAACCTCCCCATGCTCAACTGGCCTAATCATCCAAGCCTTCCAATTCCTTCCAACAACCTCTCCCATTTTCTTCCTTTATGAACACTTGCTCTGCCCTGAATTTCAATACCACCAAAAACTCCTTGGGCCGCACTCTCGATCTCTTCCTTTCTAACCTCCCCGAGCGCCACCTCTCTTTATTTCCTTGCACAACCCCGCATGTCAAAACCGACGCTCACCACCTCGCGGTTGAATTTGAAGCGGAACTCCCTCGTTCAAAACCCAAAACCAAGCGTTAAGTTCAACTTCCGCAAACCCAATTTTGACGGTCTGAACTCAGCTTTAGCGTCTTTCAACTGGGTACATATATTAAGCAATTCATCGTGTGATCAAGCTCTTAACACCTTTTGCAATATCCTATCTGATCTCCTCTCCTATTATGTCCCTTCTTCCCCTCCCTGCCTACGTTCGCACCCAACTTGGTTTACAACGGAACTTCATATTAACATTCGCTTGAAACATACACTGAGGAAGAAGTTTCGGGCTTCTAAAAATGACACCGACCTTGCTCACTTTAAAGCTATACGATCTATTGTGAAGTCAATGGTCAGAAAAGCGCGTAAGAGGTACCTATTGAGCGTCGAAGCCGCTCTTGCCCGCGGTAACTTAAAACCTTTTAACTTTCTACAATATCCTCTCTGATCTCTCCTGTTATGCCCCCCTTCTTCCCCTTCCTGCCTACGTTCGTACCCAACTTCCCATCCTCACCTGCCCGCATTTGCTTTACGCAGACGACCTTAAATTGTTTGCCTGTTTCGTCTCCGTTGGACTGCACTCTCTTACATACCAACCTTGATAATTAAGTCCATTGATATTCGATCAACAAGCTAACACTGAATATCAACAAATGCCACTGGATGTGCTATTTCCTTAAACTCTCCGCAACATCCTTTTCCTATTCTCTCAGTGGACAACCCCTGTCACTACTGACCACTTTCAAAGACCTGGGTGTAATCTTCGACGACAAACTTCGTTTTAATTCCCGTCCCACTTGGTTGACATCATCAATAGAGCTTCCAAAATGTCTGATTTTATCCCACGTTCCTCCTCCGACTTTACCTTAATCCAACCCTCCTTAACACTCTTCAATCCCCTTGTCAGGAACATCATTGAATATTGCTGTGTAGTCTGGTCCCCCTACTGTATCCGTGACTGCCGCGCTCTTGAAGCTGTACAACGCAAATTCACCCGGACCCTCTTTTACACGGGTTGATTATCCGTCACGACTCCGCGCCCTCAATCTCCCCTCCCTATAGCAACGCCGTATCTTCCTTGATATGCGTACTCTTTTGAAGCTCTGCAGTGGTCTGATGGACTGCTCCGCCAACTCGGATATTACTTCCCGTATCGCTTCGTCTCATAACACACGTAGTGCGGACATTTTCGATGTACCCTTCGCGGAGCTCGAGGTTTACTTTCACTCTCCGATCCCGAGGTTTTGCCGGTCCCTATGTCCCTCTCTAACTTTAAGCGTAAAATTTCCCATTCACTTGCTCCTCCCTCTGAGGACAATATGTAATAAGGAATTTGCTTTCCGTGTATTGTCAATTTGATCATACGCGAAATTATGGGACAAACCCCGGAGAGGGATTTGGCTTTCTGTACATCGCAGTACATTTCCTGACTACCGTCCTCTCGAAGCGTTGGAGGGCTTCTGCTACGATGGGTGATATGGTACCATGCTGGGAAACAATAGATCACGATTGGTCGAATTAGATTTTTGTCGCAGGGAACAAGGCCCCGAGATGAGACGATGTTTTTAAGACAGCTGAGGCCTTAGAAGCTTTGGCAAATGATGATCTGAAGTGAGGGTTGAATTTAAGTTTGTTGTTGACAACGATTTCCAGGTATTTACTGTTTGGTTTTGGCTTGAGAGTGGCGTTGGCAATGCATAGATGGAGGTTTTTACTGTCTGGCACTGTGCGCCACACTGAAGCAAATAACCTCAGATTTAAAAGAATTAACGGTGGGGAACGACCGGCTGGAATATTCCATGACCCTATTGGTTAGATGTGAGAGTGAGGGAGGCTAGTGAGGGTCTGTGCCCACTCACAAAAAGGATGGTGTCAGCGACGAAGATTCCTCCTGATACGAGACCTTTTCAAGGTCTAACGCGCAGACTACGGTGAATTGCCTATTTTCCAAGTGACCCAGGATGTGCTTCTGCGGGTAAAGGATAGCCTGCTCCTGAGGTTTTCGAACCCGAATTGAATAAGTGAGTAAGTAAAAAAGAAAAGCTGCGATTAACCCAACAGTGGGCAATTGACCACCACAAGTTGAGGCAAAATAGGGGAGGAACTCTTGGAAAACCGATTCCAACAAACACTATAACGTTAAGTTGGATCAGAGGTTCTTGCCTAGTGTAGTAAAAGAGTCACTGGGCGCCAATTTTTACAAGCTGACGGATCAGAGGGGTAGATATTGGAGTGTTCCATGGAATGGACATAATGGTGGGGCCCCCGAGTTCTCAAGACATTTCTAGGCACCTCTGACAATCCCTATTAATTCCTTCAGGTTCTTTTTCACGTCTGGGGCCGGCGAAGCGTCTGTGGTTTGTTACATTGGAATTTTTCTGGCCCGCATTTGGAGTTTCTAGCCAATTATATATTTTCATTTGTTCGCTAAGTGGCTCCACACTGCAGTGCCTCCACAAAAGCACCCCAAATGCTCGATCAAGTTTATATCTAGACTCTGCCGCGATGGAGGCAGTTATTTTGAAACAGTATACAGATAGTCCCATTTTTGATGGTACAAATTTTAATGGTGGGTATTACTACTTGTTTGAAGAAAATCGGTTCATGGAATGGGCACTCTATCTTTTACTGTTACGGGAGTTATAGCGTTTTTCGTAGTGTTGAACAGGGGAACTGGTTTGGTTGTTAGTTCAAATTATATTTTCGTGCAAGTTAACATTTCAGACAAATGCCTGTTTCGCGTAAATGTTTGTTCCAGATAAACTGTTGTGTCAGACTAAAATTTGCGCTTGTTTTAAACAAATGTCTACAGTGAGCGCAATTTCTATATACGCACTCACATTTTTCAGCTTTTTCTTAGAAAATTGAAGGGAATATAAATTCCTTGGTTTCCTGAGAATTCGTTATGACAGCGGCATTTAGTCTAGCTGAAAAATGTTGTACGATATTTTGTTTCTGATCGAAAGCGATAATTTGCAAGTGCGCAATTTCTATATATGCAGGTAGCTAAAACGTCTATAAAATTAATTTTGAAAAGTTTTTTTTTGTGGTTTTTGTAGTGACATGAAATGTAGTGTTCTACGTAAAACGGTGCTCAACTTTAACTTTTTTAGCTTCGATTATATCGATGGTGTGCCGGAAAAGTGTTAAACGAAGAAGAAAAAGCCCAACTTGCCAGAATGGAAGATTCGGGCTGCACAATGAGAGCGATGTTGAGGGAAATTAGTAGATCCAAAGGAGTTGTGCGGAATTTCCTTAGGTTAAAGGGAAAATATGGTACAAAAAAGCATCGGCGTGAAAATAAAAAAAAATCGAGAAGAGAAGTTATTATTATTATTATTATTACTTCTTCCCATTAAAAAAAGACGATTGCAACAGACTTACTGATAACAGCATTAACTATAAAAAACCTGCTAAAGTAGCTCATGTAACACCAACAAATAATAAGGCTCGTTTCAAATTGGATAGCTCGTCGATGAAATGGTAAGAAAAATGGAAGGTAGTCATTTTCTCAGAAGAGAAGAAATTCAAGCTTTACGACCCATCTGGATTTAGCGCATTTTGGCACGATCTAAAAAAAAAAGCGCCTCGAATGAGTCGCATTTTCTTTTCCCTGTAACATTCGACAGGGAATCGTACCAACCAAAATGAACTCAGTAATTTATACTGAGCTTCTGGGAGCCACTTTGATGCCGCATTTAGATGAGAATAATAACATTGACTGGAATTTCCAACATGACAACGCCGCGGTACACGCTACTACATTATTATTATTCTGTTAAGGGAAAGTCGCACCGCGTCCTTGAAGAACTATTGTGCCGCTTTTACTGGTTATAGTGTACCTGTTGATCATAGTATCTCAAGCAGGCCTGTAACCGTTAGGAACTTTTGTATGTTCCCCACTTCCAGAAGTTTCAGCTTTGCATCTGGTATTAAGTGTTCTACCAGATGTATCGACCTACTTTGCACAAGTGCCGGACACTGTCCCAGGACGTGCATAGAGGTTTCGTCCTTCTCCTCACAGAACCTGCAGGCAGTGTCCGTAGATATCCCTAGCTTTCCTAGGTGGTAGTTCAGCCGACAATGACCAGTGAGAATTCCCACTATGATTCGGAGGTTCTTTTTGGTGAGGTTTAAGCAATCCTTTGTGCGCATGGGTTCGTATCCCCCAATAAGCACCCTGGACTGCTCCATCCCTGGTAGGCCCACCCAATATAGTTCCCTCAACCGTTTCTTAGATTCATAGCCATGAAACCGTTTCCGATTCCACAGAAGGGTTCTGGCCCGTGTAAAGGCATCTCTGCTCCCTTCTTGGTTAGTTCATCCGCTGCCTCATTGCCTTCCAGCCCAGCATGGCCTGGAACCCAAAGTATCCAGACCTTGTTGGACGAGCCGAGTGTATTCAGTCTCTCAAGGCATTCCCATACCAGTTTAGAGTTCACCTGGTTGTATCTAAGTGCCTTGATCGCTGCTTGGCTATCGGTGAGAATAGCTATGTTCTGCCCCCTGTAGTTCCTTTGCAGATTAAAGGAGGCACATTTGTCTATGGCGTAAATTTCCGCCTGGAATATGCTAGTGTACTTGCCCATTGGCTCAAAGTACATTTTCCTTGGACCAATGACACTGGCACCTGCTCCCTCTGCTGTGAGGGATCCGTCAGTGTACCAAGTAATCAGTTGCTGGTTTAAGCCGTATGTCGCAGCCACGCTCTCCCAGTTTGCCTTGTTACTCCAACGTGTTTCAAACTTCTTATCGAAGTGAAACCTCGTTGTCATGTTGTCCCTCGGTATCAGTAATTCGGGATACCACCTAGAAAGGATATCAATCTTCCTTCGATTTACGCAGCTCCCCGCCATCCTGAATATTGATCTCCTTGCCTGCATCTGTATGTGCAGATGGAGAGGGATTAATCCCAGAAGGACCTCCAGGGATGTCGTTGGGCATGTCCTCATTGCCCCACTGATACACACGCAAGCCAGCCTTTGGAGCTTATGTAATTCCCTGGCTTGTGTGCTGAGTTGGGTTCTTTCTGCCCAGATTACCGCTCCATAGGTAATCATTGGCCTTACTATTGCAGTATATATCCAAAGTAGTATCTTCGGGCTGCAACCCCATTTTTTTCCTGCTATGGATCTGCAAGTCATCAGAGCCCTCGTGGCTTTCCGACAAGTGTTTCCGACATGTGTCTTCCAGAGTAATTTTTGGTCTAGCGTGATTCCCAAATATTTGACCTCTGTTTCTCGTTTCACCTCCATATCATGTAATGTTATGGCTTTCAGGTGATCCAGCTTACGCCTCCTAGTGAATGGTACTATGGTGGTTTTGGTTGGGTTGATCCGCAGTCCTACCTTCCTGCACCAGGCACTAGTAACCCTTAATCCAGTTTGGATTCTATCACATAGGGTATCTCCATATTTGCCCCTACAAATTAGAACAATGTCGTCCGCGTAGCCCTGGACTTGTATTCCAGTATACGCTACTACATACACGAAATCATTTCTAAATGACAAACAAAAAATTTGCAGTGGTCCCATTAAAGTCCTGATCTTAACCCCATAAAGAATATATGGGGGATACTTGCAAGGAAAGTCTATGCGAATGAACGCCAATTTAGCTTTGAGTTAATGACAAAAGTTGTAGAATTCTGGGACCAAATCGAAGAAAATACTTCGAATTTTCGAAGTCATAATGTCCAACGGGGGCACTGCAAAATATTAGTAACCAGTCAATATGCGTTTATTTATTTCAATGAGCTTAATAGTGCAAGTGCGTATATAGAAATTGCGCAGTAAAAATGTAATTTTTGGCAATTTAAAAAAAATTACGATGTATTTTGTTTTTTTTTGTTATTCCAAACTTAAATAAAGATACATTTACTATCATATAAACTTTATATTTCTCAAGGCTTCTATATAGTCAGATTTCAGGGAAGGTCTGCGTCTGTGCCAGGTAAATGCATCTGCCTCTGAAAACATATAGGCAGTATCGGTGTCTGGATCAGACGAATGTCTCCATCTGGATTATACTTCGCGTTTCACCCAGTACGTACATATAAGCAATTTCCACCTACGATATACGCATGTATGTTTTGGAATTGGGAATTTCGCACAGTGGAGACAGAATCATGATTATGAGTATAAATTTGTCCGATCGTGCAAATCCGATAGGATTGTAGCCAATTTTTTTCAAGGACGAAAGTAATTTAACAAATTGTATGTCGATGGGTACCCGAGGTTAATGTAACTGTTATTCAAATGTGATTTTATTTCTTGAATGAAACATCTTTAAATATTTACTTCACTTTACAAAACTGAAAGAACCGGTTTGCGAGTACATGATTAAGGATAAAAGTAGAAGATTTAAATTTCAACTAAATCGACTAAGTAGTTTTCCGTGAATGCGTGCTTCCTCGGAACTTTCAAAATGTCGGTTCGAATACAACGTGTTTGAAGGTTTGACTATAGATTTTTCATAATAGCGCTTACTGATGAGATATTCCCCGCTTCTTTCTTGTATAATATAATAATAATCGTTGGCGCAACAATCCATATTGGATTAGGCCCTTAAAGTGTGTTAGAGCACTTCATTCACGACCGCAACCGTACACGACAGTACACTGTAGGAGGCAATGTGGTCACCATTGCGTTCACCCGAGATTATTACCCTAATTTGACTCAGGTACTCATTCACAAGCTGAGTCGATTGGTATCCGACGTCAAATCACGATACAAATTCCACTGCCACCAGTGAGATTTGAACCTCGACCTTCCGTACGATAGCCGTATGCTCTAACCACTCAGCTATCCGGACACTTTCTTGTATATTATACCAAATTCTTATTTTCTAACGTTTTCACTTTCCATGGTACCATGGTAATGGAACCTCCCCCTCCAATTGGGATCATTTCAGACCCACGACAACCAATTACGTAGATAAATATTGCGACACCGGTTACAGGTTATTAGCATATTTATTATAAATACATTTTCTAGAAATTGACTGGGAACCCCCTTTAATTTTATCGTGGAATTATATACTTATGCAGTAATACAGGCTATAGAATATAATACCACCAAGTTTGGTAGAAATCGCACTGTTACTAGCAGAGTTGTCATTTTTGTACAAATTTCTTGCATTCTATCAAACCATGTATAAGTGGTTTGGCGAACCAAATGCATAAGCATTACGAGCTAGGTGCAAATACCCACTTAAATATGCTTATATAAGAAATACACATAATCGTTCATACCTGAAGCAATCATCTTCTGGTTTCCCGATGTGAATGACATTCGAGGCGATCAACAGCAGGGTCGAGCAATTGGTTTTGCCCAGACATATAGCAACATAGTGTAACATAACAAAATAAACAAATAAATTTCTTTGTCCATTACAAATTATTTCTAGCCGTACCTATCATGCCTCGCAAGTTCCACGAGTGGTCGGCGTAATCTGCGACATGAGGGCGCCACCGAAACGGATCTTTTCACACAATACGGATAAGCAGACGGTTTGACGGTTAACTGTTCATTAAACTTTGCCCAATTGGTATTCCATCATTGTATTTTCGCCTGAAATAATCAGACTAAATTCTAAGTAACGGTGATCTGAGAGTGAGACTTCATCTAGAACTCGCTAGTCTCTAATCAAATCTAACAACTTTGTGGTGCAGATTCTTGGATCATTTATTTCACTTCTCCTTGGCCCCAAAAACGTTAGGTCATCAAACCAGCTGAATAATAAATCAAAGAGCTTTTCTCCTGTAGGATTTCATTTGCCAGTTCCTCAAAAAATATAATATATATATTACAGCATTCAAAGCCACTTGCTTCTGCATACACTACCAGATCCCTTAGTTCTTGCATCGGCGCAGGACGAGGAATCATAAGGTAAGTAAGTAGAGATAACTACCACGTTTCTCCTCTTCCCATTAACCTGATATTGCAATGACCGTAACTAGATCTCGGGAACAGAATTATCTCAGCATGGTTGCCTCCAACAGTTTTGACATCAAAATGCAGACTTTCGATCTCGGGGATTTTTCATCGGAGAAGATCCTAGTCCCGTTTACTGATCCAATCCCACAGATTTTGTTAAAACGAAGCCATGGCTCCTGTACCAGAAATATATAAGGGTAGTTCGCCAGTAGATAGGAAGAGGCTTTGACATGTTGGAGGTTAATTTGACTAACCTTTATGTTTCTAGACATAATTGCAGTCTGCCGCTAACTGAAAGGTTTGTTGCGGGTTACCAGCGTGTCCTCACCTTCCACCGGAAGGGAAGATTCTGACAGACAAGCCAGTGATCCACTCAACTTTGCAGCCGAAATTTCCTTCCCTCGAGCTTTTCTCTTACATTTTCTTGAAGAATTCGGCAACAACCGATCCTCCCATTAAGGAAGTTGCTATACTATCCTTTCTGGTTGACCACGTCGGATTCTGGTTGCAGATTTTCCACTAAAGTGGAGAGCCTGTCTTATACAGATTTCTCCATGGGGAACATTAATCTGTTGAGGTCGGCAAAATCCGCGCCACGGCCTGATTTCTTAAAGTTGCGGATGGATTCGATGTCTGTAACTCCTTACCACTTGGTTACAATCCATTGCTTCCATCAGCTTGTGTTTTTGGATACTCTTAGTGTAGGAACTAACTACTGCATTCTGATGTCCGAGGGGGAGCTTTTTATACTTATCGAACACTTCCTTGTCTTGCTTCGTTTGCGAATAGGTTGCCCGCTGCAAAAGAGGCATAATCCTACTACAACCCTACCGCCAGTGTTGTCTCGCAGTTGTTTGGCAGCAGTAAACCCTATTGTAATTGGTTTATCCTCTTAACGAGATTAACTCCGAAATAGCTGCAGCAATCATCAGGAAATTTGATGAGAATGTCTGCAAATCCCTTCACAAATAGCAAGTGGCTCCACTTTGCGTTGAGTTTAAGGGGGCTGCGCGAAAAGCGAGACTACTCAAAACTAAGACCGGATTCGAAAAATACTAATCGATCATTTGATACCTCACGTGACTATATTAGGTAGAAAAAATGTTTACACTCCTTTTTTATATGCATGGGGACCCCCTCTAAATCTCAACGTAGAAGGATATCACTCAC
This sequence comes from Hermetia illucens, assembly GCF_905115235.1. Taxonomy (NCBI): domain Eukaryota; kingdom Metazoa; phylum Arthropoda; class Insecta; order Diptera; family Stratiomyidae; genus Hermetia; species Hermetia illucens. The sequence continues at coordinate 5,070,108 of NC_051855.1, read as the reverse complement.
TGCATGTCCGGACGTCCAAAGTTCCCACTTTCTCACCAAATTTCGTGTGAATCACAGACAGACAGACATTGAACCGATTTTAATAAGGTTTGTTTTGCAAACAAAACCTTAAAGATCACAAGACCAGGCAACTGACCATAACGATACATCAACAATGCGAATAAAGACAGACTGCAACGACAAACTTCATTAACTAAACAAACAAACATTTATCGCCTACATAGCTATCAAAATTGATCGCATGCATCTGAATATTTTTGAATTAAATTTCATGTTATTAAGTTACTGAAGGCTTGTTTTTTCAACAAAAAAAATCACTGATTTTTGGTTTGAATTCCAGATATAGGTTTGTTTACTTATTTATGACGCCCACTATACACAGGGTGTTTCAAAACAAGTGATATGCCCGATTGATTCCTCGTGTAATTCTAAGTAAAATATATGAAATAATTTTTTTTTAAACCTTTTTGTTGCCGCAGGTATTTTAATTTTTAAAGAATAAGATTCATCTTCAAAATACTAAAACTGGGACACCTAGGGTTGTCCTATCAGCTAGGCGACAAATTTTCCACGAAATTTCACTTGGACTCGTTGTGGAGTCTTTTAACAAATCGGACTGAACAAAGGAGTAACTCGAATATTCCACCTAAAGGGTGCGGAAGCATAACTTCCTTTTTTAAAATGCGCGCAACTCAGTTAGTTGATGTCATAGCGGAGCGCTAGTGGTCTCGTTCAAGAGGGGATACTGTAAACTTTTGTCCCGACACGATTCAGTCGCCATCATGCGTTGGAATAGTGAGGAGCGTGCCTTTGCCGTTGAGGTTCACTTTTCAAGCGGATCTTCGGTTATTGCAACACAGCGAGCATTTCGGAATCGCTTTAATTTAGCCCCGTTGGCTCCCGTCCCAGACCACAAATCACCAACCCTCCAGAATTGCATCAAAAGCCTTTGCATTCACCCAAAGTCACAGTGTGGTGTGCAAATTCCTCAGCTGGAATTATTGGTCCCTGGTTTTTTGAGGAAAATGAGGTTACAGTGACAGTGAATTCGGACCGGTATGTAAACATGCTACAGAATTTTTTTTTCCCACGGCTAGAAAATTTGGATTTGGGGGACACTTAGTTCCAACAAGACGGTGCAACAGCACACACTTCAAGAGCATCGATGGCTGTTTTGAGGGAACACTTTCCAGAGCGCCTTATCTCAATTAGAGGCGATTTGGAATGGCCGGCACGCTCTCCCGATCTGTCCCCTTGTGATTTTTTTCTACGGGGTTTTTTGAAATCCCGTGTTTATGTGAACCGTTCAAGAACCCTACAAGATTTGAAGACCAACTGTATGGCACCGAACCCGCACACAACAAACCTGACGTGCTGTTATTGGACAAGGCGGGTCACTTTGCGTATATTATTGAAGAAAAGGTGAACTACATATGAACCACTGGCTGAAAAAGTCAAAGAAATTTGGCGTCTCGAGAGGGTGGTTTTATATCCGATAATTTTGTTAGCTACAGATATTGTACCTCAATCTCTTACCGCTTCCCCTGATATCCTGGGATTTTCACACAGTAGAGAAGTACACCATTTTGCAAACGTGCTCAATGTTGCGGAAAGTTCGGACGGATTCTCCCATTTGCCTGCCTACTACCGGCCACTATCACCGGAACCCCAATATATTTTAAAAAAGGTAGGATCGTTCGAGCAGCTAGTTCTAGTAATCCTGCATCTGTGGAGATTGTATTTTAGTACAGGGTGCGGCAGCATAACTTCCTTTTTTAAAATGTGCGCCACTCAGTTAGTTGATGTCATAGCGGAGCGCTAGTGGTCTCGTTCAAGATGGGATACTGTGAAGTTTTGTCCTGACACGGTTCAGTCGTCATCATGCGTTGGAATAGTGAGGAGCGTGCCTTTGCCGTTGAAGTTTACTTTTCAAGCGGATGTTCGGTTATTGCAACACAGCGTGCATTTCGGAATCGCTTTAATTTAGCCCCGTTGGCTCTCGTCCCAGACCGCAAATCAATTGTTACATTCAGACAAACTCCCAAGTGCGACAAAAGGAAGAACTGGAGTCCCTCGGCCCGTTAGATCACCTGAGAACATTGAAGCAGTGAGAGTGTCAATGTTGCGATCGCCACGGCGTTCTGCGCGCAAACACGTATCTGCCCTTGGATTATCCGATCGTTCTGTGAGAAGAATTCTTCGTGATGATCTTCATTTTCATCCCTATAAGATGGCGATAGTGCAGGAACTTTCAGAACGTGACTTCAATTCTCGGATGAACGCGTGTGAGCTTCTGCTTGATGTCGTTCCCGAGGGTGCTATTGTTCTTTTAGCGATGGAGCCCATTTTCATTTGTGTGGGTCGGTTAACAAACAAAACATGCGCTACTGGGCTGACACCAACCCTCGAGAATTGCATCAAAAGCCGTTGCATTCACCGAAAGTCACAGTGTCGTGTGCAATTTCCTCAGCTGGAATTATTGGTCCCTGGGTTTTGAGGAAAATGAGGTTACAGTGACAGTGAATTCGGACCGGTAGGTAAACATGCTACAGAATTTTTTTTCCCATGGCTAGAAAATTTGGATTTGGGGGACACTTGGTTCCAACAAGACGGTGCAACAGCACACACTTCAAGAGCATCGATGGCTGTTTTGAGGGAACACTTTCCAAAGCGCCTTATCTCAATTAGAGGCGATTTGGAATGGCCGGCACGCTCTCCCGATCTGTCCCCTTGTGATTTTTTCTATGGGGTTTTTTGAAATCCCGTGTTTATGTGAACCGTCCAAGAACCCTACAAGATTTGAAGACCAACATCCAAGAAGAAATTGCCAACATAATACCTGCTATGCTAACAAGAGTCATGACAAACGCCAGAAATCGATTTACGCAATGTATGGAGAATGGGGGACGTCACCTAACAGATTTGATCTTCAAAACAATGTAAAAAGTTGATAATATACTATTAGTAAATTTTTTGAGCAGATACCGGAGTGGGACATCTCTCGAAGATTAGATTTCACATAAGTGTTTTACACAAAATCTTAAAAAGGGCTGCAGATAAGTAGATTCTTCACAAATGCGACTTTAATATTTCACGCGAATGTCAATTATTCCGGGTAACTATGACGTCAGCATCTGATTTGCATGGCTTTGGAAGCAGTAAACTCACGCGAAATTGCAAAGTTTGAACTGCTATAACTTTGGCGTTAATTGGCTGATTTCCACGAAATTTAGCGCATACATACGAAATATTGTTCTCTATGCTGGTACAAAATTCGGAAGTCCTAGGATGAATTTAAGGGGGGTTTTTCAGTAAATTTCTAAAAAGTAGTAATATACTATTAGTAAGTTTATTTGAGCAGATTCCGGAATGGGACATATTTTGAAGACTAGATTTCATCTAGGCGAACTACCCTGATTTTTTTAGGATTTTTAGGTTGGGTAGTTTCCGAAAATGAGTCCTGTCTCACTTCAAGTGCGTACATTTTGACTCCTTATTCACGCACTTTGCAATTTATGCCAAAACTAATGCCAGTCTCGGAAAGTGCAAATCGAGACCTTTCATTTGATACCCTACACAACTATATCCGGTGAAAAAAATTTTTGAATCCCCCCTTTGCATGTATGGGGAGGCCCCCTTTAAACTCCACCTAAATTTATGCCACTCGCTGTATGCGTGGGATTTCATAGTTCCCATCTGTCCACCAAATTTCGTTCGAATCGGTTTAGCCGTTTTGGAGAAAAATGCGTGTGACACACAGACATTGAATCGATTTTAATAAGGTTTTGTTTTACACAAAACCTTAAAAAAGAATGTGTAGGACATGTCGAGAAAAGAATGGGAAGGCGACTTAGAAATGCAAAGAACAATCACAAAGGCATTGATGGAAAAGGGGCTGGAAAACTTACTGATAAGGTTGTTAATGGCCTCACTACATTTTTTGGGCTAGCTATTCGTCGACATGAAAATTCGATAGAAGGAATGAAGCAAGAAATGTGGGCAACTTTCTTTCATAAATGTTCTACAGACGAAAATCCTCAGCATCAAAATTGTCCAGCAGGCGAGGACAGTTGGTGCAAATGGCGCAAAGCGGAAACTGAAGGAGAACTGGATAGCTTCCACCACGAGAAGGCACCTTTGACTGAAGAAGTTCAAACAGTCATCAAACCAATCTACGAAGATTTGTCTCGAGATGATTTCTTGAACAGATGTTTAGGAGCAGCGACCCGGAATAACAATGGGTCGTTAAATGCATTGATCTGGACTTTCGCTCCTAAACACCTTCATTCTGGGGCCAAGGTCGTAGAAATAACCACTTTTCTGGCTGTAATTATTTTCAATGAAGAGTTCAATGGCATTCTCAAAATCCTGGTGACAATGGGATGTCAAGTTGGTCACATATGTCTGGTTTATGCCGACCGCCGTAATGAAGCGCGGTCCGAACGACGGTCGACTGACCTCGCCAAAAGAGCCAGAATTGAAACCAGAGAGCAACAATCGGCCTTACAAGACTTTTTTCAAAAAAAGGGCGCTCTCTATGGAATAGGTATAGCAGATTAATGGTGAGTTAAAATTTTACTGTTGATAATCACATTTAAATTTTCAAATGCGTTTTTCTCAAAACTGCATCTTGAAAATCGGCTGCCACCATAACTCAAAATCTATCCAACCAAATTCTTTCAAATTTCCACGGCTTCTTTAGTACATATTTCTACGGTCCGCAAACTAGTATAATTGCAATCGGACTGGTGGTTTTTTTTTTATTCATAAAAAACCCCAAAATCCAAAAAATTAAGTTTAAAAGCCCACCAAAAATTTACCTTTTAATATTTTCCGATTATCCTAGTTTGCGGACCGTGGAATATTGTCCACATTAAAATACCGTTTAGTTGTTTTTCCTCAGATGAACACAGCGCCCTCCAGGGTGGCAGCAGAAAAACACCTTTTTTTGGAAATGGGTGCATAAATTAACACCTATTCCGAAAATTAGCTACGAAATCAAGCTGTTTTATCACTTATACTAGAGATATCAATAAACATATGGTGAAAAAATCACGTTTCTATCTTTATCCAGTCCTTCAAAATAATTTTTCAAAAAAAGGCAAAAAAAAACGGCCTTCGCACGGGATGACCCCCTTAAAGTTCCATATATGAAGAAGTTACTTCACCCCAGTCCTTTGCCGCTATTACATTTGCCCTTTTCGTATCTATTTTAGGTAAACTTCTTGACATTTGCTAATAATGTTAAACCGATCGGCATATTAGGCAGTGTTTTCCTCCACCTGTCATAAATTGTGGAAGCGCGGTTGCTTGACAGCTTAGCTGAGATTCCCTCCGCGCCAATTCAATCAACAGCGATTCCGAGAATTTCGGCAATATGACCTTCGGATCAGATTTCATTCACTTCCCACCAGCTGATGGCTCACAATACATGCGTCCCCCACATGGGTTCAAATTACATTCGCGAAAATGTCTACAAAACACACCTTTAATAAGTTCACCGCGAAAAAATATTCACAACCAAAGAAAGTGGGAATATGATAGAACTTCCTTGAAAAAAAAGAACAAATTCCAGAAAATAAACTAAATACTAAGCCCTGGTCGGCTTCAACCCTAATTTCATTCGTCCATTGAAAATTTGTCGCCAGTAAACCAATTTTTATGACAAATATCATGCAGCGAATTGAACTGTCAACCGGCTTCGCTTCCCCGGGCCCAGCAAGCACAATCTTGGTGTTATGAAATTCTTGGGCGCACCGGAATGTACAGCGCTTTCGGCAGAGACTGCGCAATACAGCATGTCAAGCTTTTGCACTTAGTAAAAATCTTACCTTCACGTGGTGGTCGTTGCTGATCCTGATTATTCCGGTACTGGTCCTTGACATTGATGGCTCCGCCACCGGGCGCTCCTGCGCTGCCCGTGTGATTTGCCATGGCCTTCTGTCCGACTGTAGGCAGACCGCCAATGCCGCTACCGGCGGGCTTTTTGTCCACATTTTTATTCATTGCGGCAGATTTGTTCTCCTTCTCGGCCATGCCGCCCCCTATGATCGAATAATGCGATTAGTGACACATGATGGCAAGAGGAACATATTTTTCATAATTAAATTAAGGCAGATGACACCACCGCCGCAACGGAGGCCCACACCGACTGTCCGATTTCCGAGCGCGAAAAAAGGTAGAGAAACGGCAGAAAGTGCAGACGGGCGCGCACTTGACAGAGCGTTGCGAGAAATCAATTTTTTATTCGCATGCGAATACTCGCAGGGAGGACTTTGCGGTCACTCACAACACCTGCAAGATTTGCAGCCTGCCATGCCCAAAGCTGTCCGGGAACGCCACCGTCGCGCACTTTTCAATTATCCTTGACGGCCGAGGCGATTCTCGAGTGATTGCCGCTGCCGTCATGGTGCCGCCAATGTTCTGCTCGAGGATTTCCGTGGTTGGGTCTCCGAGATGAGGCCGCGGTGCCAGTTGTGCGCTAGTTTACCGGGTGGGACCGCGCCTGGGGTCTTCTGCTGCTGCTTTTGCTGTTTGTTCTTCTTCCGAACGAGCTTTTCCAGCGGATCACTGGCGTCATCGTCCATACAAAGTAGCCCGTAACGATTTGCGGACGACACATCCATTTTCAATTCTTTCGTCTTTTCGATTCTACCACACGCGATTGCTTGAGATTTCTACGGATTTTTCTAGGATACCGTCCAAACGCTACCGCGACGACGAGATCGAAAAGTCAACCGTACGCGTTCCAACCGTTCTGTCCCTTCTGTGCTTGCACCGTGCCTGTATCTGTGACACGACCACTACCGACCCGACAACGAACAGAAAACGACTGTACGCTCCCGCGAAATGTCAAAGCCACAGTATCTGTAAAGTCCAAAATACAATTGGATTCGTGCGTGATGCGCACGAGCGAACCGCCGACTCGTACGCAGCTTCAATAGGCATTGAACATTTCAGGCTGCGCGTTTCATTTTTCGGCAGTTGCTTTTGAATATAATAAATTTGAATAAATTCGTTTTGAAAACTGCGCAAGGCAATATTTGAGTTGCAAGTGCTAATTGTTGATGCCACTTGAATCAGTTTCGTCGATTCTATTCCTAAAAATTAAATTTAAGCCGGAGGTATTCGCGCTCTTAGCGGCACATACCCCCGGCATTTTATACAATTTGCATATAAATTATATATATATATTATAATTATAAGTTCTGTCGGTTTTTTATTTAAATTTGAAGCTTTATTGTCAAAAATTGGTTATACATTCATTGTTCAAAGTATTGCCCATCGCTAGCTACAACTTTCTTCCATCTTTCAGGCAATTCATAGATACCAAAAATTGGCCGGCTTGGCCGCTATCCACTCATCGAGCCATTTTTTGAGTTCGTCGTAATTGGAGAAGTGCTAGTCAGCCAGGCCATGCTGCATCGACCGGAACAAATAGTAATCAGAAGGAGCAATGTCTGGAGAATACGGCGGGTGGGGTAGGAGTTCCCATTTCAACGTTTCCAGATATGTTTTAACGGGCTGTGCAACATGTGGACGAGCATTGTCATGTTGCAATATAACTTTATCATGCCTTTGCTGGTATTGCGGCCGTTTTTTCTTGAGTTCGCGGCTCAAACGCATCATTCCACGTCGGTAGAGTTTGCCCGTGACCGTTTCGTTCGGTTTTAGCAGCTCATAGTATACCACACCCAGCTGGTCCCACCATATACACAGCATGATCTTCTCACCATGAATATTCGCTTTGGCCGTCGATGATGAGGCACGGCCGGGGTATCCCCACGTTGCCCGACCCTTGGGATTATCGTAAGGGATCCACTTTTTATCGCCACTAACTATTCGATGCAGAAAACCCTTCCTTTCTTGTCGTTGAAGCAGTTGTTCGCACGTGAAAAAAACGGCGTTCGGTGTCTCTTGGCTTCAGTTCATATGGAACCCAATTTCCGACCTTTCCGATAATTCCCATTGCTTTTAAACGGTGGGAAATGGCTTGCTGAGTGACTCCAAGTGTTTTTCCAAGTTCTTCTTCCGTTCGCGATGGATCTTGGTCGAGCAATGCCTCTAATTCTTCATCTTCAAAAATTGTTGGCCCGCCGGCGCGCTCTTCGTCTTCCAAGTCAAATTTGCCACTTTTAAACCGTCAAAACCACCTCTGACACGTTCGCTCAGATAGAGCATGGTCACCATAAACTTCCACCAAAATGCGATGACTTTCGGTTGCTTTTTTCTTCATATTGAAATAATGAAGTAGAACTCCCTGCAAAAACACATTATTTGGTACAAAATTGGCCATTTTCGTTGATGAAAAAAGTATTGTTGTTTACACTTCAATTAAATAATTTATACTGACGTTTGTGCCTATTGACAGTAGTTTTCCGATGAATGTTTGGAAATGTGGATCAATTGAATAAAAAACAAGCTACGCCATCTATTGTGAAAACCGACAGAACTTATTTGTAGGCCTAATAAATTATAGAAAAATTCATGTTATAACAAATCATATAAATTAAATGCCATATTCAAAAGTAACTGGCGAAAACGAAAAACGACGTGAAATTTGAAAGTGTCAACACACTGTCATCCGTCTCGCATCGCAAAAGGTCAATTTTCCAAATTTTACTGCCTGACGCACTGTGTGTCGGACTACTTGTATATTGCTTCATATAAGTCCGTATAATGAACTCCATTTGACAGCTCTCTCACTGCGCAGGCACCCATGTGTTCCTGTATGGTATTTTACCCACACTCAAAGGACTGGACTTGCAAATTAATTGGGCAAACTTATCCTTACACATCATAAACCGTCAATACCAACGTACGCCTTGTATTAGATTAAATCGCAAAACACAACAGCGGAATGAAGGCGTCCGTGTTCAGTCTGAGAGCTGTCAAATGAAGTTCATTGCATAGAGTTATATGAAGCAATATACAAGTCATTTTTCATTTTATTTATTTCCAATTAGTGTCTTACATCTGATACATTTTGCTTAAGAGTATGTGGCGCGGCAGGATCCGCAGCATTTGAAATTTATTTCGAATGTTGCGGATGCGGACGGGTAGATGGCGCGGAACTCTCCACTCAATCATTTTAGAACTCGCCACGGGAGTGGAGAATTAGCGGTGAGAAAGTGCCGTTGGTTGGGACAGTAAGGACCGCATGGAAATAAGCCGGGTCTTCTGTCTCCAACCTCGGCATAGAACAGATCGGGCCTGTGTTCTTTTAGAAACCAAATTGTTTAAGTGAAAATTAGAATACTTGAAGATACCTTTTAATTTTTCGTTTAAATCAAAAGAGTTACACTTCGGATACTTGCAGGATTGAATTGGTACATATTTGGTTGATGAATCGTTTTAAAACTAATCCATAAAATTTTGAGTGGAAGAATACCAAAGAATACCAAATTGGTGACCCCGTGAACACGACCCGCAGCCACGCTCGCCGCCGCAGCCACTCCAGTACGCCCAAATAAATCGAGGCAGCGCAGCCAAGACTTGAGCGACAGACGACATCATCATGTGTGCCGCTCGTTGCGTATAGTGGCTAAACCGTGCCCCAGAAAGAACCAGACGCAGTGCTAATTATGTGGACGTGGTCACCACGTAGTTGAATTCCACCGAGGACGTCACGTGTCAGCGCCGACCGAAACAGGATAGTGCCATCGAAATTGCAAGCGCGAGCCCCTCCGTGGTGCAACTCAGACCAGAAACGCCGCCGTTCCCAACATTAACAAGTGTGTGGATAGCCAGAGAGCATGGAACAAGTTAAGCGCAGAGCTGGTCTCACAACGTGTCTTTGGTTATGCATCTGCCTGGAGGTGCACGGGAACCACAGCAGGCGACTCAACAACCTCTGACGACATAGCAGCAAGCTATTCAACGTCATCTCCAATAGCAACAACAGAACTTAACACAGCAGTAGTTCGATCACCAGCCGCTAAGAAGTGAAAGCTGACTTCGACGACGTCACCGTAGGGAGCCGGAGCAGCCAAGTTGGATCATCCGCACGCTCAGGAGCCCGAACCTCAAAAACGCTGTTAGCGCAGGCCGCTGCAGGAAAATTTTCTTTTCAAAATTCTCAATTTCAAAAATTTCAATTTTTATTTTTTTTAATATATGATAATTATCATATATAACGATTAATAATAAGAAACATCCGCTGCAAGAGACGGCGTCAAGGTGTTATCTCATCGCGGGTTCTCCATTTTCTGGGCGAGTTATTTATTTTCGGTCTGCGCTAGCGAGCGTCCGCTTCGGTCGTGTTATCCACTTTGTTCGCGCGGTCATTTGTGGGTGCGGCCTGCCGTGTCGGAGCAAATTCACCGCGTTTTCATTATAATCTCACCGCGTGTTCATTGCAAACTCCTACTTTTTGTTACTCAAGATGTCGTTCGACAGCAAAGACGGGGCAGGCCCATCGGACCCGCAAGTGACCGCCCTCGCCGTACGCGTTCCTCCGTTTTGGGGGCGGAACCCGGAGCTGTGGTTCATACATTTGGAAGCGCAGTTCCAAATGTCTGGTATCACATCGGACCCGACCCACTTCAACTACGCGGTGGCCGGCCTGGACGAAGAGTCTATTCTTCTGGTGTCCGACGTAGTGAAGTCGGCATCATACACGTAGCTCAAGAGTGAGTTGATCAGGCGCCTGTCGGCAAGCGAGTCGGCAAAATTAGGCCACTTGCTGGCAGGTTTAACGTTGGGTGATGGAACTCCCAGCCAATTGCTTCGTGAAATGAGGCAATTGGGTGGGAGCAAGATTGGCGATGACCTGATCAAGTCGCTCTGGTTGCGACGGCTCCCGGAGGGCACCCAGGCGATCCTAGCTTGCGTCTCCGGTTCCTTGGAGGAACTGGCAGCGACGGCCGACCAGGTGCAGGAGGTGTACGTTCGCCCAACCATAGCGGCCGTTCAACCACCGTCGGATGAGGTGGGCGACTTAAGGCGAGCTCGCTCACGGTCTGCCACACGAAAAGGGCGTTCGGGTAGCAGGTCGTCAGGACAGCCTGCGGACAAAGGTATTTGCTGGTACCATCGTAACTTCGGAGATAAAGCGATAAGATGTACGCTACCTTGTAAATTCGCGCCTACCGCAAAAAACTAGGTCCGCGGGGGGGTCTTGGCTACGGCTACCCAGAGCGCAGCGCCACGTCGCCTAATTATTTTCGACCCCCTCAGCAGGCGCAACTACCTCGTCGACACTGGTGCGGAGGTTTCGGTTCTTCCCGTACCCCGGCATCATAAACTTTATCCACAACCCCTCAAACTGGCGGCAGCAAATTCCTCCCGCATCAACACATACGGGTACAGGCAAGCGGACGTGAGTCTTGGCTTGCGTAGGACGTTTTCGTGGCGTTTCATCCTGGCGGATGTTAGCTTCCCCATATTAGGCGCAGACTTCTTGTGTCACTATGGGTTGCTGGTGGACTTGCAAAATAAGTCCCTTATAGACCCCACGACCAACCTTAATTCGTCGGGCCAAATGGTATCTCACGCTGACAATAACCTTTCCGTTCTTTTGGAAGACATCACCGACTCTCGTGTTCGGACACTCCTCCAAAAGTTCAGCCAGATTACTACCGAGTGGAGTCTCTCAAGACCAGTGAAGCATAATGTGCAGCACCACATTAACACTACTGGTTTCCCGATTTTCTCGAAGGTGCGTCCTCTACCACCCCAGAAACTGGCTATTGCGTGGAAAGAATTTGAACAACTTGTTCAACAGGCAACTTGTTCTGCAGGTCCTCAAACAGCTGTTGGTCTTCCCCATTGCAAATGGTCCCTAAGCCAAATGGCGAATGGCGCCCCTGTGGGGATTACAGAAGGCTAAACGCACAGACTGTTCCTGACCGATATCCGATTCCACTCATCCACGACTTTGCGCATCACCTCGCGAATTGCCGCATCTTTTCGACCTTGGACTTAGCCAAGGGATACCACCAAATTCCAGTAACTCCTGAAGACATTCCAAAGACGGCAATATGCACACCCTTTGGACTCTTCGAGTTCACCGGAATGACTTTCGGATTGTGCAATGCGGCGGAAACGTTTCAAAGGTTCATTCACTCAGTCCTGCGAAACCTCGATTTCTGTTTCGTGTATTTGGATGATGTTTTGGTCGCTTCGTCCACTGAGTCTGAGCACTTAGCCCATCTCGTGTGCATTTTTCAACGTCTCCTTGAGGCCGGTTTAGTCCTAAACAACAGGTGAGATTCCTCGGCCACTCCATTTCCTCTGAAGGAATACAGCCCGACCCAGACAAGGTGCAAGCAATTACAAGCTTCCCGCGTCCGAAGACAGTGAGGGAGTTGAGGAGGTTCTTGGGCATGCTAAACTTTTACCGTCGTTTCCTGCCCAAGGCCGCCCATCACCAGTCCGTTTTGAACGCGTACTTGTCTGGCCCCAAAACAAAAGACACACGAGAGATTGTGTGGTCTGAAGAGGCTGTCCGCGCGGTCGATAAATCCCGACAGCAACTGGCTGATGCTACACTTTTGGCATTTCCTCTGCAAGATGCACCCCTAGCCGTTTTTGTTGATGCCTCTGACATCGCAGTAGGTGCTGCCCTTCACCAAAAGGTGGATCAAGTTTGGCAGCCGTTGAGCTTCTTCTGAAAACAGTTGAATCCCGCTCAACGGAACTACAGTACCTACGACCGCGAACTGCTCGCCGCGTACTTGAGCATCAAATACTTCCATTTCTCCCTAGAAGGCAGGTCGTTCACAGTGTTCACGGACCATAAGCCTCTCACGTATGCTTTGAAACAAAAGCCCGACAAAGCGTCCCCTCGTCAGCTTCGACACCTGAGCTTCATAAGCCAGTTTACGTCAGACATCCAGCACGTGTCCGGCAAGGACAACATAGTTGCTGACGCTTTGTCTTGTGTCTCCGAGGTTAACATCCCCGCCTCACTCGATTTCTCGGCTATTGCCAAGGCGCAGGAGGATGACGCAGCACTTCAGAGCCTCAAATCCAACCCCAAATACAAAGTTCGGGAGTTGCCCATCTTCGGCTCAAACCTCTCTCTCTGTTGTGAAGACTCGGAAAAGGGACCTCGGCCATACATTCCGGCCACATTTCGCAAGGAAGTGTTCCACGCAGTTCACGACTTGGCGCATCCCGGCATCAGGACAACAAACCGGTTAGTCACCGGAAAATACTTCTGGCCCTCCATGAACAAGGATATCAATTCCTGGGCCAGAGAGTGCATCGCATGCCAGAAGTGTAAAGTCTCCAGGCATGTAAGGAAAGAAGTGGGCTCATTCCCCCGCACTACCAAGCGTTTCCACATGATACACCTCGACATAATAGGGCCTTTGCGAGACTCGCACGGTTACAAGTATTGCCTCACAATCATCGACAGGTTCACGCGGTGGCCTGAGGCAATACCTCTGAAAGACATTACGGCGCAATCTTGTGCCGAAGTCCTCTGCCGAGAGTGGATACCTCGCTTTGGCGTCCCTGCAGTGGTCATCACTGACCAGGGAATGCTCGGAGTTAGACAAACTCCTGGGTTTTAAACGCCAGCGGACTACTGCATACCACCCGCAATCCAATGGGATACTAGAACGTTGGCACCGGACGCTGAAAGCCGCCATTATGGCACGCGACGACCCGTCCTGGACTGAAGTCTTGCCTCTCGTCCTACGTATAACCCGCCGGCAGGAATTTGCTGCCAGCCCCGCGGAGCTGGTTTACGGGGGGTTAGAATTAGCTTAGCTAGCTTAGAATTATTACAATGGGTGGCTATACATTGTTTGGCCTACCCGACCTTCTCTGTAATCAACTTTATTGTGTAAAAACAAACTGTAATTTACAACGTTCCTTGGCTTTGTATGAAATTAAAACATTACTTAACCTATTTTCAAAACTGCGTCCGCACTAATGACGCGAGAAGGTTAATTTACAAGTCCGATGCGCAATGCAACAAGCAAAAGAGTTTGGAAAATTAAAGTTTCGCGTTTGGTGACAAATAATAGTAGCCAAATTACAATTTGTCGGCGTATTTCGTTTTCGGTTGCTACTTTTGAATGTAATCTATTTGAATGAATTCCTTTTGAGAACTGCGGAGGGTACTATTTGCATTGCGAGTGCTAATTATTGATGTCAACTGCATTAGCCCCGTCGCTTCCATTCAAAGGAATTGAATTTACGCGGGAAGCCTGTGCACTCTTAGCGTAGTTAATTGTATGAATTTCATAACTTAAAATATAGGAAGATGCATGCACTGATTGCATAAACTTGAAGATTATATGCAATGCTGTAATTTTGTATGCGGCAGTGGACTTGCGTGCATATTTTATGTTATGAAAATCATACACTGAAAAGCCACTTACAGTGCGTATACCTCCGGCTTAAATTTATTTTTTATGAATGGAAGCTGCAGCACTAATGCAGTGACATTAATAATTAGCCCTTGCAATGCGAATAGTGGCCTCCCCGCAGTTCCCAAAACGAATTCATTTAAATTAATTACATTCAGAAGCACCAGCCGAAATCGAAAGCGCCGACAAATTGCAAATGGCGTAATCTGTCATCAGAACGAAGCTCGCGACCTGAAATCTTGATTGCACATTGAAATTCCTTGGGGAACAGGGCTCCCTCCTGCACATTACGCACGCATCTTAATTGTGTTTCATGCTTAACTGTGGCGCCGGTCACAGCTGAGTGGGAAAGATTACGGTATTGGTAAGATTGTATTCAGCCAGTGGAGTATATGTTTGTCTCCCTCCCTCCAATCGGGACCGAAATGTGTTCTTAGATCAAATGGGAAAACAGAAGGTTCTCACAAATTGACAGATTGTCGCATTTATTCCAATAAGATATCTAGAATGCAAAATTTGTTAATTTTGAACTCTGCTGGTGGCTCAGATACCAATTAAAGCACTGAATGTTCGATCATAAATATCATCGTTAAAAATTCAACTACGGGTAATCATATAGTAGTTATATAGGAGCCTTATCGTCGCTTTCATTACTATCTTGTTGAGGAGATCAGGCTTCAAGTCCAATTAAACTTAAGAAACAAAGGTGGATGTTTATGGTAGCTGTCTGAGACGGAACTGAAGCCATCCGACTACCCTAGTTGCGTCTTGCTAACGCTCGGTAGGCTCCAGAACGTCTAACTGCGATAGTTATTCGTTGCGTCAGTTGCCGATTGCATTTCGCTCGCGACAACCCCGTTGTTATTTCAAAGCATTCAGACGAAACAAGGCCAATTTTCCGGATTTCATCTACAACTTAACGGTCATGATATTACTCATACATTTCATCGTTATGTAGGCTACGGGATCGTCCACTCCCATGTGAGGAACCATTCTTCGGAGGATTCCCCTCTTGAACGCGGTCAACGGTTCGCAATTTTAATTACTAAGAACCCATGAAATAGGCTCTGTTGGCTGCCAATAACTGCGCGGATTTCATCGTCGTAGCTGTTATCGGTTTTAATTTTCAATTTTAAAAAATTATTCAAGTTAATTGTTATGACCTGTGAAATCAGTCAGAACCAAGACTATTTCATATTTCAAACAACTTCTTGGGTGTTTTATTAGAATCGAAATAGAAAAGAGATAGGAAAGAAGAAAGGAAAGAGCCTCCTGAAAAATCATGTTTTTTCCGATAAATGTTCCTTTTTCTCGGAACCAAGTTAACTAATCGTTCCAGAATTTTGCAATAGTATAGATTGATGCTTCTTCTTTCATTATGGAAGAACGATTTTAAATAGATACTTATCAAGGAAGAAATATATCAAAGTAGGAGAAAAAACGGGTATTTTTTCACAATTTTCATGTTGCTCTAATGGATGGAGGTAAATGCAAGACGTACGATCCTCTTCAAGTCCACCCAACTACTGACCTATGCTGACGATATCGACATCATGGGAAGAACCACCCGAAACGTACAAACTGCCTTCATCCAGATCGAGCAGGCGGCCATTGGAGCGAGATCTTGGGCTGCACATCAATGAAGGCAAGACAAAATATATGGTGGCAACGTCAGCACCGAAGACGAATCAACCAACAACATCACACCGCACTGGTCGTGTTTACGAAGAAGAATAAGGAGAGGAGAATACAACTTTGAGACCGTTGATAATTTCTCCTATCTAGGGTTGAAAATCACAACCGATAACAGCTACAATGATGAAACCCGCGCACGGTTGTTGTCAGCCAACAGAGCCTATTTCAGCTTACAAAGACTGTTCCGCTCGAAACGTCTCACCATAGGGTCAAAGCTCTTACTGTACAAAACTATGATCTTGCCAGTCCTCATGTATTCCTCGGAAACTTGGGTTCTTAGGAAGAAAAATTGCCAACTCTTAGCCGCGTTCGAGAGAAGAATCCTCCGAAGAATTTTTGGCCCCTACATGAGGATGGACGATTCCGTAGCCTACACAATGACGAAATCTATGAGTGATACCATGACCGTCCGGTTGTGGATAAAATCCGGCTCAATAGGTTACGGTGGGCGGGTCACGTAATCCGTATGGATGAGGATGATCCCACCCGGAAAGCCTATAAGAGCAATATCTATGGTAGAAAAAGAAGACGAGGCAGACCCTGCCTAAGATGGAGCGATGGCGTAGGTCAGGACGCCAGACAGCTTTTAGGGATATCGAATTGGTGGACCTCGTCGCAAAACCGGGCTGTCTGGAGTTCCTTATTAAGGCAGGCCTAGACCGAATACCGGTTGTTGCTCCGTTGATGATGATGATTCTGCTTGCCTCTCTCCCCCCAAATCTAGAGTCATTTGGCTGAGCTCCATGACGGTGGACGAGCATGGTGCAGGTGTTTGAGGAAAGATGTCATCGTCAATTGAATCGCTCCACGTTCTCTGGACAGGGCAGCATGAAGAACGCCACCGAAAACAGGAAGAAGAAAAGACAGAAAGAAACATCGATGACAGTATGCAACCCTAGCGGACTCCGCTTTGGCCCTGAAAATTCTCCGATAATAATAGCTATTAGTTTCTCCGGAGTGCCCCTCCTACGTAGAGCACTCCAGATACACTCCCTGTTCACGCTATCGAACGCTTTCTCAAAATCGATGAAGAGTAGGTGAAGCGGAGACCAAAATTCAAAACGAATTCATTCAAAAGGAACAGTCGAAAAACGAAAAGCGCCGCCAAATTGCAAATGACATGAAGTGCCAACAAACTATCACACATCACAAAAGTTCAATTCTTCCCCAAGTTTTTTGCGTGTCGCATTGCACATCAGACTTGTTGAATATTGCTTCATATAAGTCCGTGTGGAATTATCTTAGAGTCTCTTCTGAGGGTGGCAAGGGAGAGCATAGCACTGGGTTACATACCAAGGGCATGGAGACGGGCAAAAGTGGTCTTTATTCCGAAAGCGGGTAAAAAGGATCCTTTTCACCATAAATCTTTCAGACCAATCTGCCTAACATCGTTCATACTCAAAACGGTGGAGAAGGTCATAGACAACTATATTAGAGCTAACGTTCTAAAACGTAATCCCCTACATCACTGTCAACACGTTTACCGGGCAGGAAGGTCAACTGAAACTGCTCTGTATCAGCTGACAGAGGTACTACGGGATGCCATAGAAACGAAAGAAATTGCAGGAGCATTCGACAACACATCGCACACAGAGATACAGGATGCCCTGAGCCGCAAAGGAGTGGGAAACACCCTGGAACTCTGGATGGGCAAAATGCTAGAAAGCAGACAAATTGAGGTACAAACAGGTACAAATTCCTTTATCATGAACACCACTCAAGGCTGTCCACAGGGTGGAGTACTATCGCCGCTGATGTGGAGTGGAGTATAGTACTGGAATACAAGTTCAGGGCTACGTGGACGACATTGTTCTAATCTGTAGGGGCAAATATGAAGATACCCTATGTGATAGAATCCAAACTGGATTAAGGGTTACTAGTGCCTGGTGCAGGAAGGTGGGACTGCGGATCAACCCAACCAAAACCACCATAGTACCATTCACTAGGAGGCGTAAGCTGGATCACCTGAAAGCCATAACATTACATGATATGGAGGTGAAACGAGAAACAGAGGTCAAATATTTGGGAATCACGCTAGACCAAAAATTACTCTGGAAGACACATGTCGGAAACACTTGTCGGAAAGCCACGAGGGCTCTGATGACTTGCAGATCCATAGCAGGGAAAAAATGGGGTTGCAGCCCGAAGATACTACTTTGGATATATACTGCAATAGTGAGGCCAATGATTACCTATGGAGCGGTAATCTGGGCAGAAAGAACCCCCGGTAACTCAGCACACAAGCAAGGGAATTACATAAGCTCCAAAGGCTGGCTTGCGTGTGTATCAGTGGGGCAATGAGGACATGCCCAACGGCAAGCCTGGGATCTTCTGGGATTAACCCCTCTCCATCTGCACATACAGATGCAGGCAAGGAGATCAATATTCAGGATGGCCGGTAGTATGAGTGAGGCGGGGAGCTGCCTAAATCGAAGGAAGATTGATATCCTTTCTAGGCGGTATCCCGAATTACTGATACCGAGGGACAACATGACAATGAGGTTTCACTTCGATAAGAAGTTTGAAACACGTTGGAGTAACAAGGCAAACTGGGAGAGCGTGGCTGCGACATACGGCTTAAACCAGCAACTGATTACTTGGTACACTGACGGATCCCTCACAGTAGAGGGAGCGGATGCCGGTGTCATTGGTCCAAGGAACATGTACTTTGAGCCAATGGGCAGGTACACTAGCATATTCCAGGCGGAAATTTACGCCATAGACAAATGTGCCTCCTTTAATCTGCAAAGGAACTACAGGGGCAGAACATAGCTATTCTCACCGATAGCCAAGCAGCGATCAAGGCACTTAGGTCCAACCAGGTGAACTCTAAACTGGTATGGGAATGCCGTGAGAGACTGAATACACTCGGCTCGTCCAACAAGGTCTGGATACTTTGGGTTCCAGGCCATGTTGGGTTGGAAGGCAATGAGGCAGCGGATGAACTAGCCAAGAAAGGAGCAGAGATGCCTTTACATAGGCCAGAACCCTTCTGTGGAATCGGAAACGGTTTCATGGCTATGAATCCAAGAAACGAAGAGAAACGGTTGAGGGAACTATATTGGGCGGGCCTACCAGGGATGGAGCAGTCCAGGGTGCTTATTGGGGGATACGAACCCATGCGTACAAAGGATTGCTTAAACCTCACCAAATCATAGTGGGAATTCTCACCGGTCATTGTCGGCTGAACTATCACCTAGGGAAGCTAGGGGGAGGAGGACGAAACCTCTATGCACGTCCTGGGACAGTGTCTGGCACTTGTGCAAAGTAGGTCGATACATCTGGGAGAACACTTAATACCAGATGCAAAGCTGAAACTTCTGGAAGTGGGGAACATACTGAAGTTCCTAACGGTTACAGGCCTGCTTGAGATACTATGATCAATAGGTACACTATAACCAGTAAAAGGGGCACAATAGTTCTTCAAGGACGCGGTGCGACTTTCCCTTAACAGAATAATAAAAGTCCATGTAACGAACTTCATTTGACATCTCTAACTGCGCATGTACGCCTTCATTCCGGTGTTGTATTTCAGGCTTAATTACTTTGTACTTGTAACTCCAATAGTGCCTTCAGCAGTTCTTAAAACGAGTTCATTCACATGAAATACATTCAAAAATAACTGACGAAAAGCGCTGTTAAATTTCAATTTTTTGGACTTTCTGCGTCACGCATTGCGAGTTTTGATTCAATATTGCTTCATCCAAGTCCATTGAACTTCGTTATACAGCTCCCTCATCGCGCAAGTCACATATCAGTCTAGGTATAATGAAATACTAGCAAATGCAATGCAACACCTTGCACATGCAGCTGAGTAAACAGCTTGCAATTTGACCCTTTATAAAAATTCCACAATATGGCAAAAATGCAGACGACAGGTCAGCACTTTATTTTGAATAAATTAGCGACTGATATGTGGTTTCTCGCAGTCCGTTCTCGATACCATTAGCTGTAATGCTGTCCGTGGAATTTTGAAATAGTTTTATTAATAAATTGTGTAAAGTACAAAGTGTTTGTTTTTCTTAATTGTGGATTATCACAAGTGAAATTTGGACAACTTCTTTTTTTTTCGCGAGTCGTAAGGCCACAACGAAACTGGCGCAGTCGGTCAACCTTGTAAATCGGAAAGTGATTATTCGTGAAGAATAAGCCGATAATAAGAACAATAAAACACAAGTTTGTAAATCAAATATAGTGTTCGAAAAGAACCAATTGATTACAAACCTTAATAAATCAATTAGTAAATTTTGTAAATCAAAAATAGTGTTCGCAAAGAACCTTTTGATTGCAAAACCTAAAAACACACATTGTAATCATAGTAAGTGTTCGCGAAGAACCAATTGATTACAATTAAACAATTAACCTATTACCTAATTACACGCAGCTAAAATCATTATAGTCACCCAAACTGATTATATGGTGAGACTGCCATATAAGCTTGCTCAGTTTCAATAACAACAATAATATAAAGAGTGAAAGTGCTTAGCGAATGCTTAGCAGCAAAAAGAGACGGTGCCATAAATTTGACGTGACACGGAACATCGAAAATCAGGAAGAAATGGCAGAACAAGTTCAACATTTGCAACACCAAATTCAGGAACGAGAACAACAAATCCATCAGTTGGCAGAGGCATTAGAACGGTTAACACAACAACAACAGTCGGCGGAAAATAGACACAGGATCATGAAGGAGATCCAGTTCATGAGTTGTTTTACGAGCAGTGGCCCAGTGTCCGTTAATGCATTTAACAAAAACGTGGAGTACTACCTGAACAACATAACCGACCCAAATGCAAGGAAAGCAGCAACAAGGGCAATATACCAGGAAAAAATCCAAGGGGAGGCGAAAAATGCTGTTATGGGTTTACCTGAACCCAACAACTGGGAGGACATCAAAAGCAGCCTGAAACTACGGTACAGACCGGAATTGGAACCGGCGGAAATTTACCGACAAATTACCAACCTGCGAGGAGATACGGTAAACGATCTTTCTATCGATATACTAAATTTAAAATATAAGGCTGAGGAAATTATATTGTATTATGAGAATGATATGAATGTAGACCTAAATAGCGCTGAATCCCTATTGGTAAATGTTGTCAAAGAAATGACAGGGTGTATTGTTAGAGAAAATTTATAGTCTAAAAAGTGTAAATGAAATTGTAAAAATCATGAGAGAGAGACGTTTCGAAGATAGTTGTATCAGACCAGAATTCCGGAAAACTGACGTGTCTAGCTATAATAACCATTTCAATAATAAAAAGTACAAAAATAAATTTCGAAAAAATTGGAGTCAAAATAATTCTCAGGATAATCCAAAGTATCAAGGAAATCCCAGCCAAGACATCCGACAAAACGACCAAAACACTGATAACAGACAATACAACAAGAGGGAGGAATACAATGATAGTAATTCCAACTCACAAAATACGAACGAAACACGTAATTACAATCCTTCCAGAAAATTTAAAGCCAATTATAGACAGGGCAATTCACGTCAATATTCGAATACTCGAAAGCATCAGCAAGTAGAGCCCATGGAGGTGGACAATATCCAAACCACCTCATTGGGAAAGCCCTCTACTATCTCACGGCGACAGTCCGAACTTGATAGTAACTCGAACGAAGGAGGCAAATTTTTTATCAATTAGCCTCGGATGAGTTACCCTTAATCAAGATTACAATAGACCAATCAAAATTTATAGCTTTGGTAGATACAGGGTCATCCTTTAGTTTAATAAACGAGAAACTAAAACAATTTCAGAAAATAAAAATCAAACCAATACAATTTCGCACAATTACTAACATAGATGTAATTAATTTCGAGGTGCATACACCTTCACCAATCGAAATCAATGCCCCACCAGGATTTAAAGTTCGCTGGAAGGTTAGAGATTTAGGAGAAAGGAAATATGATTTTATTATAGGGATGGATATACTTAACCAGTTGGAAACGATAATAAACTTCGAAAACAAAACTGTTACCCTTAATGGTCAAGTAATCCAAATGGTAAATAAACCTTATCCGGTAAAAGAGATATGTTTCCTTGAAGCTACAAGTCCTGATTACCTTAGTAGACTGAAATTAGACCATTTAAACCAAGAAAAAAAGCGAGAAATCTTAAAATTAATCAAACAATTTGGGGAGATATTCTTTAAAGAAGGTGACAAACTCACCAGCACACCAACTATAATGCATGACATAAAAACAACGACAGACCAGCAGATAAATGCTAAACTGTATCGCTATCCGTCCAAGCACGAGGAAGAAGTGCGACGCCAATTAACAGAAATGGAGTCACAGGGCATTATAACAAAGAGCCGTTCAAAATACTCAAGCCCTCTGATTGTCGTCCCTAAGAAGACGGACAACTCAGGTAAACCTAAATATCGTATAGTAATCGATTATAGAAGGTTAAATGAGGTAACGGTGGACGACAAGTTCCCGTTGCCTAATATCGACTCAATTTTGGACAAACTACGGAGGGCGCAATATTTCTCCACGATAGACCTAGCGAAAGGCTATCATCAAATTCGGCCTTAAAAATGCGCCCGCCACCTTTCAGAGGCTTATGAACGACATTTTACGAAATTTTATAAATAAAACCTGTATTGTGTACCTAGACGATGTGCTTATCTTTAGCACAACGTTACAGGAACACATTAAAAATTTAACAGACATATTTAAGGTTTTAAAGGAACACAAATTGAAAGTCCAAGTCGAGAAATGTACTTTCATGCAGCACGAAACAACCTTTTTAGGGCACATAGTTACAAAGGATGGTTTTAAACCTAATCCCGCGAAGATTGAGGTCATTAGAAACTTACAACTACCAAAAACCACGAAACAAATTAAGAGCTTTTTGGGTCTTACAGGATTTTATCGAAAGTTCATTCGGGACTACGCCAAAGTAGCACAACCAATGATAAAATACCTTAAAAAAGAGGCTAAAATCAATACCAAAGATCCAAACTATGTAGGGGCTTTTGAAAAACTTAAAAGCCTGATTTGTTCTCCACCTATTCTTCAGTTTCCGAATTTTGATAAGCAATTCCATTTAACAACAGACGCCTCTAATTATGCGATTGGTGCCGTACTATCACAAGAAGGGCACCCAGTGTGTTTCGCGTCAAGAACGTTATATAAGCATGAAAGAAACTATTCGGCCACAGACAAGGAATTCTTGGCCATTATGTGGGCAGTGAACTACTTCAGGCCTTATCTTTACGGTAACAAATTCATATTATTTACGGATCACCAACCAATAAAATTCTTACATGCAAAGTATAAAGGAAAAGAGTTATCCCCGCAGCACCAACGGTGGCTCCTGAGACTACGGGAATACCAATTTAGCATACAATATTTAAAGGGAAAAGAAAATCATGTCGCTGATTTTCTGAGCAGGCTTAAACAAACAGATGCAGATGAGGAAACATCAAGCAAATTATTTAGCCGTACAAACTCATATTCGGAGTTACCAGAGCTGTTTAACATGGAAGATGAAAATGACGTCACTATGGCAACAGTCCACTCTGCAGACGAAGAGTTACTTGACCACATCCCTATCAAAGAGGAGATAGTCAACAAGTACAAGACTCAAATAATCCTTACTAATGATAAAACTAGAGAAATGGAGGCGATTCATAACAAACGGATAATATATATTGCAGAATATGACTTCGATAATCTATCTGACATCTTCAAACGCTACATTAAAAAGGGTATCACTGGAATTTCTTTCTGAAATATCGGATCGAAAATACAATTTACTCCAAGAAAAACTTAGGGAAATGTACTCAAACGATAATCAAATAAAATTTGTTAGATGCGCATTTAGAGCAGAGGATATGCGAAGCGAAGTAGAGGCCGTCAGGCAAATTTCCTTATATCACATTAAAGAAAGTCTGCACTCGGGCATCCAGGAGACGTTCAATGCGATAAAAAATAAAATATATTATCCCTAATTATTAGAGCTAATAAATATCGTAATCAACCAATGTGAAGTCTGTCAAGAAATAAAGTACGATCGCCGACCAATAAAACCCAAATTCCTATATAGTGAAACCCCAAAAGATCTAAACGAAATTATACACATAGACATATATACCATCATGATACATAACTTCTTAACAGTAGTAGACAAATTCTCAAAATTTGGAACAGTTTACTATCTGTCAGATAAAAATCATATGACGATTATAGAAAAATTAGAGGAACATTTTACAAAATTTGGAAACCCTAAAAAGTTAGTCGCTGGAAACGAGTGTAATGGAATCTTGATAAAAGATTTCCTACAGAAGGAGGATGTCGAAATGCATCTAACTAAACCGAATAGTCATACAGGACTTGCAGATATAGAAAGGTTCCACGAGACTTTAGTAGAAAAATTCAGGATTATCTATATCCAGATATCCGGATTGTCCCCGCGGCGAATTATCCAACAAGCGGTAAGGAACTATAATGAGCGGTTTCATTCGTCAAATAAATGTACACCTACGGCAGTACAGCGACATAAAATTGATTTTGAAAAGGTATTCACAAATTTAAAGGAATCAAAGAACAAATGGTTAGAAAAATGTAACAAAAACCGAGAAGACTATGCCGAAAATAGAAGTACGGGATTTATAAAAAACTACAAAGCTACGCGGCAAGAACATTTACCGAAATTCAGAAAATCAAAACTGTACATCGAGTTAACATAAAAAAGAAACCGAAATTTTGCAATGAAGACGTCCCAGAAAAAGAATGGATTTTAACCACCGAAGAAGAAAAAATAATTGAAAAAGCAATAAATGGTGACGCTCCAGACGAGGTTTTGGCATCAAAATTTAAAATAGACATAACACGGGAAGACATAAAAACGTTGATGGAAGGAGAATGGCTCAACGACAATTTAATTAATTTCTATCTGAAACTTTTAGAAGATCGAAATAAACAGGAAGACAACTTAAATCTGCCGAAAATATACTCCATGAACACATTTTTCATCTTACGTTTATTAGAAGCAGGATGCCAAGCGGTCCGTAGATGGACACGCAAAATAGATATATTCTCTCACGATATTATATTAGTCCCTGTGCATGTTAACAATAACCATTGGTGCATCACAATTATCGATTTGAGGCACAAAACCATAAAATACTATGATTCATTAGGTAACACTAACCCAGTAATTCTGAAAGCCTTGAAAGAATATTTAGAACAAGAATCATTAGATAAACACAGTAAAATACTGGATATGTTGGAATATACAATAGAGAATGTTGCTGATGCACCACGTCAAAGTAAAACTAGCGACTGTGGAGTTTTCAGCTGCATGATAGCAGAATATGCCAGTCAAGATCGCAAAATCACGTTTACACAAGAGGACATGCCCTATTTCAGAAAGAAAATGATAGTTGAAATCATTCAAGGCAAATTATTTTTTTAATTCTACAGGTTTTTATGAGGATATTGTTCCTAATACTCATCCTTTTCACCCCAGTAAGAGGGGCACTGAACATATTCGAGTTATCGGAGCAACGAGGTTTTGCCGAAATCCAATTAAATAAAGTCGATATAGCTAATGAAACATCTTTAATTATACATGTCATAAATACAACAGAAACTTTAAACCTTATAAATAGCTTTTCTGAAAATATAAAACATTTGTACGTAGAACACCAAAAACCACTGTTTATAGAACTTGACCATCTAAGAAATAAAATTAATACGTTAGTTTCCCAAGTAAATAGAAGAAAAAGAGGGTTGGCTAATATAGTAGGCAATGTACAAAAGTGGTTGTTCGGGACTATGGACGAACAAGACAGACGGGATATTGAAGAACACTTCCAGACTACTGACATAAACAACCATAATACAATTAACGCAATTAACCAACAAATAACAATAAACAATGTATTCAATGAAACCGTTCACCAGCTAAAAAATACAATAGAATCGGATCGAAAAATAATTTTATCTCGATTTAATAGTTTGTCGAAATTGACTTCCCATCTGAAACAATCTTTACATATAAAACCATTGTATATAGATACGAAAATTTGAAAACATTAAACGAATTAGATATAGTCAAAGTTGTGAATTAATACGAAATAATAATACAGAGATTGTAGAAATTGATGAAGAAACCCTTTTGATTAAAAATGGATACAATTTGAACTTACATCAAAATTGTGATGAAAGAAGCTTAGTAATTAAGCAGAATGCATTAATCCATTTTAGTAATTGCTCAATTAAGATTCTGGATCACTACTTTCTCGTTGGCATGGTGCTCCGAGCCCGAATAACAATACCACCTAGAATCCCCTCTGACAATCAGGTGAGAGTTAACACTGAAGCCATCCACAACACAACCCTCCGCGACACCTATAAGAGGGAAATGGATGCCGCAATAACCGCAGTCAACAGAGGACCTGGAGATGAAGCATCAACAAATGATCTTCACAACCACCTGAAGAACGTTATCATGGATATGGCCGCAAATATACTTGGCCCCAGCCGTAAAAGGAGTCGGAACGGCTGGTTTGACGATGAATGTAAGCTAGCAATGGAACGGAAGAATGCCGCATATCGAGTAATGTTGCATTCTCAAAGAACGCGGGCACGCGCAGAGACTTATCACGAACTCCGTCGAGCGGAGAAGCGACTTCACAGACGGAAAAAGGAAGCCTGGGAGAACCAACAAGTCTGTGAACTAGAAAAGTACAGGGAGCAACAGCACCAGGCGCGGAAGTTTTACCAACAAGTCAGCAGGATGAAGCCTTATACACCTCGATGCTCATCCTGCCGAGACAAAGAGGGAAATCTGATTTCCGACAGAATGGGCATATTAGAGCGATGGGTTGAGTACTTTGATAAGCTACTGAACAACCAGAACATCGGCGAGTTGGAGGTCCCGCCAACTGAAGACGACGGACAAATACTGCCACCACCAAGTTTAGGAGAAACAGTCCGTGCAATTCATCGGCTAAAAAATCGTAAGTCGCCAGGAGCCGATGGAATTACCGCCGAATTGGTTAAATATGGGGGCGACCAGTTACACCAAGTGGTTCATCAACTTGTGCTCAAGGTATGGCACAGCGAATCAATGCCTGGCGATTTGCAACGAGGCATTATCTGTCTCATACATAAAAAGGGAGATATCACACAGTGCAGCAATTATAGAGGTATCACGTTGCTGAGTACCATCTATAAGATATTCTCCACTATCTTGCTAGGCCGGATAGCCCCATACGCCCAGAACATCATTGGCCCATACCAAAGAGGCTTCACTCCAGGCAAATCAGCGACAGATCAGATTTTCTCTCTGCGGCAGGCGATGGAAAAACTGTTGGAATATGGACAACAGTTGCACCATCTGTTCATCGACTTTAAAGCCGGCTATGATAGCATAGCCAGGGTGAAACTGTACACGGGCATGAGAGAATTCGGTATCCCGACGAAATTAATAAGACTGACTAGGCTGACCCTGACCAATGTGCGAGGCCAGATAAAAGCAGCAGGATCACTCTCAAGACCATTCGACATCAACAACGGTCTACGACAAGGGGATGCGCTATCATGCGTCCTCTTTAACCTGGCCCTCGAGAAAGTGATCCGTGATGCTGAGGTGAATGCAAGAGGTACGATCCTCTTCAAATCCACCCAACTACTGGCCTATGCTGACGATATCGACATCATGGGAAGAACCACCCGAGACGTACAAACTGCCTTCATCCAGATCGAGCAGGCGGCGCGAGATCTTGGGCTGCACATCCATGAAGGCATATGGTGGCAACGTCAGCAGCGAAGACGAATCAACCAACAACATCAAACCGCACTGGTCAAACACAAACACGAAGAAGAATAAGGATAGGAGAATACAACTTTGAGACCGTTGACAATTTCTCCTATCTAGGGTCGAAAATCACAACCGATAACAACTACGATGTTGAAATCCGCGCACGGTTGTTGTCAGCCAACAGAGCCTATTTCAGCTTACAAAGACTGTTCCGCTCGAAACGTCTCACCATAGGGTCAAAGCTCTTACTGTACAAGACTATGATCTTGCCAGTCCTCATGTATTCCTCGGAAACTTTTCGCTCACTGTACATAATTGCTTCAAATCGGTCGGCGAAGAGTGTTAATTACGCTCGCGTGTTAACATTTGATGTCCAAAGCACAGTGTTACGGTGAGAGTCCAGCGTGGCTTCGCCTTGGTACCAACACAGTCACCAAGGCTGTTAACCAACCAAACTCCCCTAACAGGTTTGCCAGCCGTGAACACCGAATGCACGAGATAATATATGGAACCGGACGACACGTGCTGGAGTTAACCCGAATGCTAGCAGTTCGGTGAGGTGAGGGCCGGAGTTTTTGGTCCTCCAATATTATTATAGGGTCAAAGCTCTTACTGTACAAGACTATGATCTTGCCAGTCCTCATGTATTCCTCGGAAACTTGGGTTCTTAGCAAGAAAAATTGCGAACTCTTGGCCGCGTTCGAGAGAAGAATCCTCCGAAGAATTTTTGGCCCCCTACATGAGGATGGACGATTCCGTAGCCTACACAATGACGAAATCTATGAGCGATACCATGACCGTCCGGTTGTGGATAAAATCCGGCTCAATAGGTTACGGTGGGCGGGTCACTTAATCCGTATGGATGAGGATGATCCCACCCGGAAAGTCTATAAGGGCAATATCTATGGTAGAAAAAGAAGACGAGGCAGACCCTGCCTAAGATAGAGCGATGGCGTGGGCCAGGACGCCAGACAGCTTTTAGGGATATCGAATTGGTGGACCTCGGCGCAAAACCGGGCTGTCTGGAGTTCCTTATTAAGGCAGGCCTAGACCGGATACCGGTTGTTGCGCCGTTGATGATGATGATGATGATCACTACTTTTCAAATACAAAACAAATATTTAACGAAAGATTTTACTATCCATCAAGCGAAAATTTTACAAGCTTTAACGACAAAATCACCCTGGATGAACTCATTGTAAAACATACAAATAATATCCAACAAATTAAAGAACTATATTTTCATAAAAAAATTTCATATATATTTAATATAAGTTTTATAGTGATCCTGAGAATTTTAGCATACGGAATTTTTACCTACCTGAGGAAAGAAAAACAGTGTAAAATAGTTTTAGATAATAGAATTCAGGAGAATTCTAATCCAAAGGGGGGAGAAGTCACATATCAGTCTAGGTATAATGAAATACTAGCAAATGCAATGCAACACCTTGCACATGCAGCTGAGTAAACAGCTTGCAATTTGACCCTTTATAAAAATTCCACAATATGGCAAAAATGCAGACGACAGGTCAGCACTTTATTTTGAATAAATTAGCGACTGATATGTGGTTTCTCGCAGTCTGTTCTCGATACCATTAGCTGCAATGCTGTCCGTGGAATTTTGAAATAGTTTTATTAATAAATTGTGTAAAGTACAAAGTGTTTGTTTTTCTTAATTGTGGATTATCACAAGTGAAATTTGGACAACTTCTTTTTTTTCGCGAGTCGTAAGGCCACAACGAAACTCGCACGCTTGTAACGTATTTCGGCTCAAAGGCTTTTAGTGCTGTTGAATCTGCTGACCGGTAGATTTTGGCAGCTAATTTCACCTTATTAAGGCTAATGCGGAATATCTAAAGTATGGCCTTAATTCACCTTAACGAATTACAAGTTAATAAACAGGGAATGAAATAAAAATTACTGAACCAACCACAATCTGTTACCAATACAGCAGAAATGGATTCTAAGATGTCACCGTTGAAAAACCTGAAATATAAGTTAACGTCAGCATATTAACTTCAGCATAGAAGTTAACGTCAGCATATTAACTTCAGCATAGACATCGATATCGACCGGAAAAACAACACGCGCGGTATCACCTGAGTCAGCGGTCATCGATACAGGTGAAATCAAAACAAATGCATAATTTGCAAATTGCAATAATTCGTGCTACTTTTCATGTTTAGTAGTAAGAATTTTCGTAGTTAGTTTTTAGCAGTATATTGTAGATTACACATCTCGAATAATAATTAAATTTTTTTAATTAAATTGTTGATGGTTCTTTAACTGGCGCCCGAGGAGGGACCACACTTGCACAAGCAACATAACTATCTCGCGCTAATTGAAGTGTTAACTTTTTCCTTCATTCGGTATCATTTTCTACGAGCAATAACCAAGCCGTGTCAAAGGAATCCAACGCGAGTTTAATATTGTGTGGAAGCGATAACCAAGCAACCAATAATTAACCTGTGATTACCCAATCGCACGAGTTGCAGTGTAGCATCGTGGATTCAGGCTCCTTAGTACTTTAACAACCAAAGGAAGGAAGAGGATCAAGCCATCCAGATCGAAGTAGTGGTCCGAACCAATTTATAATCATTGTAAGCCAGTCAACGAGATTTTGTCGAAAAATAAGTAAATTTCCAAGACTAGGAAATGGAAACGATGATAAGGTTACTGTAAGTTATCTCTTATTAAAAATTAATTAAATTTAGCAAAAACTAATTAAATTGAAAGTAAGTTAAGGAAACTCATTACAATTGTGTAAAAAGATTAACAAGCAATTAACACAACAAGTGAAAAAAAAAGATTCCGCATGAAAAAGATATTTTGTGATTTTATGGAAAGCCATTGAGAAATTTTAAAACAGTAAATAGTGGAAGGTAATATTCTGTTTTGAAGAAGATTTTTACGATTTTATCGAATTTGATTGAAATTTTCAGTGGCTGGTAAAATTTTTTTTCCCTTTTAATTGACAGTTTGTAATGCGGTGTTGTTGATTTTAAATAAGGTTTTTGGATACGCAAACGGTTAAATTGATTATAATTAGTGTGAATTTTCGGTTATTTAGAATTGCAAATCGGTGATAATAATTCTTCTCGCGGATATTTAAAAAAAAAAAAAATCTCGATTAATCAGCTCTATGTCGAACCCAAATAATCTTATAAGACCGTCAAGACTAGGAGCAAATAATATGCCTCCACCAATTCCTGAGGAAGGAGCGGAAATTCCTCAAATAAATCCCAACCAACTTCCGCCAAACATTCAAAATGATTTATCGGGTTATATTAATCGTGTGGTGGCTATGCACCTTCAAGGAAGACAAATTTTCCACTCGTTCATGAATCCAGCTTCTGATATAAATAACGAGGTAGATATTCCCATAAATATAGGCGATAATAGAAATCTTCCGGACATGGATAAAATTCCGGACGTCGTGAAGAGCTTGCGACAGTTTTCCGGAGAGGCAGGGGAATTTAGCTCATGGAAGAAAAGCGTAGACAGGATATTGAGGATTTATGAGCATCTTAAGGTAACACCCAAGTATTACGGCATTCTCTCCGTAATACGAAATAAGATAGTGGGTTATGCAGACGTAGCACTGGAATCCTACAATACACCCCTGAATTGGGAGAAGATATCCAAGTGCCTTACTCTTCATTATGCGGATAAACGGGATTTAGGAACCCTTGAATATCAACTAACTACTTTGGTTCAGGGTACAAATAATATTCCCGAATTTTACCAACTTGTTTACCATCACCTCTCCCTGATTCTCAATAAGCTTTCTGCTATGGATCTCGGCCAAGAGTCAATGAACGTCATGACGCAGGCTTATAGGGATAAGGCCTTAGATACGTTTGTCAGAGGTTTAAGGGGTGATCTACCGAAGTTACTGAGTGTTAGGGAACCTGCTGATCTGCCACAGGCATTACACCTTTGCTTGAAATTGCAGAATATGGACTATCGTACACAACATGCAAATAATTCACAAGGCTTGGCGCGAAAGCCACATTTCTCAAATTCCCCACCAGTTCCTCCAAGAAGGAATATGAATTCTCATCCGCAACCGGTTCCTGCACCCAGAATTAGTACATAATCCGCAATCTTTTAATTCTAATGGTAGGATGAACCGGCAACCCTTGCAAAAGCAGCTGCCATTTCCAAACGCAAGACTGCATCAAAACCCTTCTTATAATCTGCAGATGAGACGACCGCAATATCATAATCCCCAACCACTCCCTCCTAAACCACAACCACGCCCGGAACCAATGGACGTGGATAGGTCAATTAGGTCAATGGCTGTAAACTATCAAAACAGACCGAGAAACATACCACCGATCGTTGCACCGAAACGTAATGTTCCACAGCAGGATCATGGACCGAACAAACTTCAGAGAACATTCTATACGGAACAAACGGACGAAACCGATCCAAAATTGACAGACTACAAAGAAAACATGGACAAAGAGGACGACAATTACGAACAGAGCATCGCCGACTACACAGAAGGACTCGATGAACCAGAACATTTGGACGATATCTATTTTTTAGACTAAGGCCCTCTTCGCTACCTTATTTCGAACACGTTACAAGGAGCGGAGAGATGTTAAAATTTCTTATAGATACCGGCTCAAATAAAAATTATGTGCAGCCGAGACATATTAGATACCCAATTCTCAATGAAAAAAAATTTTATGCAAATTCGGTCGGAGGGAACGTTAAAATTAGCCACCACTCTTTGATACCACTTTTTGGACCAGAAATAGGGAAACTGAAATTCTTCATTCTTCCGACTCTCATCGCATTTGATGGGATAATTGGAAACGACACTCTGAAACAACTAGACGCGGTAATTTATACCCAGGATAATTTTATGACAATCGGTCCAGGCATATCCATACCCCTTAAGCAGCATATCTCAGAAACAGTTAATAATTTGAATCTTCGGACTTCGCATATGACCGAAAGCCAAGTATCCAAATTGATGAACGTCTTTAAAAAATGTCCTAGTATTTTTGCTGACCCTGACCAGAAGCTAACCTGCACCACTAACGTTAAAGGGGAAATACGAACTACCACCAAAGATCCTGTTTACACCAGATCCTATCCCTATCCTAGGGCTCTGAAGGACGAGGTTGAAAAGCAGATCAACGAACTTCTAAGAGACGGCGTCATTCGCCCATCTAAATCCCCATATAATTCACCCATCTGGATAGTTCCAAAAAAAACCGACGCATCAGGCCAGAAGAAATATAGACTTGTGGTCGACTTTAGGAAACTAAATTCAGTCACCATCCAGAGGCCTATCCAATCCCCGATATTAATGACGTTATTGCCAACCTCAGTAAGAAAAGATACTTTGCAGTTTTAGATCTCAAAAGCGGATTCCATCAAATACCTCTCCTAGAATCCGACATAGGAAAAACCGCCTTTTCAATAAATAATGGTAAATTTGAATTTACTCGTCTTGCTTTTGGACTAAGGAACTCACCACCCACCTTTCAACGCGCCCTAGACGACGTTCTCAGGGAACACATGGGGAAACGGTGTGAGATCTACATCGACAATATAATTGTCTATGGTGAAAACGAAGACGAATTTTTTGACAACTTACGGAAGGTTTTAGAGACTCTAGAGGTGGCGAATCTAAAACTACAGGCAGATAAGTGCGAATTTTTTAAAGATGAGGTAGAATTTTTGGGCTTCATTGTTAGCAAGGACGGTGTTAAGGCAAACCCGAAGAAAGTAGAAGCAATAGTTAATTTCCCAGTACCCAAAACACTCAAAGACCTTAGATCGTTCCTCGGGATGTCGGGTTATTACAGACGCTTTATCAGGGATTATGCTAAGATCGCCAAACCCCTAACACTGCTTTTAAGAGGGGAGGATGGACTAGTGTCCAAGAACATCTCGAAAACGAAGCCCATTCATATGAGCGACGAAGCCATAAAAGCATTTAATAACTTGAAGAATTGCCTCATTTCCAATGACGTTATTTTAATGTACCCTGATTTTGAAAAAGAGTTCGAGCTGACGACCGACGCCTCAAACCATGCTATTGGCGCGGTTCTGTCTCAAGATAACAAACCTATAACCTTTCTGTCCCGGACTTTGAGTAACACTGAGGAGAACTATGCCACAAACGAGAAAGAGATGTTGGCCATCATATGGGCTCTAGGCTCGTTGCGGAACTATTTGTACGGCTCAAGGAAAGTGAAAATATTCACTGACCATCAACCGCTAACATACGCGCTGTCCAATAAGAATACCAACTGTAAGATGAAGAGATGGAAAGCGATACTAGAGGAGTACAATTATGAGCTAAGGTACAAGCCAGGGAAAGAGAATATCGTAGCTCATTCCTTGTCGAGACCTCCTCAGGCAAACGCCATCAACTCCGTATCTTGTTCTGAGCACAGCGATGATAGTTCCTCGCATAATTTAATTCCGACGGTAGAGGTACCGATTAACGTATTTAGAAACCAGTTAGTTCTTAAAATCGGAGAGGAGGATAGTTATTAAATCATTCATCCTTTTAATAACTACACTCGTCATATCATAACTAAACGCCAGTATAACGATACAGACTTTATACAGATATTCAAGAGGTATCTTAATCCTAACACCATTAATGGACTACAGACTAGTGAGGAAAATATGGGCAGAATCCAAGAAATTTACCCCAGCCATTTCAGGGATTACAGAATCCGGTATGCGCAAAGAATTGTAGAGGATATCCCTAATGAGATGGAGCAAGAAGAGAGGATTCTTCGCGTACACCAGCGAGCTCACAGAAATGCGGAGGAGAACAGAATCCAACTTTTGGAAAACTTTTATTTTCCCAGAATGTCTTATAAAATTAAAAATCTGGTAAAAAATTGTAGAATTTGTAAAGAAAATAAATATGACCGACACCCTAGTAAACCCTTCTTGAATCCAACTCCCATTCCGAATTATCCCGGTCATACTGTGCACATAGACATCTTTTCGACTGAAAAAAAATTAGTACTCACCGCAATAGACAAATTAACTAAGTTCGCTCAGGCAAAAATTATTCCCTCCCGTTCCATAGAGGACATCAGACGCCCTCTAATAGATATCTTATTCTACTATTGCGTTCCAGAATTTGTTGTTATAGACAATGAGAAAGCATTGAACGCTGCCTCCATAAAATCAATGTTAGAAAACGAACTGCGCATTAACATCTTTAAAACTCCTCCATATAAGAGTGAAGTTAACGGCCAGGTGGAACGTTTCCATTCAACCCTCTCAGAGATTATGAGGTGTCTCAAATCCGAGAATCCCCACCGCGATTTTGACGAACTTCTTGCGCGTGCCGTGAACGAGTAGAACCATAGCATTCATTCCGCAACAAAGAAAAAACCAGTAGAGCTATTCTTCGGGAGAAACCCCAGGGTCAGTCCAGAAGATTTTGAGCAAGCTCGTTTATCTAATATAGAAAAGATCAAAGGGCGACAGGAGAAAGATATTACTTATCATAATAAAAGAAGAAAACCAATCAAAAATTATCAGCCAGGGGAGATCATTTACATTAAGCATAATAAAAGAATAGGTTCGAAATTGACGGTTAGGTACACAAGGGAAGTTGTCCAGGAAAATAGGAATAGTACTGTTATTACGGAATCAGGAAAGACTGTTCATAAAAGTAATATTAAAACGTAATTGTTTTTCACAGGTTTATTCTTCATATTGTGGCTGGAAGCGTAGAAATTCTCGACTACACCAACTCTCAGATTGTGAAAATAGACTATGGACAGGTAAAGATACAGACGGATGACTTTAAAATCGTCCATGATGTGGACCTTAAACAATACGACAGACTGCTACTAGAAATCGAAGGAACTTTAAGACAAGACATTACCGTTGAAAATCCCTTACACCCATATTTAGAACACGAGCTGCAACAAACTCGGGAATTGTTGGATAATCTTAAACCTAGAGTAGGAAAACGTTCGTTAAATTTTTTGGGTTCAGCGTGGAAATGGGTAGCGGGCAGTCCCGATCATGAGGATTACGTTACGACACAAGACAAAATTAATAATCTACTTAAAAACAACAACCAGCAGGTCATTATAAATAAATCCCTTAATGAACAGCTAAACAAGTTAACGAATGTTGCAAATAAAATTGAGAAATTTGTAAAGACCAGCCAAGATTATAAGCAAGAATTTGTAAGTTCCACGCAATACAAACTAAAACTTATCAAGGAAGAACTTGTGAATATTAGATACGCTGTAAATTTTGCCAAAAGTGGAACCATTAATACAATGATGTTAACCCCAAAGGAGACAGAAGTAGCTCTCAATGTATTAGATAAAAAAAAACTTCCCTACTCTACACCGGAGGAAGCTTTAGCATTTTCTAAGGTGAAGGTTATTTCCAATGATCTGACTTTATTGTACATTGTTAATGTTCCGATAACTTCTGAAGAAACATTTGCCAAAATTTTAGTAAAACCGGTCAAGAAAGGAAATGCAATAATAGAAATCTTTAGTAAGTTTATTCTGAAAAATGAAAAGAAAATTTATAGCATTGTAAAAGAATGTAACAATGTAAACAGGTTGTCAATATGTAATCAAATGAACTTAATAGATATCAGTAACACTTCTTGTATTCCTAGATTATTATTGAGCTTTGATTGCAGTTGCAATAAAATTAGCGGACAGCAAGTACCGACATTGGAAGAAATTACATCCGGCATACTTCTCGTAAATGATTATGAGGGACCCGTAAATATCGATGAAACTTCCCGTGAGCTAAATGGCACTTTTATCATAAAATTCGAAAACGCAACGATCAATCTGAATGGCCAGTCATTCTCATCTAATGATGCTTCATACTTACAGCCTCTACCTGCAATTTTCCAGCCAACACCACGAGAGAAGCAGTACAAAAAGATACTTTCATTGGAGTCAATCAAAGAACTCCATATTAACAATTTCCACGAGATTGAGCTAATGAAAACCGAAAATAAGATCGTCAAACTTACCAACTGCGGTTTCGCCATGGTTATAATTATCATCGTGATCGTCTTCCTAATTAACAAATTCCTAGGAGCAAATCGATCAACAATCAGTATCACGCAAAACGCAGAAACCGATAAGACGCGACATGAACATCCGGCAACCATCAGTATTCCGCCACCTTCGAGTACGCCAAAAATCTACAGTAGTCCATTCTTTTGATCCTGATGAGGACATCAGGAAGCTAGAGGGGGAAGAGTTAACGTCAGCATATTAACTTCAGCATAGACATCGATATCGACCGGAAAAACAACACGCGCAGTATCACCTGAGTCAGCGGTCATCGATACAGGTGAAATCAAAACAAATGCATAATTTGCAAATTGCAATAATTCGTGCTACTTTTCATGTTTAGTAGTAAGAATTTTCGTAGTTAGTTTTTAGCAGTATATTGTAGATTACACATCTCGAATAATAATTAAATTTTTTTAAATAAAATCGTTGATGGTTCTTTAACTTATATAAGCCTCGCGATTTAAGCGCCCACTACGGCCGGAAGAGACGACCACATGTCGTTCAGTCTCGCTTGGCGTTATCAACGCTCGCGAGCCTCGCGAAGTGTTCTACTTAAGGTTGGCATCTAACCGCGACCGTTATGTCAGGTTTCGATCACCTTCGTGTTGTGACTTAAAAAGGTTGTTGTGAAATGTCAAATCAATTAAGGAACAAGGAGAATATTCCATCAAATCACATTGTATGCAATACATACAATTACATGTTTCCGGAATAATCATCTCCTGAGAATCTCGTTTTGACGGTTAAATGCTAAGAAGTCAAAGGAAACGATATACATCCCGGTCTTTTATCGTGAGCTTCGCGAGGCTCACGAACGTCATACGTCATCGTTTGTCAATTTGATAATTCGCCTGACAGCGTGTACACTGTCATGGAAGTAGAACAAAAACGTTCAATGAAAATTACACGCTACCTGATTCTGACAAACACGGAATCATAGAAGTTATTGTAATTTCAGAGATTCCCAAAGTTTTGCTGTTGCAATTAATTGAGTTCGCTTATATCATTTGAATATCCCATGGCAGTGTAGCCCGGAGTGACATTTCGACTCAAAAAACTCGAAGTCAAATGGAACGGCATTCAGCATGGTCGTGGCCTTTGTGAGCGCCTAGGTTAACACGGCTATTGACAGCTAGTCCAACTAAGCGAAATAGTATAATAATTAGAACGAGACGCACAATTGCAGTTGACGAGGTGGCACTTTGATTTGCCAACACAAACTTTTTTAAGAGACGGCTTCACTGATTTCTGTGTCGAATGCCGTCGCATTGACATAGAAACCACATTTTCTATTTCCTAATTCAAGGGATTGGATCGCTGTAACTTGATACGCGTTTTTAACTTTTGTTTTCGCCGCCGGGAATGCTAGTGATCCCACTTTAGTGTGCTGACGAAGTTTTTCGTATTTTGTGGTAGATTGCGTTCGCATATTAGGACCGAGTTGCGTGTCTGGAGCAATTTTAATCGCGTGGAAAACTTCTTTACTCTGAATTATAATCACAGGAATAGTGAATAAGACGCGGTCGCCAATAGTCCTGCTGGCTGGGGACACGTTACAATTGGGTCTGCGTGGACAGTGTTCCGGAAAGTAGAATGCGCTTTAGGTAAGGATTGATGTGTTCCGTCTGTGGCATTGCCCTTCGTTTTGGAGAAGGATTTAACAATTTGCTGGAACCTAATGCTTGCCATTTCTAATTGGATGTTTCTCCTTTGTAGTTTCTAGTGCTGTTTAGGTTTAGGGCGCAGCATTGGGATTTCACTACGCGAACATTAAGCGCAAAACTGCGTCAGTTAGGTGATTTCCTGCAGATTATAAAACTGCGAAGTTCGTAAATACTCAGGCGTTAATTTTCAACATGGACTCGTTATTTAGTGATCTGTTCGGTAGCGCACAACTCAGTGCAACCCTGGTCGTACCTGTCGTTGTGGTTATACTCAGCGCCGTCTTAGTGTTCTTATGCGGGGTACGGAAACCGAAAGAGCCACAGTTCCGCAAAATCGCCGCTTCCGTGGAGAGTAGCTCGAAAAAGACAAGGAGAAAAGAAAAACAGCAGACCAGCTCCACAAAGTCGAGCTCGTTGAATGGCAATTTAAAGTCCTCAGCGTCTACCGCAGTGGACAAAAAAACCACCTCTGCAGCTCCCAAGAAGGAAAATCAACAACCGCAAGTGACTCCCAAGCGCAAGGAGCCTTCTGTCCCGAAAAAACCAGCAGCGCATCCCGTTGCCAAGAAGGAGAAAACACCGAAACCCGAGAAGGTGCGCAAACCTGCCGATTTTGACGACAGTGGCTGGACCACGGTGCAGTCGCGTACTGATAAGAAAAAGAAGCAGGAGGACTTGCTACTATCGCAAGTCCTTGATTCCGCTCTATCCCAATCTAAGAAATCGACCGGCAGTAAAGCCGACGCCAAGACGACCAAGAATGTCAAACAACTCAAAGACCAGGTAAATAAGTCCAAGAAGGAAGCCGCCGAAATCAATAGAAAAAACAAGAAAAATGCCGCCGATAACATTCATAATGAGCAAGTTAACAACAAAGTTGTTGATACCATTGAACATTTGGTAAATGAATTGAAGAAGAATGATAGCAACGAGATAATTGTGCGTAAAGAGCACATCGATCAAGCTGCCGATATCGCTGTTGAGAAATCGGACGACAGCAAACCCGTTTCAGGCGGTGGAGTTATATTTGATGAAATGGCAGGTAGGTGATATAGGCGTTAAAGTGCCCGCTTTTAGGTGGTTTTTTATGAAATAGGGTGTAAGATCTTTTGGCGCGAGCCATGGAACTAATTTTATACATTCCGTGCTTGTGACATTAAGGTTGACTTTGGCCAGTTTCGAAATGGTTTTGTGACAAGCGCCGCTTCCAGTTCCTTTCCCAAATTTAATATTTGTTATAAATATTCATCACTTCCCTTTTCTGATTAAGTTTCCCCGATTTTTGTCCTTTTCTTTTATTTCCCACTTTGTTATTTTTATGAATTCATTTTTCTTTTTTTTTTCGTTTCTTCATTTTTCTCGAATGCGTTTCTAGACACTTGGACTGAGGCCAAAACTCCCAAGAAAGGAAAGAAGAAAGCTCGTAAAGAGTAAAAACCATAGTAAATCCATGAATATGCTAGCTTGTATGTTTACTATGAAAAAAACTGAAGCAAATAAAACAATCTGTAAGTAAATCACCTTTTATAGACGGAAGAAAGAACTCGTAAGGGGGATGTCTGCGATGCAGTCTTCAATATACAAGCCCCAATTTGGGCGCGCTACTACTTGTGTCTTCCAGAAGTCAAGAAAAAATAATTTTCAAAGTGAAAGTTAGAAAAAAAAAGAAACAAATAGAAAATGGTTATGCAATCAATGGAGTGTGAGCGCAAAATGTGTCAAGAAAAGAATTGAAATCAACAACCGATCTTTTATACATAAATGTAGCACTGCACACGAAATATTTAACTTTTTTTTGGGTAAGCTAAAGCGGCAGACAAAACGTAAAACTGGATAAGAAAACGATATAAGAAAAAAAATATTAAGTAAGAAAAACAAGACATGTCGGTGCTTTTCGATTATTTCGTAATAATTTGATAAAGAAAATCGTGTGAATTTGAATTTAGTCGTAAGGAACTATTTACTATGTTTTAAGCATTTAGTTGATTATCAGAAGCCGCAGGAAAATTGGAAAAGGTTTAGGAAGGGGAACAATGATACAGAGGAAAATCTATCTAAATACAACAGGAAATGAGTTAAGGAAAATATATCAACTGAAGAGGAAGAGTTATCATTGCTTCCTTCTCTGAAATGCTAAAGTAAATGTACATTTGTCTCGTTATTCCTTTAGTTAGAAACAATTTGAGAAGTAATTTCCTAGTTTGCTTCGTTTTTAGAAACAATGTATTTTGTGTTTATTTTATTTTTGACATTGCGTCTTTAGAATCATTATTTTGAATTTCAAAATTAATTAATCAAGATATATATGTAGACAGTGGCGAACATAAAAATGTTCTAATATTGCTCTGTAATTCCTCCAACGAAAGCGTTTTTTTTTTTTTTTTTGTAAGGAAATTAGTAGAAATATATAATTACTGTTGAAAACATGTAAAAAACGTGTTTAAATGGCATCAGTACAAAAAAAAATGTCCAAATTTTATTTATTGTACCGTCCGACTTCCGCTTCATTGTGTAATTCGTCAAGACATTTGGGTTTCCACTTCATTACTTGTTTTTCTATCATATACAAAAGGATCTCAATAAGGGTACATATGAGGGCTTTTTTCAAGCTCGTTTAGGGTAGAAATGCCGTTTCCTAATAATCCTCTACCTATTAAATGCAAAATTGAGTTTTGATAACTTGATAAAGTATGAAGTAAAAATTAGAAGTACACTGACCAGTTTGGAGCGGTGACACGACCAGGAATCATGTCCGAAAATGGGTCATTTTCTGGGAAATAGGACCCTACTCTTGATCAAATCATGTTTTTCAAAGCATTCCGGCTTACCGATGGTCCTGTCAGTGGCAACTGTTTAACAACATGGTAGGTAAAGCACTCACAAACTATTCAGCTGCCTCCCTCCCTAAGGGTTCTTGTAACGCAATTCTATTCGGAAGTGGCTTTTTCACAGGTTTTCGAGTGCATAAGCTACCATCCTGGAGCCTTCGTGGAATAGTACGCCATTCTATTCCGTCTTCTTCCACAAACACCCTTCTAATGTGCTCCCCAGTTTGGAGCCGATCCCTCCAAGCGATTTTCACCAGCGCTGGGTTCTCAGACCCTTCTGGACCTCTTCTTTTATCAGTCGATCCAACAGACTCATTAGTCGTTAAAAACCTGCTCACTATAACTCTACTAAACCCAGCTCCGCTACCGATATCACTCAAACTTAAGTTTTCTGATTGGAAAATAACGATTTCCATCTTATCACTTTGAGTCATTTTTTGATTCGAATTAGGTAGCAAATACTCAGTGTAAATTTTTTATGGTCGTCCAAGTGCAATTAGAGCGTCTGTTAACATTTCTATGTCCGTCACTATATATAATATATATATGTGTATATGTTACATTTAAGATAAAGAATACAGAAGAAATGAATATAAAGGTAAGGCGTACTTTGTAGACAATAAATATTTTTTGCAAGTAAATAAATCAAATTTTTCTAGTTAAAATTGTTTGTTTAAATGGGATGGTTTGCAAACGGCGATACTTTTATATAAGTCGGATGCAAGAAGGGATAGCGTACTTGGTTACTGGAAGCAAACATGGTCAAAATTTTGAGGGACGCTGCTGTACAGCATTAAATGTGATGATAATGAAACTTAAACACAATGTGGTTGAACCTTGAAACGGCATGGAAACTGCACGCTCCACAAAGGAAACATGAAACATGTCAGTTTTTACTTTTAATATTATCTTACAATCGTTTCCATATAGTGGTGTCGATTCAACTTGACTTGCCTTTCAGCAGGCGTGCAAATTTTGTCCTGCCCAAAATCTCATAGTCACGGACCCATTGATCAAAGCCATGTAATATTTTTCGATGAGCATACGACTAATCACATCCTGGGTTTGGGTTGTCATCCTAATTAAGAGATTAGATTTTTGTCTGCTACTTGTAGTCTAGTCTAAAATTGATAGATCCTCCAAACTACAATTTTTAGTTTTAAATGTAAATATATGTTTCAGGAGCGACTTACCCTCCTCATCAGTGCAAGGATACTTTTGCCTTTGTCTCGTGCGCACCACGCACGCATCTTAATTGTATTTCCCGTTTACCCCAGTTGACTATGCTCCTAATTCGTTCCAATAAATGTCTTAGCTAGGTAATGAATTATAGAATTAATTTGTCGTTAGTTTATTTTAAAGAACGGGTATGTAATGTAATGCAGTGTGTAATGAATTGGATTTTGGGGTATATGCTACACATGCAAAAACTATCAATTTTTTCCAGGAAAATAATAATGTTTTTCTGATCCATGCTTCAGCCCGCATAATCCATTTTGAACGTTCCTTTGCTGAATCAATTCGCGTGTGCATTCTTAAAGCACCTTTCCTAGTGAAGATGATGGAGGAATTAATGTGCTAGGTACAAACAACAATGATGTTAATATCAGCGGCAATGCAATGCTTATAGAAGAAATTCCACTAATGAAAGAAAGTGAAGAATTTCAT
Source organism: Hermetia illucens (assembly GCF_905115235.1). Classification (NCBI taxonomy): domain Eukaryota; kingdom Metazoa; phylum Arthropoda; class Insecta; order Diptera; family Stratiomyidae; genus Hermetia; species Hermetia illucens. Next base: position 5,027,084 of record NC_051855.1, on the reverse strand, counting down.
TGAGAGATAAATTTGAAAAGTGGCACTTAAAATATTGGCCTTAAAAAGATCCCTTTGATAAGCTTTTGAAGATTTTTTGCTCAGAAAATTTATACAGGGTGCGGCAGCATAACTTCCTTTCTTCAAAACTCAATAAAAACTATTGTATGCATCGGAAAATATTTATTTATTTTTTATAATGTAGGTACATGTCTAAAGTTTTTATTTACATTGTTTTGAAGATCAAATCTGTTAGGTGACGTCCCCCATTCTCCATACATTGCGTAAACCGATTTCTGGCGTTTGTCATGACTCTTGTTAGCATAGCAGGTGTTATGTTGGCAATTTCTTCTTGGATGTTGGTCTTCAAATCTTGTAGGGTTCTTGGACGGTTCACATAAACACGGGATTTCAAAAAACCTTGTAGAAAAAAATCACAAGGGGACAGATCGGGAGAGCGTGCCGGCCATTCCAAATCGCCTCTAATTGAAATAAGGCGCTCTGGAAAGTGTTCCCTCAAAACAGCCATCGATGCTCTTGAAGTGTGTGCTGTTGCACCGTCTTGTTGGAATCAAGTGTCCCCCAAATCCAAATTTTCTAGCCGTGGGAAAAAAATTCTGTAGCATGTTTACATACTGGTCCGAATTCACTGTCACTGTAACCTCATTTTTCTCAAAAACCAGGGACCAATAATTCCAGTTGAGGAAATTGCACACCACACTGTGACTTTGGGTGAATGCAAAGGCTTTTGATGCAATTCTCGAGGGTTGGTGTCAGCCCAGTAGCGCATTTTTTGTTTGTTAACCGACCCATACAAATGAAAATGGGCTTCATCGTTAAAAAAAACAATAGCACCCTCGGGAACGACATCAAGAAGAAGCTCACACGCGTTCAGCCGAGAATTGAAGGCACGTTCTGAAAGTTCCTGCACCATCGCCATCTTATAGGGATGAAAATGGAGATCATCACGAAGAATTCTTCTCACAGAACGATCGGATAGTCCAAGGGCAGATGCGTGTTTGCACGCAAATTGGGACTATTATTTTGGATGTAGGGATTGATGGATCACCCTTGTATAAAAGTTCTGATTAAAGTCGGTGTCCCATTTTTAGAAAAGTAATAAATGTTCATAAGATTAAAGTTTTCCTTATCGGGATACCACTAAAATCATAATAACTTAAGAACTACGATAGCTAGAACAGAATGACCGTCAAATCGCATGGAAAACACACGCACCTCGGACACACTAACCATTCCTTCTCCCTTTTCTTTCTCCTCTTCCACTTGGAACTCCGTCGCAATGGTAAATTTTCCTTCCCTTCATCCTTCTCCGTCTGCAGTTTCTTATTTAAAAAAAACTCTATTTCTGTTATCTTCCTAAAATCTACAGTTTGCTGGGTACAGACTTCTATAATGACCCAGTATCTCGAGATAGTACTAAAACTTTTCCTAGACATAATGACCTTGCGAAACTAAACTTATATCCTGCCACTTCAAAATTATTACGACATGGTGGTTCTGCGACGACTCAAGCCAATCTAATTGTTTGCCCACTGCCGTTTCAAATATACCGGGTGGATCCTATACACATAGGAAGACTGTTGCCTCTTGGAAGAGAGTTATAGGGCCCATACACTATCAAACAAATTGCGCAACGCAGGCGGTTGCGCAATAATTTGCTAATGGATGGGCGCGTTTGACGCGTTGCGCAAATGTTTGACGGATTTCAAACATGTTTGAAATCTTTTGCGCAACGAAGAAGAGATGTGTTGTGTATGGGCATATTGTGCTTCTTTCGGCAATATTTTTCAGCGGACCGCTGAAATATAATTTTCATAAAGGTAGAATTTCAACCTCAATCCCGCAGGAAGTGGAAAAGAGGAAAAGGAACTCGATGCGCCCAGCGCCCTTTCAAAGTTATGGCCATTCAAAGTTGGGTTCCTTTGACATCAGCCTGACCAAGTTGAATTTTCAAGGTTAACCCGCGAGGAGGACGGAATATATAGAAGGAAAAAAAGATTCCTCCTTTCCATTCCTCTTAAAGTTACAGCACCTCGAAAAAGGGCTAGTTTCGTGTGGAAGGGAGGCTAGAGAGGACTCTACCCCCTTACCCTCCTACCCCTCCCGATAACAATACAGATAGATGCAATACCCTTTTAATGGCATGTTACTCATAACGTCTCCAACTTGTAACTAATGTTTGAACAAAATTTCACTAAGTGTATGGGAAATGCAATTGCACACGCTACGTTGCGCAATTTGTTTGACAGTGTATGGGCCCTATTAGAGGAAAAACAACCTCAGTTCAACGCATGATTACAAGTCATCCTTACAAGCCGCTCCGGGTTAGCATTCGAACCTCAGTCCCGACCGGTCGTGCGGACAATCAAACGGAAAAATACTTGCTCTGACGCGGAGTCGATACTACCGGCGCAAACACTTCTTACGATTAACCTTGCTGAGATAAAGCATTGACCGGATCGCGAAGTCTAGAAGTGTGACCGTGATTCAGAGCTTGCGAATTTGTCTAGATGCGGAAATGTGTAATGTAATGTATCAAATTTGAATTTTCAAACTCCGAATGCGGGCCAGAAAATTCATCGATTGTTACATCGATGAATTTGTATTTCGTTTTGTTATATGCGCCTCCATAATATTGAGCAACTCGAAATGCTGTTCATTGTTTATCCGAAAGTGTGTCTTCAAACGCACAGGGTCACATTAAATTTGGGATTAAGGCATGGATTCATCCTTTCTCCCGCGAGATAGAGTAATATCTCCCTAACTCCGCGTTTCATCTTTTTCCCTGTTGCCCGCATAGAAGACCAAAAAGAAATGCCTCCTCTTCTGAACCACTCAAATTGCGAGAAATAAGTGAAATTTGGAAAAAGTTAACTACAAAGCAGTTACTAAATTGTCAGTTGTTTCTACTTGTTGCCGCGCTAGTGCAATATGGGCATGTTGTGCTGAATATGTTGTCGGGTCGCATCGACGCGGTTATACCTTAAAGATCCGAACAATGTTTCGATTAACAACACAATGACAACTGCACAATCCACAATTTTTCAGTAGCCCATCCAGACTGACAGATTTTATTTAAAAATTTAAATTTTCATCAATCATTGCCACAGAAATACCCTAGATGATCAGTTTGCCATAACTTTGTCATTCAGATTGACGCCATACTGATAACACACTGATCATGTAAGGTCAGATAATAACGATGAATTACACACAAGATCTGTGCCCATTGTTATCCGGTTAATTAATCTGCAAAGGCTGCGTTTGAATTATACATACCTAGAAACAACCCTTGTGTCCGGATAGCTACATGGTTAGAGCACAAGGCTGTCATACGGAAGGTCGCGGTTCGAATCTCACTGGTGGCAGTGAGATTTGTATCGTGATTTGACATCGGATACCATTCGACTCAGCTGTGAATGAGAGTACCTAAGTCAAATCAGGGTAATAATCTCGGGCGAGTGCAATGCTGATCACATTGCCTCCTAGTGTACCGTTACGGTCTTGAATGAAGTGCTTTTAACACACTTCAAGGCCCTGATCCAATATGGATTGTTGCGCCAACGATTATTATTATTATTATTATTATTAAAAACAACCCTCCAGCGAAAACAATGACGTCATTATGAATGCGTCGAAGACGGCTGAGATAGCTTAGAGAACATTTTTTACGTTGGAGCGCTAAATAAAAATTTGTTTGTGGTTGAAGCTTCTTAAGGAGGCCATCCCGTTTGTTGGCTTTTTTTTAGAAATTTTTTATGAAGAACTGGGTAAAGATACAAATACGAATTTGTCCAGCCCGGTAGCATAGTTCGTTATTGAAATACAGAGCAATTTATACACCCATCTCCGAAAAAGGTGTTTTCCTTTTCCAAGCTAGAGATCGCTGCGGTCATCATAAAGAAAAAAGTAAACGGCATTGTAACGTACAGACTTAAGGGGGTCATCCCGTGTGTCGGGTTGGAGAAATCGATTTTTTTTTGCATGGATTGTATCTATATATGTGGGCAAAGGGATTTTCCGATATTCCGAAGCGTTCAGAGATTACAGTGTTAAACAGGTAAGAAGTTTGTAGCCGCGGCTAGAGTACTCGATGAGAAAGAGCATCGAATCTTTTTTTACCTGTTAGTTTTTTACCTGAGCCTTATAAATTTGAACACAGGTATAAATATAAAAAGATGGAAAACCAATCAATTGTCTAAACTTATTTGCTATTGGGAATAAAAGGATAATCCAGTCTAGAGTGCGCACTGAAAGGCTTTCAAGCTATACTCAGTTATATTTTGTTGTAAGTATTGTACTGTTTGTGTGTTCAGTGATTTCTTTAAACGGATCGTACGAAGGGAGATCAGTTTAAGATTCAACGTCATGATCGCACTAAAAGACGAGCATTTCATGGGAATCGATACTTATCAGAGAAGGAAAAGGACTTCGCATCAACATCAGCAAAGAAACTTTTAGCAAGCATGAACATGGATGGTCCAATTGCGACAAGTTTTGTAAATTGTATATTGGATTTTGCTGGAGTTTTCTCCAGTATTTCTGCAAATAATAAAATATACGTAGTTGTAAAAAAGGAATGCGTAGGACATGTCGAGGAAAGAATGAGAACGCGGCTTAGAAATGCAAAGAAGAATCACAAAGGCACTGGTGGAAAAGGGGCTGGAAAACTTACTGATAAGGTTATTAACGACCTCACTACATTTTTTGGGATAGCTATTCGTTGACACGCAAATTCGATAGAAGCAATGAAGCAAGAAATTTGGGCAACTTTCTTCCATAAATGTTCTACAGACGAAAATCCTCAGCATCAAAATTGTCGAGCAGGCGAGGACAGTTGGTGCAAATGGCGCAAAGCGGAAGCTAAAGGAGAACTGGATACTTTGCACCACGAGAAGGCACCTTTGACTGAAAAAGTTCAAACAGTCATCAAACCAATCTACAAAGATTTGTCACGAGATGATCTTTTCAACAGATGTTTAGGAGCAGAGGCCCAGAATAACACTGAGTCGTTAAATGCATTGATCTGGACTTTCGCTCCTAAACACCTTCATTATGGGGCCAAGGTCGTAGAAATAGCCACTTTTCTGGCTGTAATTATTTTCAATGAAGGATACAATGGCATTTTCAAAATCCTAGTGAGAATGGGATGTCAAGCTGGTCACATATGTCAGGTTTATGTCGCCAGCCGTAATGAAGCGCGAATTTGGCGATCCGAACGCCGAACGACTGACCTCGCTAAAAGAACCCGAATTGAAACCAGAGAGCAACAATCGGCCTTTCAAGAAACGGAGGGTGCTCTCTATGGACCAGGTATAGCAGAGTAATGGTGAGTTAAAATTTTACTGTTGATAATCACATTTAAATTTTCAAATGCGTTTTTCTCGAAACTGCATCTTGAAAATCGGCTGCCACCATAGCTCAAAATCTATCCAACCAAATTCTTTGACATTTTCATGACTTCTTTAATACATTTTTCTACGGTCCGCAAACTAGGATAATTGCAATCGGAGAGGTCGTGTTTTTTTTATTCATAAAAGAAGCCGTAAAAAAACATCAAAATCCAAAAAATTAAGTTTAAAAGCCCACCAAATATTTACCTTTTAATATTTTCTAATTATCCTAGTTTGCGGACCTTGGAATATTGTCCACATTAAAATGCCGTTTAGTTTTTTTTCTTCAGATAAACACAGCGCACTCCAGCGTGGCAGTAGAAAAACACCTTTTTTTGGAGATGGGTGCATAAATTGACACGTATTCCGAAAATTTGCTACGATATCGAGCTGAAAAATTTATTACATATACTAGAGATATCAATAAATATTTGGTGAAAAAATCAAAAACTATTGAATGAACCGCAATTATCCTAGTTTGCGGACGTAGAAATATATTCTAAGTCGAAAAAATTTCAAAGAATTTCGTTGGGTAGATTTTGGGCTATAGTGGCAGCTGATTTGCAACATGTAGTTTTGAGAAAAACGCATTTAAAAAGTGGAATGGAATTTTTAGCCATAAACCTTAACTGAGAATTATCTGCTATACCTAGTCCATAAACCTTAGATTTCTTGAAGAAGCACATGTGCAGCCTTAGCTTCAATTCTTATGCTTTTAGCGAACTTATTCGAACGTCATTCGGACCGATAAATACAAGCTTGATTACGGCGATCGACATAAATCTGGCATATGACTTATCACGTGTTTAACACTATAATTTCGGAACGACTCCGAATATCAAAAAATCACTTTGCCCATATATTCTACACTATATCTAGATACAATTGATGCCAAAAAAAATTCGATTCGGCAAATTCGACACACGGGATCACCCCCTTAAAAATGTGGTTCACGTCCTTGCTAGTTCATGTCGGGGCCGGTTTAAAGTAAAGAGAATTCACGTGAGGTGGCGTTGCCGTTGAAATCCACTGAACTATACTTGTATAACAGCAATGACATGCAAGTATATTATTGTGACGTTTGCTCGAGCGGTGAATGATTTGGTAGTTTGCGAATCAAATGTTAACCTAAGAAGTAGTATTAAACGGGGAGCAGTTTGTTTATGAAAGAAGTGTACATTGAATGAAATCATTATATTCGCCGTTTGAAATAGCAACTGTGATCGATAACGATTTCTGTTGGGAGTGAATTTATCGAAAGTTCCAGCGATGGCTACGAAAGAATCGAAGATGGACACGACAACAACAAAGCCGATCGAGAAAAAGGACAATAAGGAGGAGCAGCAGGAAATGGTGAGGATGACTACGCCTCTAGGGACGAGTACAGTTTCGAAAATATCCCATTTTTGTTCTAGTCGGATGAGGACCAACAGCTTCAAGACGATCTCGCCATGTTGGTGGCCCGTCTGCAGAACTCTTCCGAGGAGATAGCCATGGCGGCTCTGGAAAGTATGCGGAAATTGATTCGAGCGTCCACAACTAGCATGACATCGGTGCCAAAACCGCTGAAATTTATGCGGCCACACTACGAGACAATGAAGGAAGTGTACAAAAAGCTTCACGGCCAAGAGATTCGCCAGGTTTGTGCGGACATAATTTCAGTGCTTGCCATGACAATGGGCAGCGGAAAGGAGTGCCTGGTGTACCGTTTCCTGTGTGATTCAAATCAGCAAATTGGAGACTGGGGCCATGAATACGTTCGGCACTTGGCCGGGGAAATTGCCGTCCATTGGCCTGAGACCTCTGGCAATTTCCGTGGGCGGCTTATTGACCTGGTGAAGCAGATTATTCCGTACAACATGGAGCACAATGCCGAGGCAGACGCTTGCGATTTGCTGATGGAGACGGAAAAGCTTGATTTGCTGGAGGAATATGTTGACGAAAGTGCGTTTCCTCGGGTCTGTCTCTATCTGCAGAGTTGCATACCGTACGTTCCTGATCCAGAGGATCTTACCATTCCAAAAGTAGCACTCAACTTGTCGAGGAAGTTCAATAGATACACCCAAGCGATGCGTCTTGCCTTAATGTTGAACAATCAAGAGGTTGGTATGCTCAAAACCAAATTTTTGCCGAGTAATATCCCGTTTATTTCTTCCATGTAGACCATCGAGAAAGTGTTCTTGGAGTGTCCTGACTCAGCGATCCGGAAGCAGTTGGCGTTCATGTTGGCACGGCAGCACAAGTGGATCGATCTACAATCGATTCCAGATTATGAAGACTATGATGACCTCATGGAAATCATGTCCAACGCGCATTTGAACAACTACTTTTTGAATTTAGCGCGGGAGTTGGATATCATGGAACCTAAAACCCCGGAGGACGTCTACAAATCGCACTTGGACAACACAAGGACTCCATTTGCTCAGACTCAGGTGGATTCGGCACGACAGAATTTGGCTGCAAGCTTTGTGAATGGTTTCGTGAATGCTGGCTTCGGTGTGGATAAACTACTCACTGAGGACGGGAATAAGTGGTTGTATAAGAACAAAGAGCACGGCATGCTTAGCGCAACTGCGTCGTTGGGCGTGATATTATTGTGGGATGTCGATGGCGGTTTGACGTCGATCGACAAATATCTCTACTCGACCGAGGATCACATTAAATCCGGCGCTCTACTCGCCTGCGGAATCGTCAACTGTGGAATACGCAATGAAGTCGATCCGGCTCATGCCCTTCTATCAGATTACATCCATCACCAGAATACGTCCATGCGAATCGGCGCTATTTTGGGGCTGGGAATAGCATATGCCGGCTCCAATCGATCGATAGTCATTGATTCGCTGCGTACGGTTTTCAGCTCAGACAGGAAAAACAGTGCAAATTGCGAAGTAATGGGTATTACGGCGCTAGCATTAGGATTTATATCGGTTGGATCGTGCAATGCTGAGGTCAGTGAAATATTACTCAACGCGATATTGACCCGGAGCGAAAGTGAATTGCGCGATACATACACCCGCTTCCTTATCCTCGGTTTGGGCCTGCTGTATTTAGGCCGTCAGGATGCAACGGAGGATGTGATCAACACACTTAAGGATAAGCTGGCGGAACCATTCAACTCAATGGCTAGAATTATTGTAGAAATTTGTGCGTATGCGGGAACCGGTAACGTACTTAAAATACAACATTTTCTACACATTTGCTCTGAACATTATGACTCACCGAGTTCTGAATCGGAGGAGAAATCAAGCAAGTCCTCATCACAAATTAATGCCAGTTCAAACAAGGACTCTAAAGAGAAAACAGACAAGGAGAAGGACTTATCAGCTACACAGGCAATGGCCGTGCTTGGCATTGCGCTTATCGCTATGGGTGAAGAGATTGGTGCCGAGATGGCTTATCGATCATTCGGCAACTTGCTACGATACTGTGAACCGTGTATACGACGTGCGGTACCGCTCGCTCTCGGTTTAATTTCCGTTTCGAATCCAAAGCTGAATATTCTAGATACGCTTAGTAAGTTTTCACATGACAGTGATGTCGAGGTCGCACACAATGCGGTATTTGCGATGGGATTGGTTGGAGCCGGAACAAATAATGCGCGACTTGCTGCGATGTTACGACAATTGGCGCAATATCATGCTAAAGATCCTAATAATTTGTTTATGGTGCGCATTGCACAGGGCTTGACTCATCTGGGTAAAGGTACGCTAACATTAAGCCCGTTCCACAATGATAGACAGCTGATGAATCCGGTTGCGGTTGCCGGGCTATTGGCTACATTGGTCGCATTTCTTGATGTTAAGAATAGTAAGTATTGAATTGACGTGTTTTCTGCGGTCTGGACTCTATTTTAACCCTATACTTTCTCTGCAGTAATTCTTGGGCGTTCTCATTATCTCCTATATACGCTTGTGCCGGCAATGCAAGCCAGGATGCTCATCACATTTGACGAAAATCTCCATCAGCTGCAGGTGCCCGTTCGTGTTGGTATGGCGGTGGATGTTGTTGGCCAGGCAGGCAAACCCAAGACAATTACCGGATTCCAAACGCATACAACGCCTGTCCTGTTGGGAATGGGTGAACGTGCTGAGCTAGCTACCGATGAGTATATTTCGTTGACGGAAGTGATGGAAGGTTTTGTTATTTTGAAGAAAAATCCCAATTACGTCAAGTAAGAGCTGCTTGAAAATCGAAGTAGCAGAGTCTGCTTTATAAGAAGTAGAATAGATAATTGTGCTTCGTATGTTAGATCTTATCGAGTAAAGCCTGTTTGAATGAAATAAAACGATTGTATCGAAAATGTCCTTAAATATAATCATTTGCGAAATGTAATTTCTGGCTTTCTTCTTGTAAATATACTTTGGTTTGGAGAAAATGGATTGGAAATGAACAGCAAACGGATGTCTGCAAGAATACCATTAGATGTTATAAGCAGTTTCAGTCTTGGAATATTTTTCCACAACGTATAGGTTACATTATTCTATGCAAGAGATGCCCCAAGTCCAATACAAAATTCTTGATGAAACCCTGTAAATAGGCCGCATTTTGGAAAAGCGAAATTCATTAGTTATGGAAATACGACGGGAAATTCAAATGATAATATTGCTGCAAAAAAAAGCAAACCATAGACGGGGAAAAGTTGGCGACCCCAGGCTTCGAAGGAAATATAGAATACTGCTCTTTTTAGGCATACTTGAATCCTCCGTTAGCTGCTAAAGCTACCATGAAACTAACGAATTTTGGTCTCTGATCTGTTCCTCAAACGATGCTTCTTAATTAATATCCTTCACCAGTCTCCAATTCGAATTGCTGTACCTCCCTTTCACTCCTTTGTAGGTAAGTGGTAATGATTAACCAATAGCAGCGTGACAAACCTCCATTACAATTGGGATTCGAACCAGGGGTAATGAAATTGAGAGGGTAACCTTCAACACTGAAATTCCTTTCTAAATAAAACGCCAAAAGTTCTATTAAATAATATCCCGTCGATTTTTTTTTACTTTTATTTTAACTATAATCACAATGCATTTATTTGTTTGATGTTAGTGGGATCGTGGTAATATGTTAAATCAATGATTTATACTTCTCAGCCGCCGTTTGTCGTATTCTGTACACATGTAAAAGGTGGCCTACCCCAGCTCCCGGCTTAACGCGCGACGCTCTCATGAACAATTGTTAATTCTTAGTGGAAAATTGTGTGAAAGGAAAATACTTCTCAGCGTTGCCTGAATTTTGCGATGATATAGCAACAAAAAATTTTTAATTTCCGGGCAAAACATTTAACTATTTACACGAACCACAAACGATTAGCAGATGTTTATACGATTTTATCATTTTGCTTTCGGCTATGTTAAATCCATTTTATTGTAAATATATGTACATTCGGATTTGCTTGCATTCTTGCGCGCATTTCTTCCATCCCGTACTGCCTCTCCCTCCTAGAAGTCTCAATCATAATTTAAACTCTTAATAATATAATTAACAATAAGTGCGAATATTGCGAAACTAATGACAACAATTAAATTTGAACAGATTGATTGCCAGTTGCTATCGTTATTGGAATTATGTTGCATTGGTGTGTTCTTATCATCAGCGAAACCAACTCCACCGTTTGCGAGTAGATCACCGTTACTTGAGGGATCGCCGTATGCGTTGCCATTTTGATGCGTTTGCTGTTGCCGGGAATTGATCTCTTCACAAATATCAGGAAAAAGGTCGCGGAAATGTGAATTTTTCAGATTGAAGGCTAGCGACTTTTTGGCCAGTTGTTTTTTCTCGTAGGCGGTGGTTTCCATTGAACCTAGTGTCGGTGTATTTTCCAGCTGAAAGGATTTGCTTTTAGTTAGGAAAGGTTTAGAATTAGTGAGGTATAAATAACGGCTTACCATGAAACTAAGCAGGCCAGTGAGAATTGTGGCTACGGACCAGGCAGGATTCCAGGTGTCCGGATGAAAATCTTTAACAAAGCAAAAAATTAGCTTGGATTCGGCGGGCGAATGGCTATAGATACTAACCTGATATGCTTAAACAAAGCCTCGTATTTGTTTTGAACCGACCATTTGGAGTGAGCATCATTATTGAAGGTGGCTTGAATGGAAATTCCCGAGGGAATAGCAACGTTCCGTGGTAGTAGCCGCCGTAATAGGGTGAATCCTCGGGTCCCTTGACGACATAGTGCCATTCAAGTATATTGGAAGGTAGTGGTTCGGCCGTGATATACGGAACAGGATCCCTCTTCAGCCGTAGATAGTCCTGCCGGAGTCTAGACGTCGCAGTTGGCTTTCTATTCGTCATAATCAGTCACTAATAAGTAATTGCAATGATTCTAGCGCGCTCCACACTGCCCCGTTCAGAATTTCACAAACCTGACGCAAGCCAACCAGGAATATAATGTCGCCACCAATAGACACGAAATCAAAACAAACAAAACAAACGTTTTGACCAACTTTATGCACTCACATCGCGTTGATTGCTCCCCGTTTCCATCACAGCCTGGTCATTCGATGATTCCACGCGAAGCTTCCTTTGAAAACGTTGTATCCCACCCACCACTGTTTGTCTGCGTTTATAAACAAGTTTCCCAGAATTACTCCACAGTCCGAGTGCACGGAAAAACTGAAATATTAGAAGTGTACCGAATGACCGCAGTATCCACGAGTTTACACTCCGCTAGGAGAGAATTACGCCGTTTTCTGTTGTAGAAGTTACGCTCGTTGCCGTTTATATGGAAAGAAATGGAAATGATGATAGGTAGCAGGGTTTTATGGGTGTGCGGTGAATGCAGAAAATTCAGTCGATAATCCCCACAATTATTTTCCGAAGAAACCACCGAAGCACAGCCTGCAACCAGACGTCAAAGCAATTGCACAGTACGTGTACTTACAGCCCGACGTTTAGAACATTTGACATATTCGCCCTATTTATGAATTCGCCGTGAATCATTAAATCGCCAAGATTGTAAACGAATCTATCATAGTATCATGTTGCATCGGCTAAATACCTGCCGGAGGAAGCAAATTTGAATTTGATTTGAAGATGACCGTATTTTTGTTTTGCAATCTCAATTTGCTGAACATGTCTTTTTAATTTTTGTGTGCAACATAGGTAAGTTTCCCGTTAAAGAATGCATCCATCAATAATGCTTAAGTAAAAATCTTGGATCAGGAACAGGATCAGGCTTTGTTGTGTCTGCTTGGTCATGTTCCGGATTTCTCCGTCTACCCTCTCAGCGCGGAACAGCAGCTAAACTATACTGTGGCATCCCCTCCGGGGTGGAATTTTTTTAAAAATAACTAAATCGATTAAATGGTGGATTCCAAGCAAAAACTATCTAATGAAAATTTTTCGTATAAGTACTAGTTTTCGAGTTATTCATGCTCAAATATGTCGTTTTCTCATCGAAAAGATGTCGGTTTTTAAATGTTTTTTTGGCAAATAATTCGAAACCCATGCGTTTTATGTAGAAATGATATGAAGCCGAGACAAAACATATTTAATAACAAAAAGAGCGCACATTCCTTGTTTTTCCAAAATTTTTTTTATGAAAATCTCGAAAAATAAAAATTAACAAGTCGGGAAACCGGAAGCTGGACGCTTCAGGTGCCAAAGGTTTTGTGTATTTCTTAGTACGTAGCACGTAATATATCCATATATTATGTGAGAGTATCCACTTTCGGGTGATATTGACATTCATAGTCTTTAATTTTCAAAGAAGCAACAAATTTGAGGTATTATAACTTTGTTAGTAATAGTGCGATTTCCACCAAACTTGGTAAGGTCATGCTCTATATTATAGCCTATACCACTGCAAAATTTCATGGTAATAGGATGAACTTAAGGGGGGTTTCTAACCAATTACAAAAAATTGTAGTAATATACTATTATTAACTATATTTAAACAGATATCGGCATGGAAGGTATTTCGGAGCCCAGGCACCATATAGTGGCAGCCTCCTGATTTTTTTCAGATTTTTCGGTTTGGTAGTTTCTGAGAATGGCCCCTTAAAGAAGTGATCACTTTCAACTCCCCACACTCCCCACCCTTCCAACGAATGCCAAAACTAAGATCGGCTTCGAAAAGTACTAATCGAGGCCTTTAATTTGATACCCCACATGACTATATTTGATGAAAAAAAATTTTACACCCCCCTTTTGCATGTATGGGGACGCCCCCTTAAAATCGACGTAAAAGGATGTAATTCACTGTATGCGTGAGCGTTCACAGTTCCCACCTTTCTACCAAATTTGGTGTCAATTGCTATAACCGTCTCCGAGAAAAATGCGTGTGACGGACAGACAGACATGATGCCGAATGTGGGAGGGCCACGACATACCTCTAGGTTGCTTATAGCCAGGGTGGTGACCTCAATCATGCTCTATGCGACCCCAGTTTGGAGCGAGGCATTGCGGATGTCAGTTAACACTAGCAAACTGAATGCAGTCTACAGGAGGACAGCTCTGAGGGTATGCTCTGCCTTTAGGACTGTCTCAGATGATGCAGCATTCGTCATCTCTGGAATGATGCCGATTGACATCTTGGCAGATGAGATGGCGAATATATACCATACGAAGCCAATCTCTCCCTTATCGCAGACGAAAAACGCTGAGAGGGAGAGATCCATAAATAGATGGCAAGAGCGGTGGGAACGCTCGGGAAAGGGTCGGTGGACTCACAGGCTCATTCCTGCCATCAAGAAGTGGTTGGAGAGACGACACGGTGAGATTAATTATAATCTCACCCAATTTCTCACGGGACATGGAGGATATCTCCAATACCTTCAAAGGTTTAAATTGGAGACCTCACCCGACTGTCCAAATTGTGATGGAGTCCCAGAGAACCCAGAACATGTATTCTTCCACCGTCCGAGATTTGTGGAAGAAAGGAGGAACCTAGAGGAGACTCTAGGAGAGGTGCTGGTACCAGAAAATCTGGTGCCGAAAATGCTAGCACATCAAGAGAATTGGAATGCGGTCAACTCCATGGTCGCATCTATTCAAGATAAATTGCGAAAGGCAGAGGAAAGGAGAAAAGCGCGGTCACGTGCGCCGCGTATAGAAGAAATGGGATTAAGCTAGAGTGAGCTGACTCTGCCCCGTGATGTAATACCTTGTGGTGGTTCCGCGGGGCAGGGAGGGAGTCAGGGGTGGTTTTAGTGGGTAAAAATCCCACACGCTGGTGTGTTCAGACCAGTGTCTTGTCAAGATTTCCAGCTCCTCAAAAAAAAAAAAAAAAAGACAGACAGTAAACCGATTTTAATAAGGTTTTGTGTTTACACAAAACCTCAAAAATGAGTCCTCTTTCTCACTAAAACATTAAGTAAGCAGTTGTAGTGCATCAATACGCAATAATCAATAATTATTTTAATAATTGTGCACAAACAATAATACATGAATTCACTGTATCATGTATTATCTTATTTGTCATAAAGATAATGCCATTGCATGGCCTAATTAACGAATTCAGTTCAAGAAACCTCCAAAGTACTCGAACTCACTCTAAGTCTCCGCCATGCTAATAGTATGCTAGTCCCAAGCCCAGGCAACGTTCTCAGTAAAACAAAAATAAAATGCTGAGACCAGGGAAAAAAATAAATAAAGTATAGTTGGACTTGGTAACAGGTCCCGCGATAGGCCGACCAAGAAAATGCATCCAATGTCGTCAGGAACAAGATGATTGGATCGACTAACAAGCCTTGGAAAAATTCTAGGGCGTCCACGTCGATCGACGCGGCAGGACGGGCCCCGGTCCTGTCACGAAATGACCAAGGGAGCCCAGTACGAGTGGACGCGCAGAGTAGAGCGCTTGAGCGGGTTGGTTTGATGCAGCTCCGAGATGCCTAGGATTCGCTCTCGAGCTTCCTTATACCCGAACAGGCCCGTTCGCCTCCTTCTTTACCTCCCTAGAAGAAGTTGAACTTGCAATCTCCCGGTGCAACAATAAAAAATTTTTGGGCCCCGATGGCATCCCTAATTTTATTCTGCGGAAGTGTGCGCTTACCATCAGTGCACATCTCGTCATCCTCTTCAACAACTGCCTAAACAACGGCCACTTCCCGGTACCTTGGAAATCAGCCCTCCTCATACCTATCCCTGAGAAGGGGTGCTCGGGCGATCTCAAACATATGAGGCCTATCTCTCTTCTCTCCAATATTGGAAAAATCTTCGAATGTATCTTACTAAGTCACCTCAATAGACACTACTCCACCATAATTCCACTTAATCAATTCGGCTTCGAAAACCTCGGATCCACCGAGCAGGCAATCCTGTACCTTCAAGCCTATATCCTCAATCAACTGGAAAACAGGCATTGCACCGTAGCCTGCGCCTTAGACCTCGAAAAGGCATTTGATTCAGTTTGGAAAGAGGGATTGCTCTACAAACTAATCCAGTCCAATTGCCCCCTCCTCTTATTCAGAATCCTCGCAGACTTCATCTCCAACAGAACTTGACACGTGCGCTTCGATGGACTACGCTCCATCGACTTCCCGGTAAACTCAGGAGTCCCTCCGGGATCTCTTCTAGGCCCCAAACTTTTTAACATTTCAGGCAGCCCCTCTCCCGCCCTCTTCCCCCAACAATGATGGTCCTCCCGCGTCAGGAGGGATCCTCTTCGCGGATGACACCATCCTATATACGAGTGGTCCCAGGCCCTCAATAGCCTCCCTCTCTTTCAATATCCTAACCAATAGGGTCATTGCTTATTTCAACCGGTGGACCCTTACCGTTAATTCCCTTAAGTCTGAGGTTATTTGCTTCAGAAACCCTAGTAGGAAATGCCACTGGCGCACAGTGCCAAAGAGCAAAAACCTGTATTTACGCATTGTTAACCACACTCTCAAGCCGAAATCAAACATTAAATACCTGGGAATCTCCCTCAACAAGAAACTCAAATCCAACCCTCACGTCAGATCCGCTATTGTGAATGCCTCTAAGGCCTCAGCTGCCTTAAAAAACCTCCTCTCATCCCGGGCCCTGTTCCCTGCCATCAAAACCCTTTTATACAAAACTCTTATTCCTCCAATCCTGACCTACGGTTTCCCAGCATGGGCTACCATGTCACCGAACGTAGCAGAAGCCCTCCAACGCTTTGAAAGGACAATACTCAGGAAATGCACGGCCAAATACAGAAGGCCAAACCTAAAATTTCACAAAAACTCTCTCCTGTACGACCTTTCCGGGGTTTGCCCCATAATTCCGCACATGATCAAGTTGTCGCGCGTCAGACTGAAAAAGTGGCTGTCTCACCCTAACCTGCTGATAAAAAATCTCGCTAAACGCAATGTATTGTTACGCGAGCAGAGGTACTACGTGTCAGGGCTGGCTCTCCTCTCGGACAGTAACTCTCCTCTCAACCATCACGCCTCCTCTCCCTCCTTTTATCAAAGCTCCTCCCCGGACTTTCACAGAGGCTAAACGCGTAAGTCCAATGTTCTGGCAGTCAATCCCCGCGCAGGTGTAGATCACCTTTTATTATTTTTCTTTACTTAGTCCAGATTAAGACAATAGACACTACTTAGCCTTTACAATATGTAATACCTCCAAGCATTAACTTCTTCCCTAAATTAAGGTCCCTCCTTCTACCTTGCCTTGGGTCACTGTCCTTGCACAAGTCCAAATCGAGTAAAAGGTAGCCCTTACCCAGAATACTACCACCATTGAGAAAGAACTGCGCTTTACCCCAATTCCGTCGATCAATCCTGTCCACCGGTGCCTAAAAACTCCTTTTTCCCGTTTTGCAGTACGGAGTACTATTTTGTGTTATGTTTGTTTAGTTGTAAGTTAGCGTTACATACTTAATTAGTCACGCTTGAGCTTTTATTCCTTTATTCCTTTTGTACCGCACATGTATTTCTTTTCTTTGCTCAATAAATAAATCTGAAATCTTCCTGATACCCCCGTAGTCGAATATGGCACGGGAGTCGGAGTCTAGGCGTCGATATTTTAACGGGTGTATTAGAATCAATTGACTGTTTATTTAGATTGCCATTATTGACTACAATGCTCATCGACGAATCCGAATTGGGTCTTGCAGTCACTTTTATAAAGTTATCGTTGGAAAACACTATGGACTTGTCAGACGTTAAATTCAACCTCGGAATCATCACATTGCGAAGGAACTATGCTTGGTGATACAGACGGACTACGGACATGATAAATCTGTGAATTAGTTGATACAGGCTCTCCTATGTTCTGCCGCCAGCCTGACGATGGGAAGCTATTAGTTGTAGGGTGCTCCCCCTCTGGCCATTTTTTGATGTACAGACAGTGCAATCAGTATCAGTTTGTAAGTATCCGGCGCCGCATCCACAGCAAAGTACCTTACTGGGTGCCCGACATATATGCAAGCGATGGCCAGGGTCTCGACAGCTCCAGCACAGTGGAGAACGCTTGAATGTGGAAATTCCGAATCGTTGGAGACCTCACCTACGATGAATTTGAAAGCTGGTCGAGAGGAGGGATGGAGTGAAGGGTTCGGTCTCCGAGAAG
This sequence comes from Hermetia illucens, assembly GCF_905115235.1. Lineage (NCBI taxonomy): Eukaryota > Metazoa > Arthropoda > Insecta > Diptera > Stratiomyidae > Hermetia > Hermetia illucens. The sequence continues at coordinate 5,009,205 of NC_051855.1, read as the reverse complement.
TTCCAAACATTCCCCTCCATCACTCCTCCCTATCCAGGAATTCCAGTTCTGTAGCTGTAGAATGGCCTGGAAATACTCGTCGAAAATCTCACCCTCTCCCTGAAAACGGCCGCTCGAGTCTCCGGATATCGCCATCGGAGGCGGGCTGACCGAAACATTCTAGCAATTCGTTACACAGTCGATTTCAGGGCAGAGGACCAGCCCTCCGCCAACACGCAATACAAATAAATTTCGAATGCTGCGAATCCTGCTGCGCCACAATACCATGATCCAAACCAGACATCGACAAAGTCAACAAAATGTGTCAGTGAACTTTAATTTTAGTACAGTCAATAATATAAGTTACCTCCTTGGGAAACATTAAAAGGTGGAACTTCTGAGTCTCGGATGGGCAAGTGAATGGACAAGGTCCATTTTGACTACATCCTCCACTCAGGCACCTTGACAAAAATTTCAGCCGGCTAAAATGATAAATCTGCTGAAGAGCCCTGCTTTGAGCCTCAAGCTTACAAAAGGATGTTCACCTAGTGAGCAAAATCCTCCTATGTTCGTTTAGGCATCAGAGAATTCGCGAACAATAATAATAATAATCGTTGGCGCAACAATCCGTATTGAATCAGGACCTTGAAGTGTGTTAGAGCATTTTATTCAAGACCGCAACGGTACACTACAGCACACTGTAGGAGGCAATGTGGTGAGCATTGCGCTCGCCCGAGATTATCACTCTGATTTGACACAGGTACCCATTCACAGCTGAGTCGACCGGTATCCGACGTCAAATCACGATACCATTTCCACTCCCGCCAGTGAGATTTGAACCGCGACCTCCCGTACGATAGCCTTGTGCTCTAACTACTCAGCTATCGCGAACGATGGAAGCTCTAATCCTAATACGAACAAGCCCGGTGGGCGTAAACCCCAAAAGAAAGGGGGAATTCCACCTTTTGGGCCGCACGTTGGGCGCCAACTCTGTTACGTACGCAGCACTGTGGCCCCACGTTGGGCGCCAACTATGTTGCGATGAGAGTTGCATCACCTTTACACCAACACGGTCACCAAGGCTATCAACCAAACAAACTCCCCTAACAGGTTTGTCAGTCGTGAACACCGACTACGCGAGATAATATATGGAACCAGACGGCACATGCTGAAGCGAATCCGAGTGCTAGCAGTTCGGCGAGGTGTGGGCCGGGGTTTTTGGTTCAGACATGTTATCTCCCTGTCAAGGCACAGAGATTTTATTGCATGCCGTGACTCAATAGAGAACAAAACTAAACTCACCCGGGTAAACTACTCTAATAGAGACGTGAAGTCTCGATGCGGATTGATACCACCGAAGATTAGTATTCGCTGACTCTGGCATCTACGCGATGAGTGACCCCTGTCTTCTTTCCTCTTCATGGAGGGCTAGATAACATGGTGGCGTTCACGCTCTGCCGCGGGGGGAATCCTATCAAATGGGAGGAGCGACTCTATCCCGAGAGAAGGCTGAAACAAAACAATTCAATTTAATTAATTTATTCCATGGAAGCAACAAAACTTACACATACTAGTTATTGTTCATTATACGAGTTTGTCAATATTGTATCTACTCAGCTAAATAATGCAAAAATAATGTTGCAAGTTGCTGGCATCACGACTGGCAAACTTGCTAGGGGAGTTTGGTTGGTTGACTGCCTGGTGGTCAAAGGGTAGTATAGGTCCCAGGGCGAAACGTGAATCGGTACCCACGATGAAGCATAAAACCTGGGAAACGCCTGCTGAACCAACACCAACAGCTCTACTACCAAACTCTATCTCCACCTCCACGTGGTGACCGCTGGGAGCTCTTTCTTAACGAAAAGTTGCAGACAGAGAAGGATGAAGGCGCTAAAAACGGGACATATTGTACCAATTGGTCCTCCAAGTTGGGGGTTGGGTAGGGCCGACAACCCTACATGGAAAACAACTTGTTACGAAGCCACAACAGGAGCCTCGAACTGGACGGATAACACAACGACGAACCCGGCAACGACAATCGAATAACGATTTGCGCATTTTCTCATGGAACGTGCGCTCCCTGCACAGAGATGAAGCTGCTGAGCAGCTAGGCGATACCCTGTTCCAATATAGGGCTGATGTAACAGCGGTACAGGGGATGCGTTGGACAGGGACCGGTTTTCTGGAGAAGAGTCACTACACCATATATTATAGTGGCCATCCAGTAAACCATGTGCTCGGAGTAGGTTTCTTAGTCAGCCAAAAAATGAAATCTGCTGTTAACAGTTTTGAAAACATAAGCGAACGGCTATGCACTCTGCGCTTCCGAGGCAAATTTAGAAATATAAGACTCATTAACGTTTACGCCCCTACAAAGGAGACTGCAGAGTCTGAGAAGGATACCTTCTACGAAGCAGTTGAGCGGGCCCTCGAAGCCTGTCCCAGATATAATGTCAAACTATACTTGGGGGATTTTAACACCCAAGTAGGGAAGGAGCCCGTATTCAGGCGATATATTGGCTTCCATAGCTTACACCAAAATACAAATGTTAACGGACTGCGGTTCATTCAATTAGCAGTGTCACACGAAATGGTTGTTGGTACTTCCAGTGTGGAAAGCGGTCAACAAACATTCATGGGCCTCTCTAGACGGGTCCACTTTCAACCAAAATGACCACGTGTTGATTAAACGCCGCCACCTCTCCGCCTTGATGAATGTCAGAACATATAGACCCGGATCACTATCTCGTTGGCATGGTGCTCCGAGCTCGAATAACAACACCACCCAGAATCCCCTCTGGCAATTAAGTGAGAGTTAACAGTGAAGCAATCCACAACACAGTCCTCCGCAACACCTATAAGAAGGAAATGGATGCTGCAATAACCGTAGTCAACAGATATCTTGGAGATGAAGCATCAACAAATGATCTTCACAATCACCTGAAGAACGTTATTATTGATACGGTCACAAACATACTTGACACCCGCCAAAAAAGGAGTCGGAACGGCTGATTTGATGATGAATGCAAGCTAGCAACGGAACGGAAGAATGCTGCATTCTCAAAGAACGCGCGCACTCGCGGAGACTTATCACGAACTCCGGCGAGCGGAGAAACGACTTCATAGACGGAAAAAGGAAGCCTGGGAGAACCAACAGGTCTGTGAACTTGAAAAGTACAGGGAGCAACCGCACCAGGTGCGCAAATTTTACCAATAAGTCAGCAGGAGCCTTACACACCTCAATGTTCACCCTACCGAGGCAAAGAGGGAAATCTGATTTCCGACAGAATGGGTATATTAGAGCGATGGGTTGAGTACTTTGATGAACTACTGAATAACCAGAAAATCGGCGAGTTGAAGGTCCCGCCAACTGAAGGCGACGAATAAATACTGCCACCACCATGTATAGAAGAAACAGTCCGTGCAATTCATTGGCTTATCCTCATCCTAAACAAACAAACTGTCTATTTCCGAATGCACGTATGTAAATTGATCGTACCCATGTTTTCAGTTTACTTCGTGCACAAAAGCGTAGATATGTACATATATAGCACGTATATTAAATACCGCTGGTTTAATGTACAAATATATCTATCACGCATATATAGTGTATACTTACATACACACACGTCTGTTTGGAGTAATTGATATTTACATACAAATGACTAAAAAACTAAAACAAAATATTTCCTTGCGACCCCATTCATACGAACTCCCTTGGGTGTGGTATTAACGAATTGATATGTGATGACGTTTCACCCCCTATAACTTTTTTAATAATAGTGTTATCCATTACACTCATGCCAAATTTTGTACCTCTGTGATGAACATAAGGGGGGTTGCCGGGTAAATTTCTAAAATGTGGAAATATGCTATTATTAACTTTATTTGTGCAAATATCGGAACCGGATGTATTTTGAGGCCTAGATTTGGTAGAAATACACTACTCAGATTTTTCGGTTGGATGGGTTCCTGTTACACTTTTTGATAGTCATATTTTGAGCACTCACTCGCCTATGTTTCACCCGATATCAAATATGGAACCAGTTTCGAAAAGTACTAATTAAGCCCGTTCGTTTGATATGCCACATTTTGTAAAAAAATTTTTTACACCCTCCATTCACATGTATGGGGAGCTCCCCTTAAACTTAATGCAAAATGGCGTCACTTGCTGCATGTAAAGGGAACAACAGATTCCTACCAATTTTCATGACAATTGGTCTAGCCGTTTCCGAATAAACCAAGTGTGACAGACAGACATCGACTCGATTCTAATGAGGTTTTGTTTCACACAAAACCTTAAAAAAAGAATTTATAAATCTTTTCAGGTAGATGCAATAATTTTCACAAAAAATAATAGTAGAAATAAAGTAACTGATAAATTTGTATCATTGTACAATCTCAGTGAAGATCATCCATACACACACTAGTAAAAATAGAAAATATTTTACACCAAGTAAATGAGTATAGTAGATCCAAAAGGGCTATCAATTTTGCAGGGTCAATTAATAAATTTTTATTCGGCAATCTAGGTCATGAAGATACAGTCGGAATAAAAATCACAATAAACAAATTAATCGCAAATAATGAAAAACAGCAGATTATTAATGCTGACTTCGAGAAAAGATTTGGTACCTTCTAAAAATCGGAAACCCATTATTCTTTTCTCCTTAACATAATTTATATTGAAGTAAAAAACATAATCAAAGCAGTAAGTTTAGCACGGAACAATAATTTTCTATCAACCATATCAACATCATAAAATTAAAATTCCAGTTGAGAACATTTTGGACTATTTTACAATACATGTTGTGAAATAGGATGATGTAGATAATAATTTCTGCATACCCACCCTGTTGTAACTCAAACTGAAAATTTAACATGCTGCAAGTTTATCGCATGTTTATGGAAAATATAAAAGGAACCCATATGTTGGATCAAGAAATAACAAATATACGTTGCTTAACAATTGTAAGAACTGTGTTAGTAAGAATATTTGTAAACTCGGTCTTCGAGATAATTATACGATTCCAATAATCATGAAACAAAATGCACGCTGTAATGTAATTCAAGAGAATAATAAACCTTTCGATGATTGATGAATAATTATGCGAAGTGGAAATCACAGTGTAAACAATGTAACTTTAGCTGGTGTGTATTCAAAAACAGTTGATGGTGAAATAATCATTGATAACGAGAAATACGTTTGCTGTGAAGAAGTTTCGAAGGGAATATTGCATGAATTTGATGGAAGTTCAGTCCAAATTTTAGAAAGTATAGAGTCAGATAAAGAATATAAATTTTCGAATATACAAAGTTTAATTAAATTAGTCATTTCAATCCCATAATCAGTCTCATAATAGTTACATTTGCAATAATTGTCTTGTGTATGTGTGTGTGTATGGTGGGGGAGAAGCTTTTGAGCACTCAGGCCGTGTTGGCCCATTGTGCTCGTCCCCCCCGTCTAACGGAATATCCCGGATTCGTTAGCGTATCGCAGGATTTCCGTTAGTGGATGTGATGCTACCCGTCGCAATTGGAGAACATCGGCACCAAAGATCTAATGCTTGATGGGTCCATAGGTGGGGCATTCACATAGGAAATGCTCCGTGGATTCCGCTTCCTCATTACAGGAGGGACACGTATCATCTTCGGTAATTCCTATTCTGAACATATGCCCTGCTAGTGAATTATGGTCTGTCAGAATGCCCACAATACACCTGCAAGTCCTCCTGCTTTTCGACAGGATACACTTTGCGGTACACATGTTCGGTTCTGGCAGGAAAAGTTTGGTGTGTCGAGCAGCACTTAGGCTCTGCCACCTGTCATTATGGGAAGCTTGTTCCCAGTTTTTGAAAACAGACTTAGCCAATGCTATTGATACTCCAATTGATGGCTCCGGTCCCGGGATACGGGAGATTGACCCCTCTTTCGCTAAAGCTTCCGAGATTTCATTTCCCTCTACGCTACAGTGACCAGGTACCCAGAGTAGTTCCACCGCATTGAATCTAGAGATACAGTTCAAACGGTTTCTGCATTCCTGAACGATTTTCGAGGTGATCAAAGGACTACTCAATGCCCTCAATGCAGCTTGGCTATCACTGCAGATTGCGATGCGCCTGCCCTTCAACCGCTCGTCAACCACCCAGTTTGCTGCCCTTAGGATCGCATAAAATTCGGCTTGAAAAACTGTTGTATATTGTTCCAAAGAAAAAGCCCACTTCTCGTTTTTATTCGAGAGGTAGACTCCGGCTCCAGAACCCTCTTGTCTTAATTTTAATTATATTTCTTTTAATGTAAGTTTGGAAAAGGTATAACGAGTATCGAAGAAATAAAGAACAAACAGAAGCAAATAAAACATATTTTAAGGCTCTTAAAGCAGAGGATATGAACATTATACCATCATTATAAAGTAAAGACACTTTGTTTTAAGAAAGAGAGGAATTAATGCAGATAAGAAGGATATATAAGATAAGAGTTGTTACTGATGACCTTTGAAATGTTGTGTTACCGATGACCCTTGTAATGTAAGAGCTATTGTATACATAGGGAAAGTGTATAAATAGTCCGACTCGGACAATCATCTTTTAAGGAATTAGCTTGGTAGGTGAAACATTTTGTAAAATATCTACATATAGTTTACTCATTTTCTGAGTATTTTTATTATTGGATCATATGTATATTCCTTCCGGAAAATATTAATTCGCGCAATTTGAATTGAATACCGCTGATGCTATCGTACACATTTGTATATCTGGGCACTACCTACAATTCTATTAGCATATACATATACATATATGTGTGTGCTGACTCGACTAATGGTTGCTGATATAGAAATAATTATAAAAAGATAAAAGTAAGGCATTCACATGCTTCCTGCTGTTCAAAAGAGACCACTTTATATGAGGATGACTTCATACACGTCTTAGAGTGTAATCAATTCATGTGAAATGCCAAACTTTCACCCTCTATAACTTTGTTAATAATGAACTATTATCAAATTCATCATCAATTCCCTTCAAACTTCCCATTTTGTTTTGTTTCACAAAACCTTAATAAAAAATCATAAAAAGCCAGCATCTCTTATCTCTGATCTCATCTTCCTCATTTAACATTTGCCATTGTGATCTCTGAAGAAATCCACTTTATCCAGGAATGTTCAGTGGTTTTGGAAATTTGATACTCTTCGGCGGTGTGTATATGAAATTGGGAATTATCGTTTTCTTCTTCTTTTTTAGTCCTTGTTCGATTCAGAAGCAGGATTAGCTCGTAATTGGTAATTAGTACATTTAGTAAATGATATTCAGCTGGAAGCGTTTTAAAGAAATTTTCCAGCAGTTTACAGGATTGTTTTACGAAGGGGTGAAGGCACGACCATCCTTCCAAATTCGACTAGTCCGGTCAAAACTCAAATCCACGATCCAAACCAGATACCCACAGTCAACAAACGTGATATTGAACTTTAATTTTTGATGAGTCCTAAATTTGAGCTAACTCCTCGGCAAACATTTAAAAGGTTGAACTTCTAATTTTCAGATGGACAAGGGCCATTCTACTTCTTGTACATCAAAATATTCGCAAGCGACGGAAGCTCTGTTCGTAATACAAACAACTCAAAGGGGTATAAGCCCCGAAAGATAGCAGGAATGCCACCTTTCGAACCCCACGTTAGGCGTCAACTCTCTTACGATGAGGGCAGGCGCTGCATCACCTTGGCGCCAACACGGTCATCAAGGCTGTCAGCCAACCAAGCTCTCCTAACAGGTTTGCCATTAGTGGACACCGAATGCGTGACATAATGTATGGAATCGTACGGCACGTGCTGGAGCTAACCCGAATGCTAGCAGCTCGACGAGATGAGGACCGACGGTCTTGGTTCACAAATATCATCTCCCTGTCAGGATACAGAGATCTTAATCACGTGCCTAAAATCAATTGACAAAAAAACCCACCTGGGCTAAACTACTCTAAGAGAAACGTGAAGTTTAGAAGCGGGTTAATACCACCGAAAATTTATTCACCAAAGGAGCTAAACTGTCAAACGGCTAGATAAAGGAAGGGATAAAAACCACAAAAACTTAACACTTTGTCCTATATACATATAGGAATCTGGTATAGTGTATTTGATACTATTGGCTAAGTGGTGCTGATATTTTCAGATTTTTCAAAATGCAGTATATTCAAACGAAGAAGAAAAATTTAACCCCATAACTCTGATAATAGTAGCAGAATTAATATCAAACTGCAATATAATATTTATTTTCTTATGAATTCAATTTACAAGCGAATAAAAAGCAAAAAAAAAAGTGCAAATAAAAATCCTATATGGCTCCCCTCTCTCAAAAAGTGGTTAAGCCGATCGTGTGCCTTACATATCAAGCCAATTAGCACGTAATTCCTTTCAGCAGTCCTTGGAAGATAATGGACATCCCTTCTTTGAAAACATCTACAACGCTAGTTTTTTTTTCAATATAAAATATATTTTAACTTTCCCAAATGGAAAATTGACGATATTTGCGTTAATCTACATAATATCGTTTGAAAGAAGTGTTTAATTCGACTGACTAATACTTGACATTAATGGTAGAATCTGTTCGCCATTTAGCTCGCTTAAAGGCCTTAAACTGGACTAAATAGTTTTCCCACGCGGCTTGTTTGGCAATAAAATATACATTAAATTTTACTGCCCTCCATAGAGTTACTGACGATTTTAGTTACGGCTTCGTTAAAGGTATTTCTAAGACCTTGCAAAGTATTTTCTTCAGGATCTGTAAACTCATTCAGATGGAAAACCATTTTCACCCCTTTGACATTATTTCGCTTTTTTCTTTTAATCCTGAACCGACTTGATAATTTTGATTAGAAAACCTTAGTCAGAGTCGTTATTACTAACAACAGTAGGCGAGGAAGTGGAAGCTGCCGGTTCATTTATAATATCGCTTACAATTGAATAAGCTGACAATTTTAAAACTGCGCCATGCTATTTGCATAGCATGCTGATCCCAAGCCCAGATAAAGGAGGGGGGTTTGGGGAAACGACATTGTTTTTTCTTTCCTCAGTAAAACAAAAATAAAATGCTGAAAACAGGGAAAGATATAAACAAAGTATAGTTGAAGTTATTCCACTATAACAAATCTTACCTAATCTCTCCTGATGAAAGGTACCGCGACAGGCCGACCAAGAAAATGCATCCAATATCGTTAAAAACAAAATGTTCGCCTTGAGCCCTAAGCATCGATGAAATGCTAGCTGGGTCACCTCAGGTAAGGCAGCAGGACGGGCCCCCGTCCTGTCGAGAAATTAACAAGGGCTCTTCACGGATGGACGGCGTCAGGATGTATGTAAGTTAGTTCGAGCAAAACAAATACTGCACGAAAAATATTGGCACTCTCACTGGGTGAACCGAGGAACCCGCAAGAGTCCTTCGGAAAAGGCGCAGTGATATCTGCGCTCTGCAAGAAACTCGATGGTCTGGTGCCCAATGCTCCGAAATACAACGCGAGTGCGGTAAAAATGGTTATAAACTTCTTTATTTTTGTAGCCCCCACACTAAATATGGTCTTGGTATTGCCATCTACCCTTAAGTCGAACGATTTGATTACCGACTGATGAAGCTCACCGTTATGTCAGCAGATCGCAGTAATCAGTTTCAGTTTCAGACAGGTCGACTTGATACCGAGAAAGATGCCTTCTGGCAACTTCTCGATGCAAAGACCTGTACCGGGTTTGTTGATGATTATGTTATCATTGCAGGAGACCTTAATTGTCATGTGTATGAAAATGCAGACGGGAATATGTGCCATGGGAGAAAGTTTTTGGAGCACGCAATGAGGGTCGCGAGCGTGTGGTCGATTTTGCGGATCATGTACATGTCAGTACATGGTTTATCAAACGATTGTCTCATCTACCTACATTTCATAGTGGGAATAATAAAAATAATCATTGGCGCAACAATCCAATTGGGTGCCTTGAAGTCTCGCGACTTTCCGTATGACAGCTTCGTGCTCTAACCACTCAGCTATCCGGACAGTAGGAATAATAAAACACAAATCGACTGTATTCTTATAAGATACCATTTCCTATGGGACCATCGCACCTCAACAACGGCCCTTGTTTGCCGCCTTGCGAATCAAGCTATCGATTAAACAGCGTCAGGAACGCACTGGCCCGCCTCACATTAAATGGTGGCGATTAAGTGAGAAGAAAGAAAAATTGATCTCACTTACTCGATTATCAACCATTACGAATGTGGAAGAATCGTTCCATTTAGATTAATGTTTTTACGTTTCGCTGGCCTGTACGCTTTCACCACGGGTTAAATTAGTTAAAAGCTTTGCAGTTTTTTTTTCAAAATCTTTAATCATTTTTCTATAATAGGATGCAATACCGAGGCAGAATTTTAAGTCTTTCAAATTAGATGGAGATTTCATCTTCCTAATGAGTTGGGGAGTATTCCATTTTCCTATATAATGTATCCTAAAAACTGGACCTGGTTTTTGAGAAAAGCGGATTTATCTAAATTTACCTTTAATGTCAGCGGAACATTACCAATCTACGAGGTGGATCAAAAATTTCTCATCATCAAATCCAAGTTTGTTAAAACTAAATTTGGACAACGTATGATGGTTCATTTTAGTAATAGCAACTTTGTTTTTTACTCCTCACATCTCCGAAAGGATTCGTAACTAGAAGCAGATCGATGAGTTTAACGCCATAGAAGAACACTATTTCGTTTTCGAAGGAGCGGATGTTCAGAGCACAATATTTTAAAATAAAATATGTTCAAAATAATAATTATTCATCTTATACACTGTAATTAAACGTAATATTCGAAATCTCGCATCATATTGTGAAATAGTTTCATAAGATTATTATTCAGCGTTTTAGGTGCCATCATAGGCTTATTTGTAATGAATTTCATAATTTGTATATGAAAATTTTATATTATTATTATAAGGCAAGTCATTGTCCGAGATTAACCAGTCTAACCACATCTATCGATGTATATATGTGTGTATAAATAAGTGTACACATATTGTAAATAATATTAACCAGTATAACCACATCTACCGGCGAAGGTATATAAATAGGTGTGCACATATTGTAAATTCTAAAGAATATTGAATGACATAAAATTATGTATGTATAAATAAGTAAAAAAAATATGTGATCTTTATCAAGGAACTTTTTCATTTAAACTCAATACCATTACCTAGATCAACAATGATAACTGGAAAATCTGCGCCGGTCAAGCCAACCGCCTCAAACTTGCAACTAAGCCTACCACCTAAATCCCGCACCATAGCCTGTCTCCGCAACCCCATAAACACACCAAAATAGTGTAATAATCCCCAAAAAGTACTCCGGAAAGATCGATGAAGATACCAAAATCAACTTGACACACCCAAGAAACACGAAAAAGATCCTAATTTCAAAAACAACCGAAAAATACACATTCCAGAAACGCTCCAAACTACAGCTTGATATCATCCAAGCCACACACCGCATTTCCAAAAAACATACTAAAATAGATTAACAACCCCAGGATACACACCAAAAAGTATTTATCCCTGAAAACACCACAGAAGGTCGAATATATCCAAAGTACAAACCGTTTACCCTGAACAATTCCCCTCCAAAAGCCCTTTCCCAACTAAAAGACACCACGAAAGCTCACAGTGTGAAAGCGATGGAGCAAGCGATATAGCAAGAAAGCTTAAAAATCCTATAACTCTTTCTTGCTCTAACACAACAACCTGCTAACGTTGACATTGAAGGACGAAATTTGAAATCAAGGTGGTTTTCCTATTTGACGGTTTCAATAAATCGTTTTATTTTACATTTATTTTGAAAGTAGAATATGCGAAAATTTCAGAATGCAATTCAAAATATTTACAAAGTAACAGGAAATAGAAGTGTACGAGCCACGTTGACATGCATACAAAACGAAGAAAACTTTATACGCATTTTGCTCAAAACCATATTTTTGCAATTGGTGGGAAGTACAGCTAAAATTCTGTTCAACCGATCGGGCTGAAATTTTTACACAATATTCTACACATCCGTAGTTTTGGTGCGAATCAAGATTAACAATCTTTTATTTTTAATCTGAATTTTCAATGGGAAATTGACCCGATTTTTAAAGATTTTGTTTTACAATTTTGTCATTTTAATATCTTGTAAGGCAAAATTATAATCGTTCCTTGGATGGAAGTATGCAGAATAAACAAACGTTTCAAACGTTTAAAATTACTACAAAAGAAGATGTACTTCCCACAAATAACCCATCTTTTCTACTGGAGCCCACTTTGATCGTAAAAAACACCTCTTTGTTCTTGTTATGGACATCGTCACACAGGACATCCAACGTCCAGCGCCCTACACACTGCTTTATGCAGATGATATTTTCCTAGCATCTAATAGCCAAAATGATCTCGAGCAAATTGCCTAAAAATGGAATGATCGCCTCATGCAACACGGTCTCAGATTGAATCTAAACAAAACTGAATTTTTGACGACCGATCCCCATGAAACAGGCACAATCACTGTCAGCGGCAGCGATTTACACAGACCAGAGCGACCAGGCTTGATACGTTGAATGGGGATTTAAAAGCCTCGAGATTGCATCCAGATCAGGCATCCGATAGAGCCAAATGGCGAAACCGATCACGACGAGCCGACCCCGCTTGTGAACGAGACAAAGGGTGAAGAAAAAGAATAAAAAGTCCTACGGATCGGATGGAATTTCGAATTATGTACTAAAAAAATCCATTCTCGTTTATCAGTTCGTTCCTTTCAATACTTTTTAATAACTGTCTAAATAACGGCCACTTCTCTCTGATGTAGAAAAACGCACACTTAGTGTCTATACCAAAACCTGTCTGTTCGGGAGACCTCAAAAATACCATACCAATTTCACTCCTTTCAAATATCGGAAAAGTGTTTGAAAGCCTAATCCTCCACTACCTAAACATAAACTATAAACCCATAATTCCCCTCCGACAGTTTGGCTTTGAATATCACAGGTCTAACACATCGTTCAATAAGTCCCGGGACTAGCGTAGAAATGGCGCTAATAATGCCATTTATATACCAAGGTTCAGAAGTACCAACCTTCAGATAAGATGTGTCAAAATTTGATGTAATTCGAAAAATAACCAAGAAAGTTATAGTGGTTAAACTGACGCTACCTTTGCAATCGTGAAAAAATGGACCAAAACGAGTTTCGTGTGTTGATAAAACATTGTTTTCTAATGGGGAAAAAACACTATTCAAGCTCAGCAATGGCTTGAAAAACGTTATCCGGACTCTACTCTGTCGAAAACAACCATTTGTCGGTGGTTTTCGACGTGAAACGCGGTCGTGCTGATACAAATGATGCGGAACGTTCGGGTCGGCCAAATGAGGGAGTAACTCCCGAAAACACCAAGCAAGTATTGAAAATCGTGATGGGTGACCGCAAAATCAAAATGCGCGAGATAGCTAAGATGGTGAACATATCAACTGGTAGTGCATTTACTATTTTGCACCAAAAATTGGCTATGAAAAAGGTTTTATCCAAATGGCTGCCGCGTTTGCTCACAATGGAACAAAAGCAACAACGTATCAATGATTCGGAGAGCTGTTTGGCACTGTTTACTCGCAATAAACAGGATTGAAACAGGATTGCGTCGATATGTGACAGTGGACGAAACATGGATTCACCACTTCACTCCGGAGTCAAGTCGGCAGTCAGCTGAATGGCGTACGACCGGTAAAAGCCGCCCGAGGCGTCCAAAAATACAACAGTAACAGTAACAACGGTAAAGTGATGGCGTCCGTATTCTGGGATGCGAATGGTATAATTTTCATTGACTACCTCGAAAAAGGAAAAACCATCAATAGCGACTACTGCATGGTGTTATTGGATCGTTTGAAGGCCGAAATAGCGAAAAAACGACCACACATGAAGAAGAAGAAAGTAATCTTTCATCAAGACATCGCACCGTGCCACAAGTCAATCAAAACGATGATCAAATTCAACGAATTAGGCTTCCAACTGCTTCCTCATCCTCCGTACTCGCCGGATCTGGCCCCCAGCGACTGCTGGCTCTTTGCGGATCTCAAAAAGATGCTGCAGGGAAAAAGATTTGGCTCGAATGAGGAGGGACAAATCGTTCTACAAACATGGCATTGAAAAGTTAGAGAAGCGTTGGAATGATTGTATAACCCTTGAAGGAGATTATGTAGATGAATAATAAAGAATTTTGCCGATAAAATGTTGTTTTCATAGTTAGTCCCGGGACTTATTGAACGATGTGTTATTGAACAGGATATCCTTTTAGTTCAGGGCCACGTATTAAATCAGCTCAATGCAGGCAACTGTACCATTGCTTGCTCCCTAAACCTCGAAAAGGCCTTTAATTCGGTCTGGACCGAAGGTTTTCTGTACAAGCTAATCAAAACCAGTTGACCTCTACCCATCTTCCGGATACTTAACGAATTTCCAAATTCGAAATAAGAATATGCGAGGGAGCGCTCTGCGGACTATCAGGTACGAGCTGGAGTCCCCAGGGTTCCATACTAGGACCAAAATTATTTAATATATATCTACACAACATATCCCTTTCTGCCCATAGGAGCAACTATCTCTCGCTGCCGACCTACTATGCGCCTCATTCAAATAGTTTCTTTATGTCGACTCCCTCTGGGCGGATCCTACCCGCAGACGACACCATTCTCTTCTCTAATAGCCAGAGATCCTCTTTGTTAGTCCCGGAACTTGAAATAATCCTCAACAAGGTGGTGCATTTCTTGGACAAATGGACAATATCAGTCAACCCACACAAACCAGAAGTGGGAAATGCAATCACACTTAGATTTTTAGTGCTGTAAAGGTTCCGACATGCTTTTTATTCTTTTTTGGTATCAGTAAACTACTAGCAAGCATTTGATATGTTTTTCGTGAACATATGGCACAGCAGAACTATGTATATATTAATATTGATATATTGATTGCATTTCATAGGTTTTTCTAAATTAGAAGCTTTTTACAGAACTATTATTATTCTGTTAAGGGAAAGTCGCACCGCGTCCTTAAAGAACTATTGTGCCCCTTTTATTGGTTATAGTTTACCTATTGATCATAGTATCTCAAGCAGGCCTGTAACCGTTAGGAACTTTAGTATGTTCCCTATTTCCAGATCTTTCAGCTTTGCATCTGGTGTTAAGTGTTCTCCCAGATGCCTCGACCTACTTTGCATAAGTGAGGGACCCTGTCCCAGGACGTGTATAAAGGTTTCGTCATCCTCCTCACAAAAGCTGCCGGCAGTGTCCGTAGATATCCCTAGCTTCCCTAGGTGATAGTTCAGCCGACAATGACCAGTGAGAATTCGCACTATGATTCGGAGGTTCTTTTTGGTGAAGTTTAAGCAATCCTTTGTGCGGATGGGTTCCTATCCCCCAATAAGTACCCTGGACTGCTCCATCCCTGGTAGGCCCGCCCAGTATAGTTCTCTCAACCGTTCTTCTTCATTTCTTAGATTCGTAGCCATGAAACCGTTTCCGATTCCACAGAAGGGTTCTGGCCCGTGCAAAGGCGTCCCTGCTCCCTTCTTGGCTAGTTCGTCCGCTGCCTCGTTGCCTTTCAACCCAGCATGGCCTGGAACCCAAAGTATCTAGACCTTGCTGGACGAGCCGAGTGTATGTAATCTTTCAATCCTCTGAGTGGGGTGAAGTCGGACCCAGAGCGGATCGGTGAGTAGAAGTCGAAGGCAATGCATGGTAAACACGCGAATTGTATTTAGCAACCATTTGTCGAATAGATGACTGTCTGCTGGGAAGCTCTTGGCCGAGGCGGAGGGTTTTATCTGTGCCATTCAGGAAGGCATGATCTCCATCCGAGCTTATAAAAAGCACATAATGAAAGAGCGGGTGGGAAACGACCAGTACAGAATATGTGACTAGACATTAAAAACGTTGGACCATCTCATTTCTAGCTGCATTGTAATAGCACCGGTGCAATACGCCAACAGGCATAATTCTGTATGTAAGGTGATTCAACAAAATCTTGTATACAAGCATAGACTGATCATGGGAACAGGTCCGGTTTACCGATATAAGCCGCAGGCAGTACTTGATACTTCTGCTTACAGCATGTATTGAGACCGGTAAGTTCTAACTGATTGTCATATACCAAACAACAAGCCTAAAGTGCGTTATTTGAAAAGACGGGTCGTTCCGCGTATATTATTTATGTTGCTGTCTTCCAAAATAGCAATGTTTAACGGAAATGCATGGAGAAAAAGGTGAACTATGTGCCATTGGTTCGGGAGATCGTTTCGAGCAGGTGGTTGTAATTCCCATAGTATTGTTAGCTACAAGTATGGTACCTAAACCTCGTAAGGCTTCCCTTGATGTCCTGGGACTCTCACACAGTCTGTTTCGACCCATCCAGAGGTACACTATTCTGCATACGCGCACGATGTTGTGGGGAGTTCTCGAGGGGTTCTCCCATTAACTTACAACCGGCCACCACCGCCAGAGCCGCTGCATCTTTAAGTAGGTGGGATCGTCCGAGCCTAATCGCTTGACACTTAGTGCTAGTATTAGGTAAAATATTGCATCTGTCAAAATTGTGACAACTCGGAAAAAATGTTATTATAAGAAAAAATTGAAAAAATAAATCATACTAATGTTAATACATATGAAATAATTATTATTTAAAATATGAAATAACATTATATAGTAAGTAAAAATAAATACTTACCCTATTACAACTATGAAAAAATCTAATATATTCCAACCATTACGTAAATATGCACCGGAATGCAATACAAATCCATATGCAATAATTTTCATAGAGCATTCAGCTATAAAAATCACTAGAAAAACGTATTCAATTTTCTCTAAATATGCATTTGTCGTATTTGAATCACTAAATGGATACGGTGTATAGACGGCTAAGGCAACACAATTGGCAAATATTGTTAATAGAATTAAATATTCGAATGGTCTTTTGATAGATTTGACAGTTAAGGAAATCTCCGTTCAGTAAAAAACCGTTAAAATAAATACAGTAGAATCCCGATAGGAGATCGGGAAAGTTAATTAAATTATAAGTAACCGAAAATACCAATAATCGTGTGCAGCAGCTGTTTTCAATTGTCCACCGATTGTTGTACCATTTGTAGTGCCTGGAATATTAGGTGTTGCACCACCCATTATGCTACTAGCACCATCTATTTAGAAACAATACAAAAGAGGAAGTTAGTCTGTTGATTACAAACTTTCAAAATGGGACCATCCATAGTCGGAATGGTCCAAATTTTATGTGGACAAGTTGAATAGTGTTGAGGAGGAATTCGACGTAGAATGAAGGCAGAGGTTGGGGAGTCGATGCAAGGACCAACCAGTCCTAAAAAAGAATTCGTACGTATATCAAGAAAGAGAGGCGGATTGAAATGGTGGATTTTGATGGTTGGGGCAGGCAGGCATGACATTGTTAGGGTGACTCGAAACAGCAATGGTAATGCCAGGGTGGCGAACAGGGTGCAAAGGATTTATCGGAACAATGCCATTCCTTGTGGGGTACCCATAGTTGCGTATACAATAAAGCAGAAACTTTCCATAGTGTCCAAAATGCAACGTTCACGAGGAACTACAGTTTAGAGTTTCCCTGGTTGGACCTAAGTGCCCTGATCGCTGCTTGGCTATCGGTGAGAATCGCTATGTTCTGCCCCCTATAGTTCCTTTGCAGATTAAAGGAGGCACATTTATCTATGGCGTATATTTCCGCCTGGACCAGTGACACCGGCACCCGCTCCCTCTGCTGTTTTTTTTTTTTTTTTTTTGGGTAGGGTAGGTGAATGCATTTACGCACACAGTGTTGGACTCCCGATTCGGTACATCGTCGGACTACCAACTAAACACCTCCCCATCGTCAGAGAGCTAGCCTGGAACCGTTTGTCACATTACTTCGGGCCAGCCCCCGATCTCTCCCGCCTTGCGGAGCCTTCAAATCAGGGAATTCCTTTCACCAACGGGAGGGGAGAGGAGGAAGGGAACTGTCAGTTCAAGGAACTCCCTGCCATCCGGCTCCTCCACCGGTCGAGTTCTATCTTCTTAGCAACGAGAAGGGCCCGAACGTAATGGGCAACACGGTTCCAGCTGTCAGCAGTCCTCAGCATCTCTTCCACAATGTTGTCTGGAGAGAGATCCCCTGTGTTTAAATAGAGCTGCTGACGAACCCCATCCCACCTTCCACAAGAAAAAAAAGTGTGGTGGGCATCGTCCACAACTCCATTGCAAAACACACAGTCCGGAGAATGCGCCTTTCCAATCTTGTGCAGGTAAGACTGAAAACTTCCATGCCCACTTAAAAATTGGGTAAGGAAATAGTCAGTCTCACCATGCTTCCGATTCAGCCACGCACCTAGGTTGCCGATGAGCCGCGCAGTCCATCTGCCTCTAGTTTCATTTTGCCAAGAGAGCTGCCACTCGTCTAGAGTGTGTTGCCGTTCTTCGCGAGCAACCACCTCCCTTGGCTCATCTCCCTTGCGCTTGTATATGGCCTGACGCTCCCTAGCAAGAAGGGCAACGGGGATAACTCCCGCGATCACCATCACGGCCGGTTCAGAGACTGTGCGGTACGCAGACGCCACTCGTAAAGCTCCCCGTCTCTGTACTTGCGCGAGGCGTCTACGATATACCTCCTTGTTAAGAGCGCCAGCCCATACCTCTGCGCCGTAGAGCAGAGCAGACTGCGTTGAGCTCATCAGGAGACGTCGCCTACTAGACGTAGGACCCCCAATGTTTGCCATTAGCCTACTTAACGCCGAAACTCCAACCGCAGCCTTGTTCGCTGCTGCTTGGATTTGCTCAGAAAAGCTCATCTTTGAGTCAAGAGTCAACCCGAGGTACTTTACCGCTGATTTTGACTCGATTATCGACTCGCCGAACGATATGGGACACAGGGTCGGAATTCTCTTCTTAGTCAGGATGACTACTTCGGTTTTTTCCAGTGCAAGGTTGAAACCATGAGTAGTCATCCATCCGCTTACCCGTCGCATCAATATGCCGAGTCTGCTTTGCGCCTGTTCGACAGTGCGTCCAGCAACAAGCGCTGTGACATCATCTGCGTAGCCGACCAGGCGCGATTCTTCTGGCATGTCGAGTTTAAGCAGACTGTCATAGGTAGCGTTCCAGAGGTCCGGCCCTAGGATGGATCCCTGTGCTACCCCCGACGTGACCTCCATCCACCTTTGACCCTCTAGTGTTTCATAGAGCAGGGAGCGATTCCTCAGATAGTCCCTCAAAATCCGTAAGAGATAGTTCGGCACGTTGAAGGTATTGTCTAGTGTGCCTAGAATGTCTTTCCATCTTACGGAATTGAAGGCGTTTCTGACGTCAAGCGTTACGAGGAGCACCACCCGTCGAGTTCGGCGGCTATGTGCCTCTGCTCGTTGAACGGCGTCCACGACCTGCATGACAGCATCAATTGTCGATCTCCCTGCCCTAAAACCAAACTGCCGGGGAGATAAATCTCCGGCAGCGCGTATCGCTTCAGCGAGTCTACTTCTGATGAGCTTTTCGAGCACTTTCCCAGCAGTATCAAGCATACATAGCGGGCGGTATGAAGACGGCAGTTCGGGATCGCCTTTCCCTTTAGGGATCAGCGCAAGCCTCGCAACTTTCCAACGAGCAGGGAAAATGCCCTCTTTCAGGCAAGCGTTGAATGCACCGAGCAGTAGGCCTGGCCGGTGTTGGAATACCAGTTTGTACACCTCTGCTGGAATACCATCGGGTCCTGGCGCCTTCTTGTTTTTCATAGAGAGGACTGCCTGTTCCAACTCTTTTACAGAGAAAAGTGGACAGTCCTCTGCGCTCTCCGCGCCGACGTCACCATCCCATACGGGGTGTGCAGGGAAGAGTGCCCTCACAATGCGGTCCATCTGCTCGGCCTTAAGTGAACAGGGTTTCCGCAGAGCCCCAATTTTTCGGGTTACAAGTTTGTAACCGAGTCCCCACGGATCCCCGTTCACCTCGTCGATCAGATCTTGCCAGCAGCGAGCTTTGCTCTTGTTTATTGCGCTGCGGAGTCTCCTTTTGGCTGATTTGTACTCCATCATTATGGTACATGCCTCTTCCCGGTCGCCTAGACGTTGTGTTAAGCGGCGGAGCCTGTGACATTCCTTCCGGAGCTCTGCGATTTCCACTGTCCACCAATACATGGAAGGTTTGCCGCACCTCGATGTCTTCCTGGGCATGGAGGCTCAGGTTCATAACTGAATTTACGACAGTGTCAGCAGCGGCGCCACCGCCCCCAGGAGTACCCTTCAGCGTGGCCCCACCCGTTCCCAGAGTTTCGACAAACTTCCCGGTGTTCACCTTCGCGACGTTCCATACACAGAAAGATCGCTGGGGTGGCGCACACCGAGAGTTTGTGTCCACCACTTCGAAAGCAATGTATTGGTGGTCACTGGCCGAAAACTCTTCCAGAACTCGCCACCCGTCCACCAGCGACACCAGTGATTCCGATGCGAAGGTTACGTCTGGAATGCTTCCTTCGCAGCCCGGGCGCCGGAAGGTTGGGGTGGATCCGGTGTTTAGAACTACCAGTCCTGTTCTCGCCGCCATTTCCAAAATTCGTTTCCCTCTGGAATCTGTGTGAGGCATGCCCCATTCAAGTGCCCTAGCATTGAAGTCACCTCCGACCAGGATCCGCCCATCCGTGCTTAAGATAGCGTCCTCCAATGCCTCAAGCCTCCGACGAAAGTCCGGCATCGTCTCATTCGGCGTAAGATAGACACTAAAAAACGTTATCCCTGAACACCGAATCCAAACAAAGCCGTCCCCTCGGCCTTGGGCAAGAACCCCCAGGAGGGTGCCGTCCCGAACCCAGATGGCAGCGGTACCTGATATGTCTGGGTGCCATGAAACTGGGCCCTTGTTTCGGTACTGCTCACTGATGAGTACTAAATCAGCTTTGGTCTCCGCAGCGAACTGCGCTAGCAACTCGTGAGCGGTTGCACTCCGGTGCATATTGATTTGTAGGATGCGAATCATGTTGACCGTATCCTAGCTCTTTCCAGTTCTGCTCTGAAAACTGGACACCGCCCCGATCCCGCAGTGTGCGCAATGCTCTCATCAGTCGCGCCACGGTCCTTGCATAGAACGCAGCTTTCCTTTTCATTGCAGCTGTTCGCTTTATGGCCTGCCTGACCGCATTTACGGCATGTTGCCCTTCTGTCAGGTCCCCGACAGTTTGCAGATGTGTGCCCATAATCCAAACATCTGTAACATTTGGTTGGGGCGGCCCGAATTCGTATCCTACACACTACCCAACCAATTCTTATTTTCCCGCTGTTTAGAAGCTTCCTCGCGTAGTGCTCGGCAACTTCCACCACAGCGAGTTTTTGGCCTCGTGAGTTTGCGGAGGTGATACCAATCCGGACATTGGTTACCTCCGGGCATTCGCGTTTGATGGCCTCTTCTACCTCGTTCTTTTCCGTGAGACAGTCAAGGTCTCGTATTTCTAAAGCACACGTGGGTTCCAGGCTAGAAACCAAAGCTTTTTCTCCTAGAAGCCCCTTGACTGCTTCACAGAACGTGACTTTATTTATAGTCTTCGGGCCTAGTTCGACTAAGACTCCACCACCCTTCGTTTTACGTATGGAAGACACCTCCGCTCCGTTGTCTTCGGGTTTGATTTTGTAACGGATTTCGCTGAGGACTTCCGCAAAAGTCTTGCCTTCCGTCGGCTTAATAAGCAAAGCTGGCGGTCTAGTCCTCCTTCGTCTCCCCACCTTTTCTTTTGACACTCCATCCTTCGTGTCCGCTTTAGTTTTAGGCAGAGGTTTTTCTGATGGCGCGACGTGTTGTTGTCTTTTGATCCTCTTCGCCTTCTTCTTTCCAGCCCTGGAGAGTACCTGAGTGAAGTCTCCTTCAGATGTCCCTTCCTCCTTTCGTTTTTTACCAAGTTCACTCTGCAATGGGCTGTCAGCGATCCGTTTGGTACTCGTGGTGTTCTCCTCGGGAAGCGCGGTTGTTTCTGCTTCCTGCGGATTTTGTCTTACTTTCCATGTTCGCCTATAATATGAAATCCTGTCCAGGAGCTCTTCCAGTTCCATTAGCCCGTTTTTCACTCCCTTACCGACGTTTTTCTGAAGGAACGTCGAAGATCGCATGTGCTTCACAATTGCTGTGCATTTTTTAATAAGTCTTTCCTCTTCCGCTTGTGCCAGAGTAATCGACAGTCCTCCCACTCGGCTTATATTCGAAACCATTTTATTAGTTTCGGCAGTTTCCACTGTGCCTCTTTCCCCAATTACAGCACTGTGCTGTATGGTCTGGGTTCCTCCTATCTGTGTTGCAGGTGCTGCATCACTTTCCGAGCCTTTCGCTCCCTCTGCTGTGAGAGATCCGTCAGTGTACCAAGTAATCAGTTGCTGGTTTAAGCCGCATGTCGCAGCCACGCTCTCCCAGTTTGCCTTGTTACTCCAACGTTTTTCAAACTTCCTTATCCCTTGGTATCAGTAATTCGGGATACTGCCTAGAAAGAATATCAATTTTCCTTCGATTTAGGCAGCTCCCCGCCTCACTCATACTACCTCCATTCTGAATATTGCCTTCCTTGCCTGCATCTGTATGTGCAAACGGAGAAGGTTTAACCCCAGAAGGACCTCCAGGGATTCCGTTGCGCATGTCCTCATTGCCCCACTGATACACCATACCAAAGCGTCAGTCCCTTGGCGATTTTACTGAAGAAGGAAACAAGTGGCTCCCGAAATATCGGTATATGGACAAATAAAGTACTAATGATAATTTTTACTAATTTAATCACAAGAAACACCGCAAGAACACAATTAGAAATATTATAAATGTCCAAGCGGTACTGAATTACTTTTAGCATCATTTTTCTCACATACTTCCAATTTTAACTCGGCAGCTGCGATACGTAAATATTAATCTACAACTTGGAATGCAATTACTTGGTTTAAAATTCGCCCCAAATATGCAAGGCCATTTCCTGTACTATTAATATTAAGGATTCTGCTCGATTGGTACAGATGATCTGCTTGGCGTGTGTGGAGCTAAGATTTAAAACACTAGAAAAACGTCCCTTACTCGCCAGGAACGTGATGCTTAATTTCAATTGAAACTCTCACAGATGCGCAACGATCGTGACGCAACCATCCGAGCGCTGTCACCAATTGTTTTCAATCTCGTGGAGGAAAGCATTCAGTGGTGGCCTGAGCTATAGCGTGAGCGCTGGGTATTGATTTTGTGCCGTCCTGAAAACGCGATTCGCAAGGAATAATACTCGTACGCCAGAGGTGAAGACCCTGTGTCGCTTCGCGAATTTTGCTAGTAACAACGTCGCATATCTAGCCTGCAAAGGCATCGTTCTGTACGTAATTGGCTTGTGAATTTGGCGCTACCCGTAAATTGATTTAACAAATGGTTTTGGGGCCCCTTCTCCTTCGACGTTTGCATTTAATTGCCAGCTGGGCTACGACCGCCGGCGGGAGCGTAGGCTTGACAAATGCTGCGTTCAGGGCTTATGCCGGGACTTGGAGTATCGCTAGCAATGAAAGCACCGCTTGTCGGTCGGGCGTGAAGCGGAAATTATCGATTACCGATTACGACGCAATCTACAAATCAACGAAACAGAAGTTCTTGTGTAAGTAATCAGCTAATGGGTACCGTTTGATCTGGCTGCCATTGTTGGTGTCTTTGTTCCATATTTAAGTGATGCTAAGTCATTGTCAGGGTTAAAAATATCCACTAGCGATTTGCTTTAATTCGACTGACGCAAAACATCACTCATTTAACTGCAATTAGGCGACCCGCATGTGGGAATGCATTGTGATGCTGCGTTAAGGTGCGTGCGTAGTGCGCACGAGACAAAAGTGGGAAACACAATTAGGATGCGTGCGATGTGGATTTCAGGTCGGCAAAGTTCGCTCCACGTCGGAAAAATTCATTGGATCGTAGATTACGCCAGTTGCAATTTGGCGGCGCATTTCGTTTTCGGCTGTTACTTTCGAATATAATTAATTTGAATGAATAAATTTTGAGAACTACGGAAGGGATTATTTGCGTTGCAAGTGCTAATTATTAATGTTGCTTGCATAAAAATTGAAATCGAGCCGGAGGTATCTGAAATCTTGCCATCGTGGAGCGAACTTTGCCGACCTGAAATCTGCATTGTACATTGGAACCGCGTGCGAATCGGAGCTTGTCTCGTCCGCATAACACACGCATCTTAATTGTGTTCCCCTTGACGTTTTCCGCCTTTTGCCGGTACAGCGAGCAGCAAAAGTGGAGTACAGTGACCAAAATTGAAATCCGGACACCGTGTTCAGAAAGGGTGTAAAAGAAGATGTATGCCTTTTTTTTGTTTTATGAGAGCGTAACCTACAGTCTGTTGAATACAACGCACAGAAAATCGATGAAAAATAATAAAATAAAACCTTTACCGAGGGCGAATTACAAAAGAAACTCCATATTCGTAGGCAAAATCGAAGTTCGGATAGAGGTAAAAAATCGTAATTATGATATTAAAAACTCAAAAAGTGGCTAGTGTTTGGCTAATTTAGTGGCACTTAATCGGGAATTTTCCCCCAGTTCTTGTATAAAGCGCCGGCCGTAGGATGTTATTTTCTCCTTTATATCTTTGTGGTCATCATTTTTAATCTTATCATTTTTACATTTCATAATTATGTCTTCTAGGATCGTTAACTAATTGCCACCCCGATGGCATTTTTTCTTGAAAGAGTACCTTTTAACTTTTATTTACTTCACTTCACGTACAGAATCAACACAAAAGGGGCAGTTTGTGAGAGTACATGCAAAACAGGCTAATTGGAATGGTTGGTGCATTATAACTTATCATCTGAGTAAAGTTCTATTCATACGATCCAGCAGCTAGCGTGTCCATCATAGACGCAAAAGAATTCTTCCATACATTTGCTGTGGGAGTATTCTTAAGATCCACCACGAACGTGTTCAGCACTGCACAGACGGAAGTATTCATACAACCCAGTAGCTAGCGTATCCATCTTTGCTCAGAATACTCACAAAAGAATTGTTTTCATACATTTACTATGGGAGTATTCATATGCACAATTCAGCAGCAGGCGTTCTGGATTTGCACAACACAGTACAGGTCAGAACTCGTGCGAAGAATATTTTTCCCCCGTGCTGGAAGGTGTCCCAGCAGCCGAACTTAAAATCTATTTCGTTGGAAGCGAGGAAGCATAGCCGTGCGTATCAATTGTTTTTTGTTTTTGGAATTGTTTCGTCGGAAGCCAATCTATGTCAAAATGTACCACTCAAGCATCGAAGCATAATTTTCGCAAATATAAAGTGGTTCTATGCAATGCGAAATTCTATTTGATCTTAGCTGTGAATTTATCATTAGCTTGGATAAGGAAACCAATAATTACAATGTTATTTAGCAGGAATGGTAGTTGCATTTGTCGATAATAATTTTACATGCAATACATTAATTTTGCATTAGTTTGTATTGATGAACTCATTGATTCAAACACGAAATAGTTACAAAAAAATCTCACTGGAATGCAAAGCTCGGCATATATGCCCAATAACTTTCTTCCGCTATAAAATTCGAGGCGGGAGACGAGTGTTCTTGGCTTCTACGATGTCATGTCCGACACACTCCGTGTTGAATCCCGAACGCCTGCTACTGAATCATATGAATTTTCTCATAATTAACGTATGGAACAATTTTTTTGTCTCTGAGACGTGCAGTGCTGGACACGCTAGCTGGAGGATCGTATGAATACTTCCGTCTGTGATGGACTCGCTAGCTGCTGGATCATATGAATCAAGATTAAAACCGCAGATTGCACTGTCCTGCACATATATGCGTTCTCGAATTTTCTGCTGTGTCCGGGTTTCAATATTGCTTTCTTAACAGCCATGTATGTCTTTCGGCTGTATTCAATTTCGCTCACTGTACATAATTGCTTCAAATAGGTCGGGGAAGAGTGTTAATTACGCTCGCGTGTTAACATTTTATGTCCAAAGCACAGTGTTACGGTGAGAGTCCAGCGTGGCTTCGCCTTGACACCAACCAAGGCTGTCAACCAACCAAACTCCCCTAACAGGTTTGCCAGCCGTGAACACCGAATACACGAGACAATATATGGAACCGGACGACACGTGCTGGAGTTAACCCGAATGCTAGCAGTTCGTGAGATGAGGGCCGGAGATTTTGTTACGTGCCTTGACTCAAGAGTCAATAAAACTAAACCCACTCGGGGTAAACTACTCTAATAGAGACGTAAAATCTCGAGGCGGATTGATACCACTGAAGATTTCAATCCTAAAGGAGCCAAACTGCTAATCGGCCAACTAACGGAGTGGACTAAATCATAAAAAACTAACGCGCGCGGAATGGACGGGGGAGGATCAACTTTGAGCCGACACTGACATCTACGCGACGAATAGCCCCCGTCTTCCTTTCCTCTTCATGGGGAGCCAGATGATATGGTGGCCTACTGCGGCCCACCCAAATGTAAACGTTCGCCCCAATATAATGAAGGGGACCTTATATAAATGGAAGGACTGACGCCTTCCTGTGGACGTTAGAGCAAAACCAACTTAATTTTTACGCGTGGCTGTCATTTCTATAATATACTTCATTGATATGTGGAATATATATATATAAGATGCAATAAGGTACCCACATGAACCTGTAAACACCAAACCTTATTAGAATCGAGTCGATGTCTGTCACACCCGATTTATTTGGAAACGGCTAGACCGATTGTCACGAAAATTGGTAAGAGCGTGTGATCTGTTGTTCCCTTTACATGCAGCAAGTGCCGCCATTTTGTGTAAAGTTTCCACACATGTGAATGGAGGGTGCATAATTTTTTTTTCATAAAATGTGGCCACGTGGCGTATCAAATGAAAAGGCTCAATTAGTACTTTTCGAAACTGGTTTCGTATTTGATATCGGGTGAAACATAGAGGAGCAAGAGCTCAAATTATGACCATCAAAAAGTGTAACAGGTTTCGTTCGCAGAATCTATCCAACCGAAAAATCTGAAAAAAATCACACTAATGCATCTCTACGAAACCTAGGCCTCAAAATACATCCGGTTCCGATATCTGCACAAATAAAGTTATTAATAGCATATTTCCACATTTTAGAAATTTACCCGGCAACCCCGCCTTATGTCCATCCCAGAAGTGCAGGCATGGGTGTAAGAGATAACATAGTGCAGAATTTGGCCAAGTTTGGAGAAAATTCAACTATTATGAACAAATTTATAGGGGGTGAAACTTTGCCATTTTTCGTGAATTTCGTGCATTCTAAAACGTGCATGCCTGTAGTTTTATAGATAAGGTATTTTGGTTTTTTGTGCAAAACAAAAACTTTTTAAACTTGATTTACTGTCTGTCTGTCAGTCACATGCACTTTTTTCCAAAACGGCTAAGTCGACTCAAACGAAATTTGGTGGACATATGATACATGAAATATTTTTTAAGAATTTGTTCAAAATTACCAACCAAATTATTCTGTGGGAGCAGATGTAACAATCGATGAAAAGCTCTCCCTTCAAAACTGGCTAAATGTGGCATTACATTTGCATTAGTAGATTCGAAAATGTTCTACACTTACAACCTCAGCGACAGTGGGACCATATCAAATAAATAATGAAAGCACTGATGTAATAGAACGTTTGATAGCTCCAATTAGAAATACTGGGTGCAATGTAACGGCGGATAACTGGTTCAGCGATATAAGCCTAGTTGAAAAATTGGCAAAGGAATATAGGTTGTCCTTCGTAGGACCTTTAAAAAAAACAAGTGGCAGACTCCTAGTGAAATGAAGGATAAAAACTGCAAGGTATGTAGCGGTATATTCGGTTTTCGAAGGGAAGGGATAATAGTTTCGTGCATTCCTAAAAATAAAACCAAAAAAAATATTTCTTTGATATCGACAAAATAAACCAGAAATAAATACTTATTACAATAAAAATAAGACAAAAATAAACCAGAAATAAATACTTATTATAATAAATATAAGATCGGAGTGGATATGGTAGAAAAAATGTGCTCGTCATACAACGTTCAAAACGGAAATAGGCGATGGCCAATGGTAGTGTTTTTCTCAATGATAAATGTTGCAGGCATCAATGCACAAATTATGTATTTGACAAATGGCAATGATGTACTGCGCCGTCGCTTATTTCTTCGCCAACTTGAAAGGGAATTAATAGACGGTTAATTGAAATTGCGGTCGGTATCTACCAAATTACCGCAATTGATTCCCCTTAGAATTCGTGAAATTTCATACGCAAATTAGCAATCAGTTGTCAACAATTCCTCTGCAGCAGTTTGTACCGGTAACAGCAAGCGCTGTGCGCCTTGTGTGGATTTAAAACTGAAAAGATTGTCCAAGTGTTCTTGAATATCTTGTGGCCAATATTTATGTCTTCAAAATTGTGGCTTTGTTTGCAAAAATAGCTGTGGCGCCGAGTCCCAAGTAAATGAGATTGAATAAAATGTTTAATTAATTTAGTCGCTTATTTAGTTATAGCTCAATGAACTCCAAAGGTTAATAATTCTACTTTTTGTTTCAGTGAGTTTGAAAAAAAAAATGGAAATAAACTTATTTTTAAAATTAATATACGTTTTATTTTTCCGCCATTGAACGAAAAACGTATTTATTTTTAAAATGACATTAAGATTTCTCTCAGATGCCGCGCGATCATCGGCGTTACTTTCTGGGCGCGACTAAGGGAGCGTTAACTTAGCCGAACACGAAAAGCCGATCAAGTATTTTAAATATGGGTGGTTGTCTAATTTCACCGTATGCGCGATAGAAACAAACTCGTTCAGAGAAGGAAACGTTCCGTTTACATAACAGGATCCGGAGCGGAAACCAGCCTGCTCTCTATTGATTAAGCTCTCGAAATGTTCTTTGATGCATTCCAGGATTATTTTAGCTACTATATTTGCAATGGCAGGGCGCATGCAGGAACCCCTCCAATTTTCAAACTCAAAACGGAATCGTTAATCGTTAAGATTATCCCTTTCATCCACTCTCTGGGAAAGGTCTCGGATTCCCAAGATTTCTCTATGCAGCAGATTTGCAAGACCTGCAGGTGCATCGATAAACAAATCTGCCGGAATACCGTCAAGCGCAGCGACTTAACTCGCTTTGCGTGCATTGCTGGCTCTCTTCTGCTTGGAGGAATAGTCCGTTGTTACGGTAAATAGCTATTTTATCCACAGAGAAGGAACTTCACCGGATGTGATACGGTTAAGAACCATGGTGAAGTGTTCTTTCCACCTCTTCATTTGGTCGTCATCGTGGATGAGAAGTCGTCCTTGAACGTACTTCACAGGACCATCGAAAGATCTGCGACCACATGCAAGTTCTTTCGTGATGTGGTTTAAATACCAAACCGAAGTAGTCAGCCCAATGCATTCATTCACTTGATATTCTCAGGCGGGTTACTCAGTGTATCTGCCGTCCGATCATCAAGATAGCTGCCCCACTGTCAAGCTACATTTGGACCACACACACACAGCGGTCGATATTGGACTTGGGTGGTCACAGCTCCCGAACAATGTGAGAAGTGGCGCATGCAACACCCAAGCGAATGGTGAACCTTACCGAGGCCGATGTCAACGTGCTTGTTTTTACGTATATCTAAAAGACAACTTCGAAATTTAATGCTGATCGCGAAGTAGTCAAGCTGATTGCTCGTATAGTGTCGGTCAGTTGAAACCAAACTCAGTGCTCGAGGATCAGAGTTTGTAGAAATTCGAGAATTTCCCACCATCATCGCTACGGTTACCAAGACCATGTTTGCCCATCCCATATTCCCCCCCCCCCCCCCCCCCCCCACGTTCGCATCATGATCGCAATGTCGCTTTCAGGAAGCTTCCCCTGAACTACGTGCAATTGCTCGTAGAAAGCATCCTTCTCCACTATATCGGAAGTCTTCGTTGGTGCGTAGCACTGTACAGTTGTGACGCTCCTTAGTCTGGACTGGAATCTTGCAATCAAAAGTGTGTCAGAAACCGGCTCCTAGTGGCGAGAGTGCACCTTGTGGCAGCCGTCAGAAGCAACCCTGCACCGGATTCACGCTTGCTACCACTTGACTTTCCAGAGTACAAAAGCACATTGCCGCTAGTGTGGCAAGAGGGAGAGGACTACTTTCCGGAATTCCACCATCTTACTTCGCTTAAACTCATAATGTCCAGCTTATATCGTTGGGATTCCCGCTCGAGTTGGAGAAAGCCAGCATTCTGAGGACCCTCGGTACTGTTATCGAGGAGCGTGCGAAAATTCCAGAAACCAACCATAGTCCGCTTTCGATAGCTAAAGGTTTAAGCCCTTACGTCGGTCCTTATCCGAGACGTTGTTGACGTTTCGGTAGCAACAAACTTTGGAAATTTGCAAATTGCTAGCCCACAAATTTCAATACTTTTTAAACGCCTATTACGACAAGCAGAGAAGTTTGAATGTATCCTACAAAATCTTGCTGAAGTTAACTAAACCTAGTCCACCCGTCTTCAAAATAATCAACCGCCTGTCAGGGCCCTAGAACTCCTAATGTCAATTACTCACTTCTAAAAATAGACAACTTACAATTTCATTCACCAGAAAGAAAAATGTCCGCATTTTAGCTACTTCATTAATTTGTTCACGAAACGTTCTCCCATAATCTTGCGGGGAACAGCACCATGTCAACGGAAGTTAACGAAAAATGAGCGGGAATGGAAGGATCTTTCCTTAGTCAGTTCTGAAAGGTCGTGCCGGCGAATAGAATACGGAATAGACCGTTTGCCCCTTTTTACCTCACAAAGCGAAATAGAGCTAACCCTATTCTCGACTAAAAGTCCTATGGGCCTGATGGCATTTTAAATTATGTGCTGAAAAACTGAATACTTTTTAATAATTACCTAATTAACGGTCACTTCCCTCTTTCTTGGAAATACGCTCACATTACACCTATAGCAAAACCTGGCTCTTTGCCTGGTGCCCTCAAAGGTATCAAACCAATTTCATTCCTATCAAACATGGGAAAGATGTTTGAAGGGCTAATACCTTACCACCAAAATATACACTACAAACCTATAATTCCCCTCAGACATTTTGGCCATCATTAAATCAAAAAATCATAAAAAATGGGTAAGAATCACCTTCAATAACAAATTCAAATTTAACCTCCACCTGAGATCATCCATTAACAAAGCAAGCGACTACAGCATTAAAGAACTCGCAAGTGGTACTCACAGCCACTAAAACCCTTCTCTACAAAACGCTAATTAGACCTATCTTAACCTATGTCTACCTTGTATGGGCCACCATTCCCCCCACTGTCGCTGAAGAAGTTCTGCGCTTTGAAAGGGCAATATACCGAAAGTGTGTTTCCAAACATAGAAGACCGAACTTGAAATTCTACAGTAACTTCCTGACTTGCGAAACCTACAGGGTTGCTCCTATCCTCCCTCATTTAGTCAAATTATCTAGAGTAAACAACCAAGTCGGAATACCGGAAGCTGAACGCTTCAGGGATACAGGTTTTGTGTTCATTTTATGTGAGGAAATTTCTATACACGTTTTTCCTTTTGTAAATAGCTAAAAGTTCAAAATATTCCTTGATATATTTCCAATATATATATCCATCAGGACAAACTTTATACATATACATAAATAAATACCGCCGGTACTAACGGACACACATATCTAACCTATTGGACACTACCAGCAAATCTAATTAGCACATCTGTCATCAATAATTGACTTTGATATACAAATAACTAAAAAGAACCAAAAAAGGAAAACAAAAATCCGCCTGTGTTCATGTGATTTCACCTTATTATGAAAAATTTAACCATATATAACTTTGTTAGTAATAGTTGGATTGCCTTCAAAATTATGTCAATATGCTATTATTAATTATATTTGTGCAAGGATCAGAATGGGATGTATTTCGATGCCTAGATTTTATATAGTGCACTATTGTTGAGTTTTTCAGATTTTTTTGCTGGATAGGTTCTGAGAACGAGACTTGTTACACTTTTTGGGCACATATTTTGCGTCCTCCCATATGTTTCACCCAATACCAAAAATAAGATCAGTTTCCAAAAGTACCAATCGATGCCTAACATATTAAGATGAGGTGGCGGAAATAAACAATGCTACATATTCTGCAAATGTTGAGACTTTTGTTATAGATTTTAGTTTTCTCGATCTCCAATAAAGTACATTATCAAATAATCGAATTACAAAACCAGTTATGGATTTGCTATCCACTATCAACGTTACAATTAGTATGGAATTATCGTTATCATATTACTACTGTACGTTAAATTTAAATGTTTGATATTCTCGATAATTAACGCGGAAACTTATATCGGGTCTTGTTGCTTATATATAATTTGTACACTCTATTGATACCATCTTCCTAGCCTTTTGGTTGATTAATTCACTTCTTGAGAAAATTACTTAAATTAATTAAAAACATTCAAAAGTGCTATCTCTACATCCAGAGGGATTTGTTATTGTGACTGGATGTCATATGCCGACTCAGCTGCAAATGAGTACTTGACTCAAATCAGGGTAATAATCCCGGGCGAGGGCAATGCTGACCACATTGCCCCCTACAGTACGCTCTAGTCTACCGTTACGGTCTTGAACGAAGTGCTCTAACGCACTTCAAGGCCCTGATTCAATATGGATTGTTGCGTCAACGATTATTATTATTATTAAAGAGCGCCCCCCATATAGACAAAGGGTAGACGTACATTTTTGTTCACCGTATATAGTCACATGGGGTATCAAATGATGATACTTTCCGCAAATGATAAGAGTTTTGGCATAAATTGCAAAATGTGAGAGTGAGGAACCAAAGTATGCACACTTAAAGTGAGACAGGACTCAGTTTGGGAAACTACCCTACCCAAGAATCGCATTCCAGGTCGCATTCACAGGGATCAGGCTGATGCGCTTATATGAAATCTAGGGTTCAAAATATGTCTCATTCCGATATTTGCTCAAATAAACTTACTAATAGTATATTACCAACCTTTTCAAATTGACTGAAAACCTCTTTTAGTTCATTTTAGAAGTGCTACCATTTTGCAGTGGCATAGACGATATTATCGCGCATAATACTACCAAGTTTCGTGGACATTTCGCACCAAAAAGACTGCATCTTAAGCTATGCAAATAAGATGCTGACATCATTAATGAGAATAAGTCACATCTGAGTGAAATATTAAAGTTCCAAGAGGTTAGATATTGTCTTCTATTTGTAGTTAAATCTAAAATTGATAGACCAGTCGCTTACTCCAAACTACAATTTTATTTTAAGTGTATATATATATATAGTTAAAAAAGCCCACGGACCCTCTTCCCGCCCAACCGGACCGAGGGGAGACCAGCCTAAGGATGGGCTGAAGGCAACATCCAAAGGCCCGCATCACAGCGATGATGCGTTTTAACGCAAAGTGTGTGCGACCATGCGAAAATGTATTACTACATCCCGATTGTCGGAAACACTTCAGCCAATGACGCGGAGGTTCTACACTACAGAGACATGGATCTTATATCGAAGACAGTGCGGATCAAGACTGAAACCCATTAGGTCAGATTGTTACCGAACAGGACTCGTCGGACTATAGCACAGGTTGCAAGGATAACCGCTTTTTGCATCTTCATGTATAGTCCAGTCCTAAGATCGAGCGTTTTCAGCGCTTTATGTAAGTTCTGCGCTGAAATTACTACTGGGACTACTTCGATCTTTTGTAGTCTCCAGGTCTGCTTCATATCGTCTGCCAAGGGGCTGTAGTTCCGGATTTTTTCGTGCTGTTTTTCAACAGTGTTCCGGTCCAACGGTACGGCTACATCGATTATAAAACACGCTCGTTTTTCCTTCAGAAGCAGAACTAGATCGGGTCTGTTATGATTAACACTGTGGTCGGTGGCAATAGTGTGATCCCACAGTAGTGTGACCCGATCATTTTCCAAGATTCTCTGCGGAGTATACTTATAGTAAGGATGGTAGGTTGCCACTAAGTTATACTTCAACGCCAGGTTTTGATGGAGAATCTTGCAGACGGAGTTATGACGATTGGTGTACTCGGTACCGCTCAACATCCTGCACGCAAATGTTATGTGCTGGATGGTCTCCTCTTCACAGTTGCATAACCTACAACTGGAGTTGGTGATTGAGGAGTCGTGAAAAATGTACCGTTTATAATTTTTTGTTGGGAGCGAAGCATCCTGAATTGAAGTTAGGAATGCTTCGGTCTCATAGAAAAGTACACCATTTGTCAACCATTTGTTGGAGGCTTCGATGTCAATGTCTGACAACAACAAATTTTTGATATGACCTCCGTGAATGGGTTTCTCTTTCCACATGTCGATCTTCTGTTGGACTGAAGTAACATTCGACATGGGATCCCATTCTCTGCTTCTCAAGTTTAAAAGAGATAATTTATTATCTGCCATGACGGTAGCCTGATGTATTTGGCTAGAGGATTGTTTCTCATAGAAAAACTCACGAAGAGAATGCTATTGATTGTAGTGCAACGTTTTTAAATCGAGTACCCCCCTTCCTCCCTGATGACGTGGGATAGTGATCCTCAATTTTTCGGCAGCTTTATTATGCATGTTGTTGTTTGCAAGAACTACCCTTACCCGTCTATTGACAGCTTCTAAATCAGTATTACTCCACTGTATCACACCGAAAGTGTATAGAAGGACGGGAATGGCGAAGGTGTTGATTGCCATGATTTTATTTTTCCCGTACAGCTCAGTTTTAAGGACAAGATCCAGACGCCGCTCAAATTCCCCCAGCAACTTAGATTTCATAATTGCCACAGCAGGTGTTGTTGCTTGCAATATGCCGAGGTATTTGTAGACGTCGTCCGAATCCATGCCCTCAATTCGGATGTTATTTTGGCTGTATCCTTCGTTGTCGGTGTGTTTTCCCCGAACAATTGTTTTTATGCGACATTTCTCCAAACCCAACTGCATGCCGATATCCCTGCTGAACTGGATGGTGATGTCCAGCAAGGAGCGAAGTTGGTTCTCGTCTTTGGCATACAATTTGATGTCGTCAATGCACATCAAATGGCTTAATGTACATTTCGACAATATGCCATGCTTGACTTGGAACCCGTATTTGCTTTCATGCAAAAGATGGGATAGCGGATTCAAAGCCAAACAAAACCACAGTGGGCTTAGAGAGTCGCCTTGGAAAATGCCACGCCTGATTGGTATCTCTCCTGATGTTTGCGAAGATACCGATAGCTTCGTGCTCCAATTCTTCATTACTGTTCTCAGTAGAAGAACGACATTCGGGTTGATTTTATACAAGCGTAACACTTGTAGTAACCGCGAATGTGATATGGAGTCAAAGGCTGATTTATAATCGATGTAGGCTGTCGAGATGTTTCGTTTTTGGTGGACAGCCTGCTTTACAGCTACCGTATCGATTATAAGCTGTTCTTTGCAGCCTCGGGAGCCTTTTGCGCATCCTTTTTGCTCCTCAGCTATCAATTTATGAACATCAAGATGTTTTAAGATGTTCGCGCACAGAACCGAAGTGAAGACCTTGTAGATGGTAGGAAGACAAGTAATTGGTCGACATTTTGAAGGGCAAGAGACACCCTGTTCCTTGGGGATGAGGAAAGTTATCCCCTTGGTGAAAAATGGTGGAACTAAATCAGGATCGGCAATCATCTGATTAAATTGATTTGCCAATATCCTGTGAGTGCTCTTGAACCGCTTCAGCCAGAAGTTGTGAATCTTGTCAACTCCTGGCGCCTTCCAGTTACCTGCCTGGCTGCTTCAACGTCGACTTCAGTTACGTCAGGCATGGTCATTTCGGGGAGGGCCTCGCATGAACGCATAAGGTGTGGGAGCCACGCTGCTTCTAAATTGCAACGGCTGGATTCGCTCCAAACACTTCTCCAGAAGTCTTCTGCCTGATCCAGATCGAGGTTACTTTCCCTATCTGAGCTGGTGAGATTTTTGTAGAATCCCCGTTGGTTCTGGAAGAACAAGGTGTTGTCTGTCCTTCGCTGAAAGCTTTTCTGATACCTACTGATGCGATTGGAGCATACCGCAAGTTTCTGCTTCAGCACCTCGAGGATTCTTCGATTGGCATATCATTCGACAGATGGTAGTTTCCAATGATGTTCGCAACGCATCTGTGCACTCTTGGTGATGGATTTCCAAGGAGTGCTTGCGTCACACGACCAATCTCCTTTCTCAACTTTTCGACTCTTTTGTTGAGTCGAAACACCCAGAACGGTAAAGTCCTTCTGCGCATACTTCTGTTATTCGCTCTAAGATGTTGGTTATGGAGACGAATAACCGTGGCAGCTGCAACGTAGATCAGGCTGTGAACCTCTGTAGCAGTAATCTCGCTAGCCAAACGATCAGCCAAAATTCTGTCAACGGCAGCAATGATGTTGGTAGTTGCCGAAGTAAACTTCAGTTTTGGAATCTTTGGCCTAGCGTCTGGGAGAATCTCAGCATACTCTGTGAATGCGACCTGGAATGCGGTCAAAGCCTCATTATAAATTGGGTCGACATCCCCAGTTATTAAGCTTCTCCTGACTACTGGATTCATGGAGTGCCTTACAGGTGGAGTACTTGTGTTACTCCTTAGACTAGTCCGGTAATTTGATGACTCCAGCCCGAGCCCAAGTGAAACCTCTTGGAAGATTTGTTGCCTAGTTGGTAAGGCAACTCGGTTGTTATTCACGATCACCCGGTACTGGTTGACGACGTTCTGTTGCGGAACATGACTTAGCTCCGGAAATCGGGTTATGAACGCGTCATGTAGTCGATGTCTGTACCCTGATGGATTCCGTTCCAAATCCGTGGCACGGTAATAGGCGCGGACGATAAATTCGTTGAGTTGGTTCGTCCAAACCATACGACGCCTAGGTCTCCCGTATATATATATATATCGCTAGAGCTAGAGGTAGCTTTGTACTGATGAAGGGGGTAAGTTGCTCCCGAAATATATATATACACTATAAAATAAAATTGTAGTTAGTAGTAAACTACTGGTCTATCAATTAAAGTTCCATTTAGGAAGAATGTATCTCTCCCTAGCCCTTCTACACAAAACCTTAACAAAATTGATTCAATGTCTGTCTGTCACACCCGGTTTACTCCGAAACGGCTAAACCAATCGTCATCAAATTTGATGAGAACATGTGGTCTGCAGCGAGTGGCGCTATTTTTTTTCTGATGTTTCATCTGTCAACAAAAATCCCACGCCATGTTCCGCGGCAAAGTGATGTAGCGCTGCCACAGCCAAATTTCAAAT
Organism: Hermetia illucens; assembly: GCF_905115235.1. Classification (NCBI taxonomy): domain Eukaryota; kingdom Metazoa; phylum Arthropoda; class Insecta; order Diptera; family Stratiomyidae; genus Hermetia; species Hermetia illucens. The sequence continues at coordinate 4,971,894 of NC_051855.1, read as the reverse complement.
TTGAATTTTCAAACCCCGAATGCGGGCAAGAAAATTGCATCGGCGGGATTCTAGCTCAAATTCGAGGAGCTCGATAACTAAAGGTTTTAACGTTACCTCATTTTATGCTTTGGGGACAAGTAAGCTTTGAATTTTGAACCTTGCTAGCCCACAAAACAAGTCCGCCAGTGCGCCTACTTAGACAGTTTCAGGCTATTGGGATTCATACCGGCAACACTCACAATCGACTACGGCGTCTTGCGGTAATGGAGACGGAGAAGTTGCATTGGATTAGTGGCGTCACACGCTTTTATCACATCCGAAATGAGGATATCCACGATCGATATGGGGTTGCATCGGTCATGGAAAAATTGCGAGAGAGGCGTTTTCGATGATATGGTCACATAATTCGTGCTAACGAGAATTCACTCCCTAAGATTGGGCTGAATATCAAAGTTGATGGTGAGCGACCAAGACCGGCCGAAACAACGGTAGATTGATACGCTGGATGGGGATTTGCAAGCTTCGCGATTACATCCAGATCAGGCTTTTGATAAAACAAAATGGCGTAACCGATCACAACGGGCCGACTTCCGTTGCGAATGGGACAAAGGCAGAAAAAAAAAGAAGTAGAACATTCACAATTTAACACATGCTCTTTAAATACAGCAGTCACAATACTATTCTACTTTTCTAATTATTATATATTTTTCAATTTTCAGCAAAAAAATTACCAAAGGATGTCAACCAACATGGCGTGTTCGCTTGTAACGAATTGGATTTGAAAGAGGTCGATGTGTATGGATTTGATTACGACTACACTTTGGCTTGTTACAAACCATCACTGCACTATCTTCTCTATAACTTGGGGCGCGATATGCTGATCGAACGATTTAAGGTTAGAGGTAATCGAAGGATTTTTCAGGCAACACTCTATTCTAACTATATCATAATTTCACATAACGGACGAGATGTTTTCATGCATTTGGTTTTCATTTACACAGAAACAATTGATTCAAGTCTATCTTTCAAAATAAAATATTTGCGTATGCTCAACATTTTTTCTGTTTGTATTTTTTTTCACCTGGACCTACTATCTCAACCTATTCATTCAACAATTCATGTGCCGGTTCCTGACAACAGTACCCTAAAGCAATTGCAGCGTTAGAATACATTCCAGGATTCGCAGTACGTGGTCTCCATTATGATATCGAACAGGGCCTTCTGCTCAAGTTGGACTCGTTCCTTCAGATACAATTGGGTTCGGTGTATCGCGGATTAACTAGAGTTCCTGATGATGAGGTGCTCAAGATCTACAAAAACCGTATAATCCCCATTGCCTATGTAGAGGGCCATTCGAAGACATACAAGCCGAATAAGTGGTCAAAAATGGTTCAACTGGCAGATTTGTTTTCTGTTCCGGAAATGTGCCTACTATGCAACGTCGCTGAGTATTTCGAACGTAACCGAATTGACTATCATCCGGAAATCCTGTTTCATGATGTGAAAAATTCAGTACAAAATTGTCATCCCGTTATGCATCGAATTGTTTCTGAAAATGTTGAGGAGTATATTGAAAAGAATCCAGACCTAGTTAAATTCTTTCAACGATTGGTTAATGCCGGGAAAAAACTTTTCCTGGTCACTAACAGTCCATTCAATTTTGTGTAAGTTGCTCGGAAGTCAACTGAATTAAATTGCCCTGCGATGTATGTATTTGTTTTTCAGAAATAAGGGCATGTCACTGCTGATTGGTAGCGATTGGCGAGAATATTTCGATGTTATAATTGTACAAGCACGGAAGCCTCTCTTTTTTACGGATGAATCTCGACCCCTTCGAATTTACGATGTTGAATCTCAGACACATCTATGGGATCGTATTACTAAGCTGAATCGAAACAAAATTTACTATGAGGTATAAGATATCTTATTACAATAAATTGCAGCTGTAAATTTTGTTACTAGGGCACAGTGAAACAGCTTCAGGAGCTGACTGGTTGGCGTGGACATTCTGTATTGTATTTCGGGGATCATCCTTATAGTGATTTAGCTGATGTTACTTTGGAACATGGTTGGCGTACCGGAGCCATAATAAATGAGTTAACGGTAAGACGTTTAAACAGTTCAGTCTTGCTATAGCAATACATGGCTTTCCCCACTTTCTTCCTTAAAAGCATGAGATATCAACGCTTAATAATGAACAATTCAAAACAAACGCTAACTGGCTGCAGATGTTAACGCAATTGATAGAAGACTATCAGGATGATGATAATGAGGACGCACGAAAGGCTTTGGATAGATGGATGCAAGAACGTGATCAACTAAGGTAAGTACAATTTGCTAGAACGAAAACACAAGAATTATATGTTACAACCCTGACCTTCAAAAGATACCTACGAATTTGACGGTTGTCGTACTATTAGTTTGTGAGATAAAGCATTTTGAGTGAAGCAACTTTCCGTGTTAATAAAGCATTGCTTTTTGGCGAAAAAAATACTGTTGAAGCAAAAGCTTGGTTTGATAAACATTATTCGAACTTTACACCACGAAAATCAATCGTTGAGAAGTGGTTTACCAAGTCTAAACGACGCGAAATGACCACCGAGGACGATGCCAGCCGTGGATACCCTGAAGAAGCTGTTACCGACGAAAACACAAAAAAAAACAATTTTGGATGACCGCAAAGGGAAGTTGATCGAGATAGGCTTTAAAGATATCAAGGGAACGTGTTGGGCATATCGTGCATATGTGAAAGTTTTGTTCTAAGTGGGTGCTCACAATCGACAAAAAAACAACGATTCTAAGCAGTAGTTGGAACTCATTCTCCATAAAAAACCCGAATTTATGCGAACTTCATTTGTATGGACTGCGCGTGGAGAACCGATTTCAATGCATGCAAAAACGCACTAGCCGACTGGCAAGGCTACTGCATCAGTATTTCGGGATGCGCATATAATATTCGTCGATTATCTTGAGAAGTGAAAAGGCATCAACAGAGACTATTACATAGTAATATTGAAGCGTTTTAAGAAAGAAATGGTGTTAAAATGGCCCCATTTGAAGAAAAATAGAGTGCTGTTTCAAATCAATGAAAATGATGGCAAAATTGCATGAATTGGACTTCGAATTGCTTCCGCATCTATCGTATTCTCCCTCCTCCAGTGATTTTTTTTGTGTTCTCAGACATCAAGGGAATCATCATCATCATCAATGGCGCAACAACCGGTATTCGGTCTGGGCTTACCTTAATAAGGAACTCCAGACATCCCGGTTTTGCGCCGAGGTCCACCAATTCGATATCCCTAAAAGCTGTCTGGGTTCCTGACCTACGCCATCGCCCTATCTGAGGCAGGGTCTGCCTCGTTATGTAGTCTACGGAATCGTCCATCCTGATGTAGGGGGCCAAAAATTCTTCGGAGGATTCTTCTCAATTTTTCTTGCTAAGAACCCAAGTCCCCGAGGAATACATGAGGACTGGCAAGAGCATAGTCTTGTACGGTAAGAGTTTTGACCCTGTGGTGAGACCTCCGAGCGGAACAGTTTTTGTAAGCTGAAATAGGCTCTGTTGGATTTCATCATCGTAGCTGTTATCGGTTGTGATTTTCGACCCTCGATAGAAGAAATTACCAACGGTCTCAAAATTGTAGTCTCCTGTCTTTATTCTTCCCGTTTAACCAGTGCGGTTTGATGTTGTTGGTTGGTTGGTTTTTGGTGCTGACGTTGCCACTATGTACTTTGTCTTGCCTTCATTGATGTGCAGCCCAAGGTTTCGCGCCGCCTGCTCGATCTGGATGAAGGCAGTTTGTACGTCTCGGGTGGTTCTTCCCATGATGTTGATATCGTCAGCATAGGCCAGTAGTTGGGTGGACTTAAAGAGGATCGTACCCCTTGCATTCACCTCAGCATTACGGATCACTTTCTCGATGATAGGGCATGATAGGGCATCCCCTTGTCTTAGACTGTTATTGATGTCGAATGGTCTTGAGAGTGATCCTGCTGCTTTTATCTGGCCTCGCACATTGATCAGCGGCTTTAAAGTCGATGAATAGATGGTGCAACTGATGGCCATATTCCAACAGTTTTTCCATCGCTTGCCGCAAAGAGCAAATTTGATCTGTTGTTGATTTGCCTGGAGTGAAGCCTCTTTAATATGGGCCAATGATGTTCTGAGCGTATGGGGCTATCCGGTCTAGCAGGATAGCGGAGAATATCTTATAAATCGTACTCAGCAACGTGATACCTCTATGCGTGGTATCCCCCTTTTTCTGTATGGGATAGGTAATGCCTTGTTGCCAGTCGTCAGGCATTGATTCTCTGCCCCACACCTTGATAAAAAGTTGATAAACCGCTTGATGTAGTTGGTTGCCTCAATATTTAACCAGTTTGGCTGTAAATCCAACGGCTCCTGGCGACTTTTCATTTTTAAGTCGGTGATTCGCACGAACAGTTTCTTCTATCCTTGGTGGTGGCAGTATTTTTCCGTCGTCTTCAGTTGGGGGGAATTCGCCGATGTTCTGGTTGTTCAGTAGTTCATCAAAGTACTCAACCCATCGCGCTAATATGCCCATTCTGTCGAAAATCAGATTTCCCTCTTTGTCTCTTCCGCGCATGGTGCGGTTGCTCCCTGTACTTTTCGAGTTCATAGACCTGTTGGTTTTCCCAGACTTCCTTTTTCGTTCGTGATAAGTCTCCGCGCGTGCCCGCGATCTTTGCGAATGCAACATTACTCAGTATGCAGCATTCTTCCATTCCGTTGCTAGCTTACATTCATTGTCAAACCAGCCGTTCCGACTGTTTTTACTGTTGGTACCAAGTATGTTTGGGGTTGTATTTATCATAACTTTCTTCAGGTGGTTGTGAAGATCATTTGTTGATGCTCCATCTCAAGAATCTCTGCTGACTGCGGTTATTGCGGCATCCATTTCCTCTTATATCTGTTGCAAAGAGTTGTGCTGTAGATGGCTTTAGTGTTAACTCTCACCTGATTGTCAGAGGGGATTCTGTTGTGGACCGCTTTCCGTGCAAACCAGGTACTTTCAACAACTATTTCGTGTGATACTGTTAGTTGAATAATGCGCAATCCGTTATCATTTGTATTTCGATGTAAGCTATGGGAGCCAATGTATCGCTTGAATGCGGGCTCCTTTCCTACTTAGCTGTTCAAATCCACAAGTATGATTATGATATTATATCTGGAGCAGGGTTCCAAGGTTCGTTCTACTTCCTCGTAGAAGGTATCCTTCTCCGACTCTGCAGTCTCCTCTGTAGGGGCGTGAACGTTAATGAGGCTTAGATTTCTTATATAAAATACATAAAAGAGGTCTAAGAAAACGGTATTTTAGCACAGCTGCACACATAAATGTGAACAAATCCAGTTGTCTGGCTCTACTTTTCTTCAGATAGAGTCAATTTACCAGTTATAAAACAGAACTTAATACAATTCCAATAAACTTTAAAAAATGTGTAGATCGCCCATACAGAAGAGGCACTTAGTGAAAAACGACTGCAAGTCCAACAAATAATTTAAAAAAGAAAACACATAATTAATAGCACACACGGTAAAGGACACATCGTCAATTATACAAATATATAACGAAATCACACAATTATCGAAAAAAATATTGGAGTTAAAAAAAAATCAATCAACTATCAACATGGCGGTTGACAAAAAAATGTTAGGCGATGACGGCTTTACGGTTTCTTACCAGGGCAGAGGGAAATCGTCAGACGCTACCTCACCTCTGCCCTGCGAGCAGCGTGACCGAATCGGCTCGCAGAAGTTAAATGGTCCTTTATATAATTCGCAGAAGACGACATGACTATGAATTATATTGAGCGCAAATCCGCCAATTCTATTGACCAAAGCTTGACCAGAGCTGAAATTATTTGGCGTTTGACATTAAAATGGCAACGTCCCTAACTAAACCCTACGATAGAGACGTATAGGAAACTGATTCATTTGTAGGATCAGCCCAGCTCCTAGATGAGCTTACCGCCGAGAAACAGTAAAACTTCATGCTTAAATTTATTAAAATCCGGATATTTGGCAAAGTGAAATATGGCATTACTGAAGATATAAACTCAGTCACCAAATTGACTGATAAAATAAAAAATAAATACTCATCGAGACTATCATCCGATGCAGTACTTGCTCGAGTTTTCCGCTGTTGTTTGTTACTCGTAGGTCCACTTTGTATGCAACATATTTTTTTTGTGTTTTTCTAAATTTAATTTTTGCCGAAAGCTGAAAATATATAGCTAATCACCCTTTTTTAATATCCATTTAGTAGTAACCAATTCCATACCACTTTGACCCCGTTTCCACTTTAAGAGATTTCATTGAAGAAAAACTAACAAAAATTATCATTTTTACATTGCAGACATGCTACGAAGAAAATTTTCAACAAACAATTTGGATCTGTATTTCGTACGTACCACAACCCGACATATTTTTCCCGTCGTCTATTTCGATTTGCTGATATCTACACGAGTAATATAACGAATCTCCTCGAATATTCCGTTAACCATACATTTTACCCTCGACGTGGGGTCATGCCGCACGAATATATATCATATTTTATGTAAACGATTGTAATTCAAGTACAAAAGCAAAAGTTTATTTTAGAGTGATACACTCCCACTAAAAAAAAAAAGGAAAAAAAAAGACAAATAGGAAACTTTTAGATTGGCGAGCTGAATTGAATATCGAATTATTGTTAGTATCTATCACACATATCCTGATAGTCCAGTGGTTAGAGCACTAGATTCCTGAACGGAAGGTCACGGTTCGAATTTCACTGGGGGCAGTGGGATTTGCACCGTGTCTTGACGTCGGATACCATTCAGCTCAGCTGTGGATGAGTACCTGAGTCATATCAGGGTTAATAATCTCGAGCGAGCGCAACGCTGACCACAATGCCTCCTGTACTGTATCGTTACGGGTTTGAATGAAGTGCTCTAACACACTCGGATTGTCGCGCCAACTATTATATTATAATTTCTCACACAAAGGACTGAAGAAAATTAATGACAATAACTATTGCCCTATTATACCAAAAATCGATGAGATTATACCTTTATTTGTAATGCCGGCTCCACAGGTTTGGCATTTGCCGCAAACTCCAAACCTCCGCAAACGTTGAGCTTAATTTTGGAGACTAGACATCGTCACCTAGACGTTTGCAGGTGCGTTAGTGTTTTCTGAGCAGGCAAGCAAATTCCCTTTGATTTGTCTCAAAAAAATCAATCGGATCGCCTGCAAGCCTACTCAGCCAAACACCATCCGCACGTTTGAATTTCCAATGGCTTGTTGAGGCCTGGCAAACATGTGGATCCGGCGTAAGAAGTCTTATTTCGGAGTTTGTTGATCGACTTTTTTTTGTTTATTTGTTATTTAAATTGCCGGGCTACAATGACAAGCCTGGAGTGAATATCGTAACTAGTATATTATGAAATGCCATATAGAGTAAAACATGAATTCTTGAAATATAAGCGGTTTGTTTTATTGTCTGTATGTGCCAAGGTGATTCAAAACAGTTTCTTCCTATTCTCTCCCCACAGGTCGGTCTCATAAGCAATGTCTATTTTCTTCAAGGTTGATCTATTTACGAAGATAACGACGTTCCGCTATTATGAAAGTTGTGCTGTAAGCCTACTGGGAAGTGGAGCAAATACTTCCGGGCAATTTCTCTGCAGGTCGATACCACAACTTTCACTTTCCTGGGACTTTTCAGAGGTGGATTTTCCGCGACATCTTGCGGTTTTGCCTTCCGCAAGAGGTGAAATTTTATTGAATGTTATACAATTTGGAATCGTGATGAAGTGCTCCTCATGTCTCTTCAGTTGCTGTCGTAAACGACCCTTACAGGATCATCGAAAACATTACGACCACTCAGAAGCGTACAGTATTCCACATTTTAATAATAATATGACGTATTTAACATGGTCAGAGCTTGATTGCTGAGTGAGCAACGCTTTATTTCAAACTGAACTTAAGTATAAGTTACTAACGAAGAAAGTGTATAAATCATCATGTGATGGACTTACTTGCAATTCAGGTTACAATTTACTATATTTAAGGTAATAACAAGGTGGTTATCATCAACGGCGCAACAACCGATATCCGGTCTAGGCCTGCCTTAATAAAGAACTCCAGACATCCCGGTTTTGCGCCGAGGTCCACCTACGCCATTGCTCCATCTCAAGCAGGGTCTGCCTCGTCTCCTTTTTTTACTATAGATATTGCCCTTATAGACTTTCCGGGCTGGAGAATTCTTCTCTCGAACGCGCAAAGGAGTTCGCAATTCTTCTTGCTAAGAACCCAAGTCTCCGAGGAATACATGAGGACTGGCAAGATCATTGTCTTGTACAGTAAGAGCTTTGACTCTATGGTGAGACGTTTCGAGCGGAACAGTTTTTGTAAGTTGAAATAGGCTCTGTTGGCTGACAACAACCGTGCGCGGATTTCATCATCATAGCTGTTATCGATTGTGATGTTCGACCCTAGATAGGAGAAATTATCAACGGTCTCAAAGTTGTATTCTCCTATCTTTATTCTTCCCGTTTGACCACTGCGGTTTGATGTTGTTGGTTGGTTGGTTTTAGGTGCTGACGTTGCCACCATATATTTTGTCTTGCCTTTATTGATGTGTAGCCCAAGATCTCGCGAGTTACGTATCCGTCTGCATCTGACCCAATAGAATATGAAACCGCAATGTGCAACATTAGACAATTTCTGGAACACGTGGGAAATGCAAAATGGACGTCAGCAAACAGTTCATTCCAAAGTCCAGACGCGAGATCAGCAAATTATTTATAATAAATATAGGTGCAACGTAACCTCCGGTGACCAGTCTCTAAAATCCATTTGAATACGTTACGTGTAGTTGAATTTAGTGTGTCAAATCATCATCATCATCAACGGCGCAACAACCGGTATCCGGTCTAGGCCTGTCTTAATAAGGAACTCCAGACATCCCGGTTTTGCGCCGAGGTCCACCAATTCGATATCCCTAAAAGCTGTCTGGCGTCCTGGCCCACGCCATCGCTCCATCTTAGGCAGGGTCTGCCTCGTCTTCTTTTCCTACCATAGATATTGCCCTTATAGACTTTCCGGGTGGGATCATCTTCATCCATACGGATTAAGTGACCCGCCCACCGTAACCTATTGAGCCGGATTTTATCCACAACCGGACGGTCATGGTATTGCTCATAGATTTCGTCATTGTGTAGGCTACGGAATCGTCCATCCTCATGTAGGGGGCCAAAAATTCTTCGGAGGATTCTTCTCTCGAACGCGGCCAAGAGTTCGCAATTTTTCTTGCTAAGAACCCAAGTTTCCGAGGAATACATGAGGACTGGCAAGATCATAGTCTTGTACAGTAAGAGCTTTGACCCTATGGTGAGACGTTTCGAGCGGAACAGTCTTTGTAAGCTGAAGTAGGCTCTGTTGGCTGACAACAACCGTGCGCGGATTTCATCATCGTAGTTGTTATCGGTTGTGATTTTCGACCCTAGATAGGAGAAATTGTCAACGGTCTCAAAGTTGTATTCCCCTATCCTTATTCTTGTTCGTGCTTGTGTTTGACCAGTGCGGTTTGATGTTGTTGGTTGATTCGTCTTCGGTGCTGACGTTGCCACCATGTATTTTGTCTTGCCTTCATTGATGTGCAGCCCAAGATCTCGCGCCGCCTGCTCGATCTGGATGAAGGCAGTTTGAACGTCTCGGGTGGTTCTTCCCATGATGTCGATATCGTCAGCATAGGCCAGTAGTTGGGTGGACTTGAAGAGGATCGTACCTCTAGCATTCACCTCAGCATCACGGATCACCTTCTCGAGGGCCAGGTTAAAGAGGACGCATGATAGCGCATCCCCTTGTCGTAGACCGTTGTTGATGTCGAATGGTCTTGAGAGTGATCCTGCTGCTTTTATCTGGCCTCGCACATTGGTCAGGGTCAGCCTAGTCAGTCTTATTAATTTCGTCGGGATACCGAATTCTCTCATGGCCGTGTACAGTTTTACCCTGGCTATGCTATCATAGGCGGCTTTAAAGTCGATGAACAGATGGTGCAACTGTTGTCCATATTCCAACAGTTTTTCCATCGCCTGCCGCAGAGAGAAAATCTGATCTGTTGCTGATTTGCCTGGAGTGAAGCCTCTTTGGTATGGGCCAATGATGTTCTGGGCGTATGGGGCTATCCGGCCTAGCAAGATAGTGGAGAATATCTTATAGATGGTACTCAGCAACGTGATACCTCTATAATTGCTGCACTGTGTGATATCTCCCTTTTTATGTATGAGACAGATAATGCCTCGCTGCCAATCGTCAGGCATTGATTCGCTGTCCCATACCTTGAGCACAAGTTGATGAACCACTTGGTGTAACTGGTCGCCTCCATATTTAACCAATTCGGCTGTAATTCCATCGGCTCCTGGCGACTTATGATTTTTTAGCCGATGAATTGCACGGACTGTTTCTCCTAAACTTGGTGGTGGCAGTATTTGTCCGTCGTCTTCAGTTGGCGGGACCTCCAACTCGCCGATGTTCTGGTTGTTCAGTAGCTCATCAAAGTACTCAACCCATCGCTCTAATATGCCCATTCTGTCGGAAATCAGATTTCCCTCTTTGTCTCGGCAGGATGAGCATCGAGGTGTATAAGGCTTCATCCTGCTGACTTGTTGGTAAAACTTCCGCGCCTGGTGCGGTTGCTCCCTGTACTTTTCTAGTTCACAGACTTGTTGGTTCTCCCAGGCTTCCTTTTTCCGTCTGTGAAGTCGCTTCTCCGCTCGACGGAGTTCGTGATAAGTCTCTGCGCGTGCCCGCGTTCTTTGAGAATGCAACATTACTCGGTATGCGGCATTCTTCCGTTCCGTTGCTAGCTTACATTCATCGTCAAACCAGCCGTTCCGACTCCTTTTGCGGCTGGGGCCAAGTATATTTGTGGCCGTATCCATGATAACGTTCTTCAGGTGGTTGTGAAGATCATTAGTTGATGCTTCATCTCCAGGTCCTCTATTGACTGCGGTTATTGCAGCATCCATTTCCCTCTTATAGGTGTCGCGGAGGGTTGTGTTGTGGATGGCTTCAGTGTTCACTCTCACCTGATTGTCAGAGGGGATTCTAGGTGGTATTGTTATTCGAGCTCGGAGCACCATGCCAACGAGATAGTGATCCGAGTCTATATTGGCCCCCCTATATGTTCTGACATTCATCAAGGCTGAGAGGTGGCGGCGTTCGATCAACACGTGGTCAATTTGGTTGAAAGTGGTCCCGTCTGGAGAGGCCCACGTATGTTTGTGGACCGCTTTCCGCGCAAACCAGGTACTTCCAACAACCATTTCGTGTGACCCTGCTAATTGAATAGTCCGCAGTCCGTTATCATTTGTTTTTTCGTGTAAGCTATGGGAGCCAACGTATCGCCTGAATACGGGCTCCTTCCCTACTTGGCTGTTAAAATCCCCAAGTATGATTTTGATATCATATCTGGGACAGGCTTCGAGGGTTCTTTCTACTGCCTCGTAGAAGGTATCCTTCTCCGATTCTGCAGTCTCGTCTGTAGGGGCGTGAACGTTTATGAGGCTTATATTTCTACACTTGCCTCGCAAGCGCAGAGTGCATAGCCGTTCGCTTATACTTTCAAAGCCGATAACAGCAGGTTTCATTTTTTGGCTGACTAAGAAACCTACTCCGAGCACATGGTCTACTGGATGGCCGCTATAATATATGGTGTAGTGGCTCTTCTCCAGGAAACCGGTCCCTGTCCATCGCATCTCTTGCAACGCAGTTACATCAGCCCTATATTGGGACAGGGTATCGGCTAGCTGCTTATCAGCTTCATCTCTGTACAGGGAGCGCACGTTCCATGAGAAAATGCGCAAATCGTTGTTCCTTTGTCGTTGCCGGGTCCGTCGTTTTAACATCCGTCCTATCCGAGGCTCCTGTTGTGGCTTCGTAACAGGTTGTTTTCCGTGTAGGGTTGTCAGCCCTACCCAACCCCCAACCTGGAGGACCAGTTGGTACAATTTGTCCCGTTTTTAGGCGCGGGAGACTCGCCTTCATCCTTCTCCGTCTGCAGCTTTTCGTCAAGAAAGAGCTCCCAGCGGTCACCACGTGGAGGTGGAGATAGGGTTTGGTATTAGAGCTGTTGGTGTTGGTTCAGCAGGCATTTCCCAGGTTTTATGCTCCATCGTGGGTACCAATCCACGTTTCGCCCCGGGACCTATACTACCCTTTGACCACAATGTCAAATAAAGTTTTATAATGTATAATAAATCTTGTGTTTTTTAAAAACCTTCCCGCTCGGTCCGAACACGTAATTGGCGCAGTCCGTTTAACTTGTGATAAATGCAAACGAAAACTCTGGAAGAAAACCGCGAAGGAAAATTCCGAGTTCATTTGCATAACTCATTAATTAAATAAAGTTTTTCTGGGAAACAAGTTAAGCCTTAAGGTTTCTTAAATTAGTGGCTGAGGCTGGCCTTAACCCACACTAACAAAAAAAAACTTAACAAAAACCTAAGCCGATATTACCGCGAAGGCATTCGGTCAATTTAAAAATAAAGTAGCAAGAGCAGAAAAATGAGGCCAAAATAGTTGCTTGAAACACGGGTGAGGCTGCCCGAGATCTTGCCCATTTAAAACATAACAAATTTCCAAATCGATATTGTCGAGAAGACTAGCCGTTCTACATACCAATATAATAATATTACCAATTAGTAGAAGCCGCGAAGGATATACTGATTTAATAAAACCAAATAAAATATATAAGTGTATATACTGTATATAACACATCGTTCAATAAGTCCCGGGACTAGCGTGGAAATGGCGCTAATAATGGCATTTATATACCAAGGTTCAGAAGTACCAACCTTCAGATAAGATGTGTCAAAATTTGATGTAATTCGAAACATAACCAAGAAAGCTATAGTGGTTAAACTGACGCTACCTTTGCAATCGTGAAAAATGGACCAAACCGAGTTTCGTGTGTTGATAAAACATTGTTTTCTAATGGGGAAAAACACTGTTAAAGCTCAGCAATGGCTTGAAAAACGTTATCCGGACTCTACTCCGTCGAAAACAACCATTTGTCGGTGGTTTTCGACGTGAAACGCGGTCGTGCTGATACAAATGATGCGGAACGTTCGGGTCGGCCAAATGAGGGAGTAACTCCCGAAAACACCAAGCAAGTATTGAAAATCGTGCAAAATAAAAGTGCGAGAGATAGCTAAGATGGTGAACATATCAACAGGTAGTGCATTCACTATTTTGCACCAAAAATTGGCTATGAAAAAAGTTTTTTCCAAATGGCTGCCGCGTTTGCTCACAATGGAACAAAAGCAACCACGTATCAATGATTCGGAGAGCTGTTTGGCACTGTTTACTCGCAATAAACAGGATATTTTGCGTCGATATGTGACAGTGGACGAAACATGCATTCACCATTTCACTCATGAGTCAAGTCGGCAGTCAGCTGAATGGCGTACGACCGGTAAAAGCCGCCCGAAGCGTCCAAAAACACAACAGTCGGTCGGCAAAGTGATGGCGTCCGTATTCTGGGATGCGAATGGTATAATTTTCATTGACTACCTCGGAAAAGGAAAAACCATCAATAGCGACTACTACATGGTGTTATTGGGTCGTTTGAAGGCCGAAATAGCGAAAAAAACGCCCACACATCAAGAAGAAGAAAGTCATCTTTCATCAAGACAACGCACCGTGCCACAAGTCAATCAAAACGATGACCAAATTCAACGAATTGGGCTTCCAACTGCTTCCTCATCCTCCGTATTCGCCGGATCTGGCCCCCAGCGACTGCTGGCTCTTTGCGGATCTCAAAAAGATGCTCCAGGGAAAAAGATTTGGCTCAAATGAGGAGGTGATCGCTGCTACTGAGGCTCATTTTGAGTCAAAAGACAAATCGTTCTACAAACATGGCATTGAAAAGTTAGAGAAGCGTTGAAATGATTGTATAACCCTTGAAGGAGATTATGTTGATGAATAATAAAAAATTTTGCCGATAAAATGTTGTTTTCATAGTTAGTCCCGGGACTTATTGAACGATGTGTTAAAGTGTATAAAGTGCCAAAAAGAAGCAAGAAGAATTGCAATTAAGTGCATCGAATGAACGACCGAAAACTCCAGCGAGATAAGTATTCTTCCTTGAATAGAAAATTTTCATTTCCAGAAAACATGGAACAGCAACTGGCACAATTACATTAACGACTACAAGAAAGAGAAGTGGAATTAGCTCAATTAGCAGCTGCGGTTCCGTAACTAACCGCGAATCAAAATACAAATTTACAATTTGGTCAGCTGGCAACGGTACTCAAACAAATAACGACGCAGCAAACTTCTAGAGATCCGCGAGACAAAATTCCAAAGGAAATTATGTGTATGACAGGCTTTACAGGGACAAACGAAGTTTCGTTGAATGCCTTCATCAGTAGCACCGAATATTATCTCAACTCTATAAACGACGAGGAGATCAGAAAAGCAGCAACTAGACAGATATATTTTGAAAAAATACAAGGAGCAGCAAAGGATACTATTATTAGTATTCCCGCACCAGATGATTGGGAGTTGATCAAGTCCAATTTAAAACTTCGCTTCAAACCAGACATGGAACCAGCGGATATCTACAGGAAAAGGTGACTTCCTTGACGGTTGGGATGGTGTCGTTGTGGATCTTCAGGGATAGGGTTGAAATGTCGTTCCTCATTTTCGGCGTCATCTTAGCGGTACCATGGAATACGATGGTTTCGCATTTTTGTGGGTTCAGGGACAGTTTCCAGCGGGTGAAGTACCGGTAGAGCTCGTCCAAATAGGAATTCAGGCGGGCTTCACCGGCAGGGATGTTTCTGGTGGAGGTGTAGAGGATGAGATCATCCGCGTATTGAAGGATTCGGATTGTATTTGGGTGTGGAGTTGGTTTAGGAAGGTCTGCGGTAAACAGGGAAAAGAGGGTAGCGGAGAGGACTGACCCCTGAGGAATGCCAGCCGGGCTAGAATATGGTGGGGAGAGGTGTTCACGCAGTTGGACTTGGGATTTCCGCCCATCAAGAAAGCTAAGAATTAGCTTGCAGAGGTGCGGATGGAACTGGAGGACTTCAGAAAGCTTGTATGCGAGTCCGTATTGCCATACGAAGTCGAAAGCATTCTTTATGTCGAGTAGACAGGCTATGGTCGGAGCGTTCCTGTTGAGACCGAGGAGGACGTCCGATTTGAGCACGAGCAGCTATAATAGACTACCCAAACGAAATTGTATTTAGTCTTAACAATTCTGTATACAAATATGAAAAACTTAAATACTTGAACGAACTTAGTATAAGTAAACACTGTATGTACAAGCAAAATTGTAATCTTATAAAAAATTTAAATACAGAAATATTAGAATTAGATTCAGAAACGATTCTAATTAAGAATGCCAAACAATTGGAAATAATTCAAAATTGTGATTCAAGAAAATCAATTTTGTCCGGAAATCAATTATTACATTTCAGTAATTGTCAAGTTAAAATTCTCCATCACTATTTTTCTAACATAAAAGAGAAAAGTCAAGATCGTTTTTTCCACCCAACCAATCAAATAAATCAAAATTTCACAGATAAACTTATGCTGAAAACATACATAAAATTGAAGAACTCCAAGTTCAATGAAAAATCACATATGGTATTAATATTGGTTTTGTTTTTATAATTGTATTTGCAATTTTTGGAATATTTGCTTCCCTTAAACGAAATAGTAAAGTTTGTAAAGTTCAAGTAGAAAATCGAATTCAGGAGAATTCAAAGAGAAGGGAGAAGGAAGTTACGTATTTTTTTTCATTATTTGGAACGTACTAAACGAGAAATTAACGTCTAAATCCTCGAAAAATGATTTTTCAGTTTTTACCCATTTTCGTTATCAAAAAATCAAAGGCTATACACTTGCTTTTTCACTCTGATACCCTAAAATTTCAAAATCGAAAATTGGGTTTTTTTTTCATTATTTGGAACGTACTAAACGAGAAATTAACGTCTAAATCCTCGAAAAATGATTTTTCAGCTTTTACCCATTTTCGTCATCAAAAAATCAAAGGCTATACACTTGCTTTTTCACTCTGATACCCTAAAATTTCAAAATCGAAAATTGGGTTTTTTTTTCATTGTTTGGAACGTACCAAACGAGAAATTAACGTCTAAATCCTCGAAAAATGATTTTTCAGCTTTTACCCATTTTCGTCATCAAAAAATCAAAGGCTATACACTTGCTTTTTCACTCTGATACCCTAAAATTTCAAAATCGAAAATTGGGTTTTTTTTTCATTATTTGGAACGTACTAAACGAGAAATTAACGTCTAAATCCTCGAAAAATGATTTTTCAGCTTTTACCCATTTTCGTCATCAAAAAATCAAAGGCTATACACTTGCTTTTTCACTCTGATACCCTAAAATTTCAAAATCGAAAATTGGGTTTTTTTTTCATTATTTCGAACGTACTAAACGAGAAATTAACGTCTAAATCCTCGAAAAATGATTTTTCAGCTTTTACCCATTTTCGTCATCAAAAAATCAAAGGCTATACACTTGCTTTTTCACTCTGATACCCTAAAATTTCAAAATCGAAAATTGGGTTTTTTTTTCATTGTTTGGAACGTACCAAACGAGAAATTAACGTCTAAATCCTCGAAAAATGATTTTTCAGCTTTTACCCATTTTCGTCATCAAAAAATCAAAGGCTATACACTTGCTTTTTCACTCTGATACCCTAAAATTTCAAAATCGAAAATTGGGTTTTTTTTTCATTATTTGGAACGTACTAAACGAGAAATTAACGTCTAAATCCTCGAAAAATGATTTTTCAGCTTTTACCCATTTTCGTTATCAAAAAATCAAAGGCTATACACTTGCTTTTGCACTCTGATACCCTAAAATTTCAAAATCGAAAATTGGGTTTTTTTTTCATTGTTTGGAACGTACCAAACGAGAAATTAACGTCTAAATCCTCGAAAAATGGTTTTTCAGCTTTTACCCATTTTCGTCATCAAAAAATCAAAGGCTATACACTTGCTTTTTGACTCTGATACCCTAAAATTTCAAAATCGAAAATTGGGTTTTTTTTTCATTATTTGGAACGTACTAAACGAGAAATTAACGTCTAAATCCTCGAAAAATGATTTTTCAGCTTTTACCCATTTTCGTCATCAAAAAATCAAAGGCTATACACTTGCTTTTTCACTCTGATACCCTAAAATTTCAAAATCGAAAATTGGGTTTTTTTTTCATTATTTGGAACGTACCAAACGAGAAATTAACGTCTAAATCCTCGAAAAATGATTTTTCAGCTTTTACCCATTTTCGTCATCAAAAAATCAAAGGCTATACACTTGCTTTTTCACTCTGATACCCTAAAATTTCAAAATCGAAAATTGGGTTTTTTTTTCATTGTTTGGAACGTACCAAACGAGAAATTAACGTCTAAATCCTCGAAAAATGATTTTTCAGCTTTTACCCATTTTCGTCATCAAAAAATCAAAGGCTATACACTTGCTTTTTCACTCTGATACCCTAAAATTTCAAAATCGAAAATTGGGTTTTTTTTTCATTGTTTGGAACGTACCAAACGAGAAATTAACGAAAAAATCGAAAATTGGGTTTTTTTTTCATTATTTGGAACGTACTAAACGAGAAATTAACGTCTAAATCCTCGAAAAATGATTTTTCAGCTTTTACCCATTTTCGTCATCAAAAAATCAAAGGCTATACACTTGCTTTTTCACTCTGATACCCTAAAATTTCAAAATCGAAAATTGGGTTTTTTTTTTCATTATTTGGAACGTACTAAACGAGAAATTAACGTCTAAATCCTCGAAAAATGATTTTTCAGCTTTTACCCATTTTCGTCATCAAAAAATCAAAGGCTATACACTTGCTTTTTCACTCTGATACCCTAAAATTTCAAAATCGAAAATTGGGTTTTTTTTTCATTGTTTGGAACGTACCAAACGAGAAATTAACGTCTAAATCCTCGAAAAATGATTTTTCATCTTTTACCCATTTTCGTCATCAAAAAATCAAAGGCTATACACTTGCTTTTTCACTCTGATACCCTAAAATTTCAAAATCGAAAATTGGGTTTTTTTTTTCATTGTTTGGAACGTACCAAACGAGAAATTAACGTCTAAATCCTCGAAAAATGATTTTTCATCTTTTACCCATTTTCGTCATCAAAAAATCAAAGGCTATACACTTGCTTTTTCACTCTGATACCCTAAAATTTCAAAATCGAAAATTGGGTTTTTTTTTCATTATTTGGAACGTACTAAACGAGAAATTAACGTCTAAATCCTCGAAAAATGATTTTTCAGCTTTTACCCATTTTCGTCATCAAAAAATCAAAGGCTATACACTTGCTTTTTGACTCTGATACCCTAAAATTTCAAAATCGAAAATTGGGTTTTTTTTTCATTATTTGGAACGTACTAAACGAGAAATTAACGTCTAAATCCTCGAAAAATGATTTTTCAGCTTTTACCCATTTTCGTCATCAAAAAATCAAAGGCTATACACTTGCTTTTTCACTCTGATACCCTAAAATTTCAAAATCGAAAATTGGGTTTTTTTTTCATTATTTGGAACGTACTAAACGAGAAATTAACGTCTAAATCCTCGAAAAATTATTTTTCAGCTTTTACCCATTTTCGTCATCAAAAAATCAAAGGCTACACACTTGCTTTTTGACTCTGATACCCTAAAATTTCAAAATCGAAAATTGGGTTTTTTTTTCATTATTTGGAACGTACTAAACGAGAAATTAACGTCTAAATCCTCGAAAAATGATTTTTCAGCTTTTACCCATTTTCGTCATCAAAAAATCAAAGGCTATACACTTGCTTTTTGACTCTGATACCCTAAAATTTCAAAATCGAAAATTGGGTTTTTTTTTCATTATTTGGAACGTACTAAACGAGAAATTAACGTCTAAATCCTCGAAAAATGATTTTTCAGCTTTTACCCATTTTCGTCATCAAAAAATCAAAGGCTATACACTTGCTTTTTCACTCTGATACCCTAAAATTTCAAAATCGAAAATTGGGTTTTTTTTTTCATTATTTGGAACGTACTAAACGAGAAATTAACGTCTAAATCCTCGAAAAATGATTTTTCAGCTTTTACCCATTTTCGTCATCAAAAAATCAAAGGCTATACACTTGCTTTTTCACTCTGATACCCTAAAATTTCAAAATCGAAAATTGGGTTTTTTTTTCATTATTTGGAACGTACTAAACGAGAAATTAACGTCTAAATCCTCGAAAAATGATTTTTCAGCTTTTACCCATTTTCGTCATCAAAAAATCAAAGGCTATACACTTGCTTTTTGACTCTGATACCCTAAAATTTCAAAATCGAAAATTGGGTTTTTTTTTCATTATTTGGAACGTACTAAACGAGAAATTAACGTCTAAATCCTCGAAAAATGATTTTTCAGCTTTTACCCATTTTCGTCATCAAAAAATCAAAGGCTATACACTTGCTTTTTGACTCTGATACCCTAAAATTTCAAAATCGAAAATTGGGTTTTTTTTTCATTATTTGGAACGTACTAAACGAGAAATTAACGTCTAAATCCTCGAAAAATGATTTTTCAGCTTTTACCCATTTTCGTCATCAAAAAATCAAAGGCTATACACTTGCTTTTTCACTCTGATACCCTAAAATTTCAAAATCGAAAATTGGGTTTTTTTTTCATTATTTGGAACGTACTAAACGAGAAATTAACGTCTAAATCCTCGAAAAATTATTTTTCAGCTTTTACCCATTTTCGTCATCAAAAAATCAAAGGCTACACACTTGCTTTTTGACTCTGATACCCTAAAATTTCAAAATCGAAAATTGGGTTTTTTTTTCATTATTTGGAACGTACTAAACGAGAAATTAACGTCTAAATCCTCGAAAAATGATTTTTCAGCTTTTACCCATTTTCGTCATCAAAAAATCAAAGGCTATACACTTGCTTTTTGACTCTGATACCCTAAAATTTCAAAATCGAAAATTGGGTTTTTTTTTCATTATTTGGAACGTACTAAACGAGAAATTAACGTCTAAATCCTCGAAAAATGATTTTTCAGCTTTTACCCATTTTCGTCATCAAAAAATCAAAGGCTATACACTTGCTTTTTGACTCTGATACCCTAAAATTTCAAAATCGAAAATTGGGTTTTTTTTTCATTATTTGGAACGTACTAAACGAGAAATTAACGTCTAAATCCTCGAAAAATGATTTTTCAGCTTTTACCCATTTTCGTCATCAAAAAATCAAAGGCTATACACTTGCTTTTTGACTCTGATGCCCTAAAATTTCAAAATCGAAAATTGGGTTTTTTTTCATTATTTGGAACGTACTAAACGAGAAATTAACGTCTAAATCCTCGAAAAATGATTTTTCAGCTTTTACCCATTTTCGTCATCAAAAAATCAAAGGCTATACACTTGCTTTTTGACTCTGATACCCTAAAATTTCAAAATCGAAAATTGGGTTTTTTTTTCATTATTTGGAACGTACTAAACGAGAAATTAACGTCTAAATCCTCGAAAAATGATTTTTCAGCTTTTACCCATTTTCGTCATCAAAAAATCAAAGGCTATACACTTGCTTTTTCACTCTGATACCCTAAAATTTCAAAATCGAAAATTGGGTTTTTTTTTCATTATTTGGAACGTACTAAACGAGAAATTAACGTCTAAATCCTCGAA